>NC_056725.1:745483294-745635794 GCF_019279795.1 Protopterus annectens | reverse complement strand
GGAGACACAGATCTTGATATAAAAAAGTGATTTGCTGAGGGCAAAACTGTGGTTTCCCAAGTCATATTGCTTTGAAATACAATGTTTTCTCCTTTTAGAACAAGACAACTTTGTGATAAAGACTGCAGTACACTGTTTTATCAAATTGTCTTCTTTGTCAAATGTTATGCAACTGTGAATTTGCTGTACATAAGTTCAGAGGCGTGGATGCTAAAAAGGAACTTGACCACACCACGCACATTTGCTAAAAATAAACATTTTAAGATGTTCTCTTAATTTGTATATAACAGGTGGCTTTTGCACTTTAAGGTTCACACTTTTGACATATGGGGTCAATGCAGGAGGCATGATAAGCACAGCAGGGTGTGGCTGCCCCAGGCATATGCCTCCAGGAGACATGATAAGTGCAGCAGGATGAGGTTGAACCAGGCATATGCCTCCAGGAGACATGATAAGTGCAGCAGGATGAGGTTGAATCAGGCATACGCCATCAGTAGACATGATAGCATGATAAGCACAGTAGAATAAATGCTCGTTGACCTTGCAATTGGTCTTTGTAATCATTTAAGCTGCAGAAATCTCAGTTCCTGATTAAATGACATTCTTGTGGGATGTGATTGCTAATCTTTTCTTGCAAACTACAAGGTTCCAAACAACATTGGTCATGACTGCTGAAATGAGGTCAAAGATCGATTACAGTGTGTGTGTGTGTGTGTGTGTGTGTGTGTGTGTGTGTGTGTGTGTGTGTGTGTGTGTGTGTGTGTGTGTGTGTGCGCGTGCTAGTAGCAAAGGTTTGTTGAGAGGATTTTTTTTTATTTTGTCTTCAAGCAGAACTATGTTTTTTCATCCTCATCTCCTGAGGAATATTTTTTGGGGGAATGAATGCCAGGGTGATAACTGTGGTATTTCCCATGGCACCAGTTGACCTGGCTGCATCTTTGCTAATGTGATATCCATCCACTCATTTCCTTCCCTCTCCCAAGGATCACGGGATAACATCATTCCACTGTACTCAGCTTTCCTCAGGCCGATCATTGTAATATAATGCCCCTTTCAGTATCAGACGTTCCCCACAACTGGAGTGATCACAATACTTTCTCATTAAAAAAGTCACAAAAACTATGCAGACTGTCTTCAAGACTTGTCCCTCTTCTCAGTATCATTCAGGCTACTAAGAAGTGAGCTCTACCTTGCATATAGAGACTTGTCAGGCCTATTACACATTTGCAAGTTCAGTCATAGTGTGAAGACCCACCCAAGGGATCTCAATATCTTTTTTATTATAAACAGAACGTGCTGGAGGGATAGATATGTCTCACATAAAGTGAAGTGCTTTTCTTACGCTGTTCAAACATAATTTATCTGAATGGATGGGAAACCACAAATTCACCAGTGATTTAGGATCCATATCCCACGTGGATTTGGGCAACAAATAAATGTCTGAACACATTCCTGGTCTGCCAACCTTTGGGTTATTTATACACAAAATACAAGGGCTGAAAACTACCATGAAAATGTAAGGTTAGGCTTCTTAAGATCGTCACAGGTCAATAGCCTAGCAAATACTTATGAAAATATAAAATCGTTAACCTATTTCTAGGGTGAGTTCTTAATTTCACTATTGGTCTTTGCTGAGACAGCATAGTTTGGGAGGCCTTTGAAGGCCTTCAGTTCTCATTGGTATATAAAGGCCTCTGCTTTACTTCAGTATTTAATTCAGTTAATAAGCCTGATGGCTGTTCTTTAAGCCCGTTTGTTTAGTCTGGCAGTGTTCTAACCAGCAATCTGTGTGTCGCTGCTTCTTTATACTGATAATTACCTACGGTTAACTTGGATACTGAGTATACTCCAGGTCCTCCTCACCTTGGAGTATGCATACCTCTGTGCACACTTGAGCTTCTACATGTCCAAATTGCCACAGGTAGAGTCCATATCATATCCTTCCAAGCTATAATTCACCCTCTATGACTCACTAAGCCCTTAACTCATAATTAGACCTACTAGGGATACTTACCATTCAACTCAATACCATATTCATTGGGAACTTTAACTATCCTTCTATAAACTGGGGCTTTTACATGACCCCAAACTTGCTGGTGCAGAGATTCCTGGACTATGTAAACTCAAACACCCTGAACCAGACCATAAAGTGGTCTCCTCTGAAAAAAAAATCAGTGCTGTGATCTCAGAAAACCCTGTAACAGTTAGGAACTACTCTAAGGAAAACTACCTATTATTAAGTGATTACCTGGCAAGATTTCAAGCACCTTCAAACTCAGAGAACATACATGACTATGCAGAAGTATACACGGAAATATTTGTACAATCATGTTAATAGATTCATAGAGACAGATGTGTCTACCAACAACAAGCCTAGAACAAACTCAAAAAGCAAATCACCCTGGTGGAAGAGGTTCATAGGTTCATAGGCAGGTACTAGGCTATCAGTCCTGGGGCCTATACAAGCCTAGCCAAAAAGGTACCCTGGCTTTTGCCACCCAAGAAAATGATTTTCCTGTGCCACTGTCGAGCAGAGCCACAGAGGTGATCCTGGGGTGAATTTCCTATTTCCCATCCAATCATCAAGATTTTTCTTGAAGAGTGCTAATGAGGAGCTTTGTTTGATATAGATAGGTAGTTTATTCCGAGTATGGGAAGTCTCTGGGACAGGAATCTATCCCTCCGGCATGTTCTGTTTATTGTGGTGACAAGGTTTAAGTCCCTAGAGCTTGTAGCTCAGAGGGATTGGGATTTCTTTAAGTGGAGCATGTCCAACATCTCTGGGTTTGACATAGCTTTGTATGTTAGGCAGTGATCACCTCTGAGTAGGCGATATGCGATGGAGTAAAGCTGGAGTTTTTTGACACAGTCTGCATAGGGCATCTGTTTGAGGCTGGTAATTCTCTTTGTGAGGTATTTCTGTGGCCTTTCCAGTTGTTGTAGATGTTTTGTGAGGTACATACCAAAAGGGGCATTGTACTCTATAATGGATCTAATGAGTGATGAGTAGAGGGGAACAATGACCTCTTTTTTTTCTGGATGAGAAACCTTTTGTGATGAGGTGTGCCACATAGAAGGATTTCCTGGCTACTGTGGTGATGTGATTATCAAAGGAGAGACTATTGTCCACCTGTGTCCCAAGGTCTCTTATCACACTTTCGGTGTTACGTATACTACCGCCTATGTTGGAGTTCATGGGTACAGAGGTTTTACCAAAGGGGATGACAATGCACTTTGGCATTGAGCTTGAGACCATGGCTTTGACACCAGGCATCTGTCTCAGTGAGGCCCTTTTGTAGGATGTCCACATCGTTAGGAGTTTCGATTATGGCTCCTAGTTTGCAGTCATCTGCGAACTTCATTAGTCAAAGACCTTCTGTGTTAGCCTGTACTTCAGAGAAGTAGATACCAAACAGGAGAGGACCCAGGACTGAACCTTGTGGAATCTAAACATAACAGATTGAATAACACAAGGAAAAAAAATCATAGCTAAAATTAGGAAGTGCAACACCTAGTAGGATAAACTCTTTCTTCAGACTAAAGAAACAACAAAGGCAGCAAATTACATCTGTCAAAGCCAATTTTGATGTAAAGATAGTCTCCTAGACTAAGAACAACCATAGAGCTTTCTTTAGCTATGTCCAAAACCTCAAAGACAGTATACAACAGTGCTCAGAACTGACTGTTAATGGAAAGATATAGCAAATCTACTGGCCAACAAATTCAGCTCCAGTTTAGCCCCCTTTCCTCCACAGTTGTTCCCAAGTAATAACATCAAACATAGCTCTCCTCCAACTACTACAAGTGATCAGGTGCTAAATGTTCTGTCTAAGGCTAAGAACACCAGATCAATGGGCCTTGATAATATCCTAAGATGCCTCTTAAATAGCCTGAAGCATGACCTATCTGCACCTCTGGAATCAATATTTAACTATAGCCTTCAGTCAGATTTTGTGCTACATGAATGGAGGACTACAACAGTTATCCTTCTGCATAAACATGGTCCATCAGCAGACCCCGGGAGCTACAGACCCATAAGTCTAAATATTATTATATGCAAAGCCATGCAAAGAATTATCATTGGTATGATTTATAATGGCATAGAAAACCTTCAGACTCTGAATTCAACCCAGTCTGGCTATGGCAAAGGCAGATCATGCCTACTCAACCTTGTGGACTTCTTTGAAAAGGTCACTAAAGCAATGGATGAGGGCAAAATGGTGCATACTGCCTACATTGGCCTGACTAAAGCATTTGGTATAACATTCCACTTGGGCATTGTAAACAAACTCCCAGAATTAGGCATTATCCCCTATGTTAAGCACTGGATAACCATCTGGCTCTCAGATACGACCTAGGAAGTCAGCCTAGGGAAGACCACCTCCACAAAGAGGCTAGTCACTATTGGAGACCCTTAGGACTGTGTGCAAGGCCTGTTCCTTTTGGCTTTTATTTCTCAGAAGTCAAAGCCAATGTCAAAGGCCTTTGGCTAACCAAGTTTTCAGATGGCTGCAAACTAGGAGCAGTCAAAGAATCTCCCTAAGATACTAAAATCCTACAGGAAGGACTTACACAGACAAATGACTGGTGGCAAAGTCACCATTTAAATCTCAGTGCCAAGAAATGTATAATAGTACCCTTTGGGAAGTCAGCCACCTTAGGAAACTACCTAATTGATAACACATCCCTAAAAGAAGACAATCATTCTGTGTTGTTCAAATTATAAGCAAGGGCATAGTATCTTGGTCCAAAGAGGTCATCACTCCGCTGTATTCAGCCTTCATCAGACCCATTATTGAGGGCAATGTCCCTTTCAGCATGTACCTGACCATGCACATGCAACAACTGGAAGATCCACAGAGGTTTCTTACAATAAAGATATACGGTACAAGCAGCATGTCCTACATGGATTGTCTCAAAGCTGTATCACTATACTTGGACTTCTACAGACTGGTGAGAGGAAAACTATGTTTGGCATACAAGGCATCCTTGGATCCCATCTGATGGACCTTTTGCATATCCACAAAACAAATTTCATCAGAGTTACCCAATCTAGGAACTTAACCCTTGCTTGCAAAATAAATAGGAGATGTTAGGACAGGTATGCATCTCCGAGACTACTTATTCTCTGGAATAGGCTTCCCATTCATGGGAAGCAGATACCTTCCTAACCCAATTTTACTAGGATTAGTGGATAGGGCATCAGAAATTCACCCTTGGCCTGGCATCTATGTCCCTAATGGATAGAGGCAGCCTGTAAAGGCTTGACCACCCAAGCCCAAGCTTACATATACTCCCTCAGACTAATCTTAAAGTTCCTAAATTTGTCAGATACATTTGTGTAAGCATGGCTAGGCTTAAAAAAGCCCCTGTGGTTGTTAGCCTAGTAAACACAGGTGAACCTATAAAACTGACTGGGCCAGGTGGCAACTGACACTCCTTATGTGCTACTGACTTTGGGCTCTCATTTGACATATTTTCATCAAGATACTCTAATGTTTATTTGCTGACAGGCAGAATTCATGACTCCAGTAATTTATTTTTATGATTACATCTTAAGATATCCAACTGTAATTGCTAAAAGAATGAAGGGCACATTGTGTCTAATTCCCATTAATTTGGATCAGTACAATACTTCTTCCTTGTATCACATGGAGCAACTCTCAGTTACATGGTAGCAGTCAGAATTATTTTATGTAATTTCATAAGGCTTGTAGATGGTAAAATTGCATTCCTCCTCCCCCCTACCAAATTTATAAAAGTCTCAGTACTACATGGAACATTTGCATTCAGAACTATTTACCAGGAAGACTCCAAGTACACAGCAGGTATGCAAATAATTTCCACAAAATCTTGAGATTCATAAATGTGTGAATCACACCTCACAAGTGTATGAAACTTGGAATAATGTGTGTATAATATTCTGTATTTATATGGCTGCAAGTGTAGGATAACCACATAAACTTGAAAATATGACTGAGTATGAATATTAACATCATCATAAAGTACACATCATACCTCAGGAGGTGCATTATTTGTACTGCTGTGTCAGATCTGTAGAATGGTGTGCTAGCACACAGCAACATAGGAGCTACAACCAAACCCTATAGTTCCATGTTCACAGTGAGGCAGCTGAGCTGCTGATGGGAAGTACAGCGTCACCTGATCTTCCATAGCAGATTTTGTTAATGTATCAAGTTCTGCAACCTTGGCAATGAGGAGAACATGTTAAAGAATCACTCCTGGCCATAACAGTAGAGCTGGAGTACAGTAGATTAAGCTATCTCAATAATGTGGTATCATTAATGCATGTGTACAGCAGTCGGGCACCTGATTATACACAGAGGAAGGCAGCAGTAATAATAAATGTTGACTGACCTATATTTCTGGTTACTAGAAGACATTACAACTCCAGAGAAACTTTTTACCTTTCATGTCACTTGATATCACAATATTATAAGTTACAGGAGATTGTGGGCAAATGAGGAGTGTAGAGAACCAGTCAAGAAGCATGTCCATCCTTTTATCTATCAGTTGATTTTCAGCTTTGTAATCAAATGTCAGGCCAAGAAAAATATACTTTAGGAGGCGAGGAGGAAGATAAGGTAAGAAAGCCTAAGTATGATGAACTTTTAAAAAATGTAACAAATGGTTCCCATTAATAGTCACTCAGCATCTGATTATGCAGGTAACTATACCAAGTCATAGCATATTAACAACTACATAATATTGTGATTCTATTTCCCTGACCATTGACGTATGCACGATATATGCCCCACTGAAATGTAGTCTTACAGTAACTGTAACAGACTACTTGCTGCAGATGTACTCTGAAGATGCCCTTTAATTTTGTGGGAGAAACCGTTTAGTACTTCTGAGGAGATGTTCTTTTGATGGACCAGTTTTTAATGGTATCGTTGTATTTTGCAATAAACGTTTTTTACCAGGATCCAAGGTTTGCTGGAATTATTTTGCTTATCAGTATCGAATTTTGAACTACTTGCTGCAGATACTACATCCTGTTAATGTGCCTGATATGTTTAGAACCCACAGAATTATTTTAAAAATGCACAGGTATATGATGGAAGGCATGGAGAAATATAAAATACACCTTCATGTACATACTTGGGCCATGATTCAAAAACAAGTAGCCAGGTCTACATGTACCAGAGCAGAAGTATGATTGTCCTTTATGAACTATGTTCTACTGCCATGACCATACCAAGTCATACTGCACAACTCCCACTTATAGGACTGTGTTCCACATTTGTGAATATCATGACATATTTATAGTATATTTTGTATATTTTAAGAGTTTATTAATGGCATTATCAGTACACCCTTTGTCTTTTTTACTTCTAATGAAAAATGCAGTATTACTGATCCTTCTACAGTGTATTTATCTAGTAAATATAATGTACTCAAACTACCTGTTATATTTAGTTTATTGCCTGGTTTGTTATTCACTTTCTGACCCTACTATTTTTCAGTCTCAGAGATTTCTTGCCCAAAGACTTTCTGACTGGGTCTACTTCAGATGATCGAACTTTCAAAAGTTCAACTTTCATATGGCCAAGCCCATATGATCAAACTTTTGAAAGTTTGAACATCTAATAAAAAAAGTAAAAAAAAAAGAAAAAAATTACCTGAATGGTTTTATCAGGGTGGCAAGCCCCACTGCACCCCCACACTCCCCTGCTATTTATATATACCAACTCCGAGATCACACTACAGTGTGGAAAAGTGAAATCTTCCCATTCCGTGCTGTATGGAGATCTCCGTTAAGAACGTCCGAACTTCCAAAAGTTCGATCATATGGTCTCAGCCATATGAAAGTCAAACTTTTGAAAGTTCAGTCATATGAAGGGGACCCTTCTGATAATACCTTGAACTTGTTTATCATAGGTATATTCATGGAATTTCTCACAGCCATGCTTACTGCTAGCATTTCCTTTTTTTTAATTTGAATATATCTCTTTTGTGCATCTGAAAATGTCCTTGATTTATAGGCCGCTAGTCTATTTTTTTGCAAGATCATTGGCTGGATTCAGCAAACTTCCATACAGGAATAGCTTATTCCTGCATGGAAGAGACTGTTCCTGTGCAGCATGGCAGTGTGCCCTGCATATGTATGAAGGCGCGCTGCCATGCTCTAAAATGGACATGGTTCTTGTGTGCGAGCCTGGGGGCCTGTCCGTGTAGTGCACAGACACTAAATACACCCCCTGTGCTCAGAAAGTGCACTTCCAAAGCCATACTGGCATAATATTAGACCTTAGCTCTAATATTATACCAGTATTTCATTGTCTGCGGACACTGAAATATGAAATAGAAGCATCTCAGTGTCTGCGGACACTGAAAGCAAAATGGCAGTAGGAAAGCAATACAGGGGGTGTGTCACAGCTTCTGTGACGCACCTTCTGTATTGCTAAAGTGCCGTATGGCACTTTGGCAGTCTGCAGAAGCAGGTAGTGCGTGCAAATGCACACATAATAGGGGATAAAGCCCCCAAGTGTACACAAGCACAACCCCAGCCCCACAAAAGAAATAAAGCACATACTGAGCATGTCATGCATCAGCATGAAACATTCACAGAACCTTGAAAGCCCAATCATTGCAATATGTCACAAACACATCCCAAGTAGTTGTCCCAACACCACAATACACACCCTCATAACCTACAGAAAATAATAATAATAATAAATCCCTGTTTATAATGCCCTAAGGGATGTTTAAGTGTAGCTATGTGGGTGTGTACATTACAGCTTAAACATCCCATAGTAGTTAAATGAAAATAGATAATGAAAAATGTCCAAGCCGTGATAGTGTAGTGGTTAGAGTAGCAGCTTTATATACATGTGTTCAGCGTTTGAGTCTAAAACAGGCAGTTTCTTTTACCATGTGAAAGTAGTGTTAAACTTATTTTAGTAAATGTAAACTATGTAGCAATTAGTTTTTGCCAACCAGGGTACAGTAGCAGTTCCAAAACTGAGATGTCAGTGTAGCATAGATGTGAAACCCCCATATAAATACACGTCCCCCATACAGTATAGTCACACAGGAATATAATGTAATTAAAGCACATAGGGAAATGTCATGGAAGGTAAATGTAAAAGTATAAATGTGTATGTAAATATTTATGTTATATTACACAATGACTGGCCATTAACATACAAAAATGAGTATGCTAATTGGCCAGCCCAAACAGAGTGCCCGTTGTAAATCCGACAGTATGCAAATGGAAAAAGATCTGGATGCCTGGACTATTTCCATTTGTGTACCACCTGTTTGTATTTCCAGTCTGCAATGATAGCAATGGGGAAATGAAGATCTCTGTTGTATTTACAAACATATCTCATTATGTGTTATGAGTTGAAGAACTCGTACAAGATAGCAAGATATCATAAGAAAATGCAATGGAGATCCTCCTGTCAACAGAGAAAGGAAGATCTCCATTGTCTTTTAATATATCTCACTATGTTATACGAGTTCATTAACTTGTATAACATACCAAGATATGCAAAAAAAATCAAATGAGATCCCCCTGTCTCTGTTGCTACCTCTTCACAGCACTAATGTACTGTATAAGTGTGGGAACATGTCCCTTACACATGTGCAGTACATCAGAAATGGCCCAGGATACCAGAAAACTGTGGAAGGGCAGCATGGAGGCATGATACAATAATATTTTTAAGAAAGGTACGTATTGTTTTTCTTAAATAATGTCATTGTGTAATAGCAATAACCCATGGCTGGATGTGGGCAATGCTGGACCTACCCACGGTTGGTATTGCATGGTCATGAGGGCATTGCCCTCGTGACCAAACCACACCAACTGTGGGTAAATCCAGTAATACCAACACCCAGCTGTGGGTTATTGTTTAAATATAGCATTATACGTATGATATGCAGAAATGTGCCTTACTCCGTTTGTATCCATCAGACCTTGTTCTGCCTAGCAATAAAACAGTCAGCCCTACCAAGTCTTAAACCCAGGATGCTGTCCTCAACAATCACACCAACATGGTGCTATACCATCTGACCTGTGAGGTATTGTAGTGCTTTAATGAACATGTCCTGCATTCAGGTCATTTAATATTAATAAAAAAAAACAGAGGTCCCAAGTGCTGAACCTATTACCGTAAACATTTTAATTAGAGGAATATACCAGTACACCAGCTGAGCTGTAAGAATTAATACTGCTTTTTCAAACATATCATGCAATAGAGGCATACAACATTAGGGGGAAAGTGTTGTGGAACCCTTTGTGCATTGTATATAGACATGTACACACACACACACACACACACACACACACACACACACACACACACACACACACACACACACACACACATATATATATATATATATATATATATATATGTCAGATGAAACATATATATGTAAACGTACAGTCATAATATTGATATACATATATTAAATATAACAAGGGGAATAATATATATATATATATATATATATATATATATATATATATATATATATATATATATATATATACATATGTATATAACATGCTGTGCAGTTATGTCTCCGAACCATCTCTCCCAACCTGTTCGTGCAAGAAACCTGTACAAAGACTGTAAAAGGGGGGGGAGTGGGCCACATATACAGAGATATTTAGAAAATATTTGTTACAAATGAAGACACGTGTGACAGCAACAGTGTGTGTTTCAGCAGACAATCACTGAAGGATATGATGATGGGAACTGAAATGTCATATCATGTATTTACTGACATAAATCCTTGGATCATCACAGTGATTTACCAGACAAATAGAAATAAATTATGGAACTGAACAAAAGTATGGTCCAAACATCTGGACAGTCTGTGGAAAATCTAGCTGTGGAGAGGTATGCTCATAACCCCTTAATACAATGAATGTGGACCAAGCCTGACAAAGTGGGGGGACAAAGGCATGAAAATAGGGGCATGTACAAAATATGTCAATAGATAAGCTGAGAAAGTAACAGTGTATGCCCTAACATATATAAACTGAAATATCACAATTCTAGGACTCAATTGTTTCTCATTAGTTACTGACCTCAGTCCCCACATCATCACATTGATGTGTCATGCATACATAACAGTTATAGGAACCAGACCAAAGATACTGGCCACACAACTGGACATCCTATGAATATGTGGACATAACACAACAGTAGGGAAACTACGTTCAATTACCGATCAATGTCCAGACTACAATCAGACTGACATAACACTACCCAGGTCCATCTCTGGGGCTGTACACATGTAGTAGCAAATATAACAGGCACTACAGGGATGTAATAATAGTGGAACACAGACACTAGTGTGAAAGTGCATACCCCCAAACAAGTGCACCACAATGACAGCAGCATACCAGTAAGCAAACTAAACATGACAGTATAATACTGTGGGAGCAACCACATACCATTTGACATTCACACTATTACTGCCCAAATTCACCGTGCACTGGGAATCCGGAGGTGTTGCATGACATTTCACAGTCAGTCCCTACAAGCATATGGACCTGATAGAATGTTACATGACATTTCACAGTCAGACCCTACAAGCATACAGGCCTGATAGACCACCAGCAGCTGTAGTAGCATGCAGAGTCAGATAGGTAAGGGATGTATGGCACTTACGGCTGCTACTCTCCCTACCCAGCCTAAAAACCATAAACACACAACACTGCTACTCAACCTTGGCAGTCTGTTCAGAATGACCAAACAGACATACTGCCATATATGCAGATTTCCACAGAATTACCAGGGTGTGGACGCATAACCCTGGCCACCACTGCATACCATGGCCAGGAGTCTGCCAGGTCATTGTCATGCTAACTGGTGTGCATTTGGTAATTAATGATATACCATTCCTCGGCACTTCATAGTGCTGGACATCTGGACAATGCATGGCATACGTATGGGACAGTGGGCTGGAAAGAGGGACATATCACACATAATGGTGTTATAAATTGAGACAGTAGCTGCTGTTACATGTGTTGTTGTAACATCACATCCCTGAAGGAAATGATGTATGGAACACCAATGGATGACAACACGTACTGACTACAGTCCTCATATTATCCTACCAACCCCACAAAAACAGATGGTGGTCAAGGAACAAACCAAACATAATAGGCAAACATCTTGTCAGTCTGTGGACAACACGACAGTTGAGAGCTATGTCAGAGGCATATCACTGTCAGATGTCAAGTCACCCAGTAAATGCATGTCCAGACAAACCCTGTCAATGTAGCAACCCCCTATGTGCATAACAATGCTAATGACATACAAGCTGTGCCAAACTCTGGAGCTTTGTCCCCCACGTTGCTGGGCTGTCTCCACATGTCCTGTCCTGTGAGGCATTTCCACCTACTGTCTGTGAAGTTGTAGCCCCCACACCTCTGTAATGCCCCCCGCACAGGTCAAGTAAATGGGCAAGGCCTACATGAAGGGCATTCCATATGGTGGAACTAGCAGCTGTATCCAGGCTTATAATACAATACTATGTGGGCACCTACATAGCTGCATGGCCTCAACAATACCCGACAGGATAACATCAACCACCTCAAGGTAGGCTGAATGCTTGTGGTGGGTAGCAGCAATACACAAACCACAGACTTGATCCCAGATTGGCTGTACAGGCCAAATCAGGAGCATGCACAAACATGGCATCAAGTCAGCCTTTGTCTGATTAAGCATATAAGGTCACAGGTGGAGTACTGCAAGGGTAACTATGAGTACAAACTGGACACATCCACCAAGGCCAATCACATGGGCATCTTCACATATGTCTGCAATCTCTGAGGCCACATACCAGCCCACCCTGTAATGGTGGCCAATCAGGCCACATATACACACAACATAACTATAGACAACCTGCTGCAGATAGGTTTAGGGCAAACATCACCCCCTGGCTCAGCAGCACTATAGCTGGATATGCACAGCACCCACACCCCTCCCCTCATCACCAGTGAGCAGGTACATATTGCCTACTGAAAGGCAACAAATGTAGGTATCCATGGCACCTGATAACATCCCTGTCTGCATCCTACATGAACTCAGGCATGTGTACACAGCAACATTACACACCGTAGTCACAACAAGGCTTGGCAGCATCCACACCACATCCACATGGAAGATGACCAATGTCATCCCTCGACACAGACATGAATGAGGAGTACAGAAGCAAGAAAGTAAGTAGGCTCATTGGGGGGAATATGACACCTCAGGGCCAGCAGTGCAATGCAAGCAGATACAGCACTGATACGTTACAGGGGTATGGTGTGTTTGTGAGTGGTGGCTACTGGTATTCAATGTAGATTTGCAGGTTCTGTACATATGGTTGCCAAATGTATGAGGTCCTGTGATGTGTCTCCCTTGTAATGTCTCCCAGATGCAATGTCGCATCAGCAAAGGTCAACATTCTCAGTGGCTCAGACAAATATAATCATAGAAGCCATACTACACAACCATGCCATAATGTTTGGCTGGAGCCAGAAATATCTGCAATAGAGGACTGGCCTGTGGGACAACCAATAAATGATGTTGGCCTGCACACATGTACATACAAGCAAGTCTGGCATCGTGAAAGTGACCTCATACGCCATGCCTGATAAAGGTCTGCTGCAGTGGCCAGGGACTGCAAAGCCACAGGCATGGGCCTGGACTTGCAGCCCCACTGGCACCCACTGGGGAGCTCCATGGGTACCCTGGGGCAGTCATCACAGTACAACATCAGAGTACAGACCCCCACATACTGGAGGTGGTTGGCACCCAGACAATGGACAAGGGGTGTGCAGGTAAGGCCCCAGTGTAGATTGCTAGACTAGTGTAGCAGACATACTTGTAATTGAAGAGTATCTACGTACATGTGTCAGGTCAGATTGCAGTTGTGGATGGGGTTTTCTAATGCACATATGTGCACATCTATGGTGAAGGACAGCAAATTGTGTAGTATTGGTGTTGTACTGTACATGTGCACACATGCTGCATCCATACTGTACTAATGCCACTTGTGGTTCTGCTGACCATACGCCCTCACACAACTACCTAGTTCCCTCCTGTCTGCATGTGGGATGGCAGTCTTCAGCTGGTGATTATGCAGTTGTACTGTTGTGGTTTGCCAATAGCCCAGACATTTAAAAGCCATGCAGTGTACCATGCACACAACTGTCACTCATAGCCATATTGTTTTATGTGCATGTTCACCTGTGTTGGGGTCAACTGCATTGCATCACAGTAGTCACCAAAGGCACCTATCTGATGAGAATGCATCACCCTGCAGCATAACACATGGCCTGTCAGTGCAAGACTTCTGGACAGAGAGCAACTCAATGGTTGGACAAACGGCCTAAAGTAGGGACATGTGTGAAACATCACTGTCATATAGTGGATCTAAACAGTGTACATATCCCTGTTAAGATGCCAGGTGTTTGTGATGTCTATACAAATTGAGACTGCAATATGTCAGTACTCATTTTTTCCAAACTGTATTGTAACCTATGACATGAACAATTCCCTGTACAATCAATCTGTTGGCCACCAAATATGAAGTATACAAACCCCACAATATGCTGGATGCATATGTGTGCACACCCTTCTAATAATATGTCATTGCAGCAGCTTGTGATTTACTGACAGCATACAGTCTGCTTGGGTACACACCAGCCATCAAGTAAAGGCACTCAAACACCAAATAACAGTCTGCTGTCCAAGTGGGATAATCATGACATTTGCTCAGTTGCCTGCAACAACAACAGCCTTGGCTTGCAGACAGTGTACAAAGCAGCAAAGGGATCTAATATTTGAAAGCTATCAGTCAAGAGTAGGGTACAACAACATTACCACAGCAGTGCATACACCATGGAACACAGTGGAGGCAGTTGTCAAAAGGTGGAGTGGATATGGGACAATAGTGCTATTGACAAAAACCTGATGTCCCTCCAAAAATGATGACAACACATGTCAAGACCTGGCCAGGGAGGTTGTCAGGGGCATACAGCAACACCTGGGGAGTTTCAGGAACCCCTTGCTAGTACTGGTGTTCTGTACTACCTGTGAGAACACTCTCCCATATGATTGATGCATACATCTGGCCTATGGGGTAGGGTCAGAAGATGGAAGCATTCCCACACACCAAAAACAGCCAGGGGTGGATACAAATTGCAATGCAACACATCATGTCTCCCAAAGGCAGATGTGAAAATGTGTTATGGTGTAATGACAATAGAGATTGACCTCACAGCCACAATACCAACAGGCATGTGTGGTGCACAAGCAACACCTCTCATAACCTGAACACCAGCATCCCCATGGTGGTGGCAGTGGCCTGCTGCGGGGCTGCTGTTACACAGACAGAACAGGACCTGTAGTCACGGTGGTGGGAATTCTAAACATTTCCTAATAACACCCACTTCTGCCCAAAATCCATCAGGCATCTGCAAGAATGCTGAGGATGAGGAGGTGTGTCAGCCTTCAACATGACAAAGAACTGTAGCATACATCCAAAGCTACCTAAAAATGGCTCCACCTGAACATAAACATGGGTATGGATTGGCCCAGCCAGAACCTAGAGCCACACCAGATAGAAAACCCCTGTGTAACCTGATGAGCGTTGTGCACATGAGCTGCTCTTGCACTCTGACAGAGTTGGGTAACATTTGCATGGAAGAGTGGCCAAATAATGCCAAATCAGGATGTGCCATGTTGATAGCCACCTTCACAGGAAGAGTGAATGCTGTAAGCCACTTACAAGGAGCTTCAACAATTAATCATTTTTAAGAGTGTGCACACATATGCAATCAACATATTGTACATATTGCAGTCATATTTTACATGTATCACATGTGTTTGACTATCAATTGGATTTCACAGGTCATATGTCATATGGAAGGTGGGTGACATATTTGGCTGCATTATTGTGGTCTCATCCTCTATATTACAAGAACATGGCATGTAACAGGGTTGTGTACACTTATCACATCCACTGTAAGCTTACAAGGCTGGTAGTGTAACAAAGATTGTGTGACCATACATTCACTGCTTGTTTGTAGATCTGACACTCACATGTATGTCATTAATCAGTGATGTCACTTCTCATATCATCCACAGAGAAACACAGGGGTTATGAGAAATAGAGCACACATATGAGCCAGACTGCTACACATCCTGTGAGGATATGTACAGTTGTGAGGTATGTTCTGTAGTACTTGCCACTGTGCTATATAGGTGGACAGCAATAATGTGTACATGGCTGCAGTCTGTGCTGGGGAATGGCTATCACACACTAACACTGATCACATATCCCAAAGCTCTATATTGTCTGTTACATGTTGTGCAACTGTCTGCAATGCACGATGTTGACAGCTGTATGTCATGCATGTCACCATGTGGATAATGTGTGGTCTGTGTAACAGATTTGTGCCACCTCACCTGTAAGTGTGTGTGTGTGTGTGTGTGTGTGTGTGTGTGTGTGTGTGTGTGTGTGTGTGTGTGTGTGTGTGTGTGTGTGTGCGTGTGTGCGTGTGTGTGTGTGTGTGTGTATGTGTGTACCAGCCAACATCAAAGTGCAGGTATTAATGTACATATGTTGTCTTCCTCTCACAGGTGGCAATAGGATCTGGGTTCCCCCCTTTTGAATCAATATCAATATCTCTGCAGATTCTGCCAATGATAATAGGAATACTGAGGTACAGGTGGGGATGTGAGGGGCTGAATCTGTGCCATTAGTTGGCATCCCACTCTAGTGCACACCATCACTGCACACAGTGACAATGCCTACACATACCCCGTCACCAGTGGCCACAGAAGATGGACAATTGGCAGGTGTTTGCATTGAACAGGCTAGTGTGGTGACTATGGCAGGTGTGAGTGTAGATAATGGCCATAGCCAGAGTGCAGGCAAGGTCCCAAACAAGTGGATGGACAGGGGTGCTTGCAGGAAGAACACTACTCATCGGGCCACTGTTGCAAGTGCCACAGAAGGAGTCATCAGACACATGTTTCAGGCTGTCATGGATGCACAGGCACATAGTTAACACCACAACACACAAATACTCAGGGTGGTGCATGCAACTCTCCCTGATGTACATGGTGACATACATGACCTTGTTGGGTCCCAACGTCAAAATACTGAGAAGAGGATCCAACCACAAATGAATCACCTTGGGAATCCACATCCCTCCCACCTCCCTTGCAAAGGTAACCACCATGACAAACACCTCCAAAGCTAACCTTAGGCTCCTTAAAACAGAGGTGGCTAAGTTCACAGCACCCACGCAAATGGAGAATAGTTGCATGACCACCAGATCATACACAAATGCACTGTATGAACACATACACAAATACATGAATCTCGCCATGGCCAATAGAACCAAGATGTTGTCCTCCAAAACCGGAAGCCAATGTGGTGGTCCCCTGCCATACACAAACTTGACAACAGAACAAATAAACTGATGTGGAAAAAGGTGACGTCCCAAGACTTGAACAACTCCCTTATTGGCCTCAACAAAAGGTTCAGATCACTCATCAAATCCTCTAACGCTAGCTATGAAAACAGAATTGTAGCGGATAGGAAAGAAAAACACAAGGCCTTCAATAGTTATGTGGATAATCTCCACGCCAATACCCAGATGTGCTCTGAGCTACTGCACACTGGTATGTCCTATACTGAGCCAACAGATATTGCCAAAATATACTGTCCAACATATTCAGTGCCAACCTGAGCCCTCTCACTCCCTCCAAGGACCAATCACAATGCCAGTATATTGCCAGACACCAAGTGTTACTGCTGCACAGGTTAAAATAGCAGTGTCCAAGGCCAGGAATACATCTTTTATGGGACCTGAGAATATCCCTGGCTGTGTTGTACATGGACTACAGAGTGACCTGGCACCACACCTTTGTGCCCTGTTCAATCACAGCCTCACCTCAGCCTTTGTCCCTACCAAATGGCACACTGCTACAATCATCCCTCTCCACAAAGTAGGAGCGACTACAGACCCTGGAACTATCACTCCATTAGCTTGATGAGTGATATGCAAAGCTATAGAACACATCATTATGGACTTACTAAACAAGGATATAGGGGATCTCCAAAGTCTGGATCCCACACAGTTTGGTTTTGTGGAGGGCAGATCATGCCTGGTCAACCAGGTCAACTTCTTTGAGTCAGTCAGCAGAACTGTGGATGATGTCAAGGTGGTCATATAGCCTATCTTGATCTGGCCAAGGCCTTTGATACCATTCCCCACTCTGGAATGATAGAAAACCCACTAAGATAGGCATCACCCCCTATATCACTAGGTGGGTTGCAAACTGGCTCACAGATAAACCCATGGTGTGAAAGTAGCTGACTCCAAGTCAGACTGAAGACCAGTCAAGAGTGAGGTTCCAGAGTGTTCGGTCCTGGGTCCTCCCCTGTTTGGTATCTACTTCTCTGAAATGCAGGCCATCACAAGGGTACTCTGGTTGACAAAGTTTGCAGACAATTGCATGTTGGGTGCTATTATTAACTACCCAAGTGATGTTGACATTCAGCAGAAAGGCCTCACTGAGACCAATGTATGCTGTCAGAAGCATGGCCTGAAGCTCAATGGCCAAATATGTGTCAGTGTCCACCTTGGGCACACCTCAGTACAAATAAATCACCACATTGATGGTAGTCCACTGAACACAAAAGGCATTATAAGACATCTGTGAACATATGTTGACAGCAACCTCTCTTTGGACCACCACATTGCCACTGTAGGCAGACAGTTCTTCTGTGTGGAACATCTGATTACTAATGGTCTTGCATATAGGAAGTAGGGGGTCATTGTATCCCCATACCCTTCCCTCATTAGGCCATTCGGGTACAATGCCCCATTTGGCATGTACCTCAATGGACACCTGCAACAACTGCAGAGGCCGCAAATGTACTTAACAAAGATGATCCTAGGCCTGAAACAGTTATTCTATATGGACAGACTCAAAACACACCAACTCTTCTATGTTTCATATTGCTTACTTAGATGCAATCTCTGCTTACCCTATAAAGCCATGTCTGACCCAGCTCTGTTAGAAATGCTACATCCAAGGATATCCCAATCCTTCTACACCACATGCTCCAGTGACCACAACCTCATTACCACAATCAACAGAACATGCCAGATGGATGGGTGCATAACCCAGAGACTGCACATGCTATGGACTAGACGTCCCATACATGTCAAACAGAGGACCTCACTAGCCCTCTTCAAGAGAAATCTTGCTGATTGGATGGGAAATAGAGAATTCACACCAAAGATCACTGCAGTGGCTCTAATCCACAGAGGCACTGGGAAATAATGTCAGGTGGCACAATGACAGGGTAATCCTCTGGGTAGGCTTGTAAAGGCTCCATGGTCATTAGCCTAGTACACACTTATGAACCTATGAACCTAAACATCTGGATATCCTAGAGACATCTGTACAGAGGACTGGAATGGTATGCACAATGGTTTAACATGCTGCACGTGAGGCAGATGCCATTACCACGCTATATAAGGTAATGCCATTGGGAGGTGGTAAACAGGCATGGATGGTGCACCAATCAAAATGCCAAAGGGATGCACACAGACACACTTGCCAGTACTGAGAATAGAGCTCCTACCTGTCTAGCTATTTCTACTACAGTGTTATGCAGTTATCAGACACATTGCAGAGCTTACATGAGTTCTCCTTGTCCCAAGTAACTTCTAAGGTGAATGACATCAGCAGGCCTAGTAAAATAGGGTGATGGGATAATTACAGGGCTGTATGCAAATCAAATGGTATAACCCACACAGTACATGATTCTCACACACATACACACACTTGCCAGTATTGGGATTATCTAGTTGCCTATCTAGTTATATTTACTATAGTGTTTTGCAGCTACTGCAGACACTACAAAGCTTACTCACCTTTCACATGGCCAAAGCTGCTGATAACTGCACAGCTGAGGTAAAGTATTACAGGTGGCAGTAAGTCTGCCTTCTGTTCCTCCCTTACATCATGCTAATTCTTTCTGTCTTGCACTTCAAATGGCATTATGGTTTGGCACTTCACCAGGTTAATGTATCAATAAGTGTGGCACAGCTGGGAGCTGTAAGCAGTACACGTTCATCACAGAATTAGCCACAGTACTTACTTGTTATGTCCACCCCTCCTGGCATTATTGCAGGGCAGTTTTCTGTGCTGACACCCATTATCCTGATGCATTCTGAGGCACTGTTGCAAATACCTCATGTACACAGACAACCCTTCCCTCTAAACTCCAAACACTCAGACCTGTGGGAGTTACCCGTATATCACCCAATGTGGACATATACACTCTCCAGTAAAGACTGGACTAGCAGGTCAAGAGGATAAGATCAACACCTGCACCACACCATGTGGAACACATAGCTCACCATGACACCCTCTTTGACAGCCATGACATACAGTGAAAAGCCACACACCCACCTTCACAGAGGCACTCAATGGACATTTACCCAAACAGCACAGACAAGCAAGACAGACACCCACTCAGACACCGTGACATGGCACATACCAAGGGACACATATTTAACCTACACAGTATGCCCCTCAACCTAAGCTCCTAAGGCTAACCACTTTGCACAATACAGTGCTCATGGGTAACTAACTTCTGAGGCATGCACATACCCCACTCACTAAGTTGAATATGGAGCAGGTAACAGCCAAATATCTATCACATGCCAGCATCCAACACATGACACAGCCAGTCATGGCACTCCACAACAACTACAAGTATCACTCTGTATCCATGTGGGTGTGAATGACCTAGGGCACACCTCCCTCAACTACATAACAGGAAACATGGTTGAACTCTCTGATTATGTGATCCAGGCAGGTGTGATAGTAGCCCTGAGCAGTATACCGCCATCACCCAGAATGATGCTACGGTACTATCAACAGATGATTGGCTGCAACATTGGCTTACGTGTTTTGTGTCATTCTCAGGGGATCCAGTATCATCCTGCTTGGGATGACATGATTGACAAAACTCAATCCCCCGATTCACGAAGCTCAATGTCAGAATAGCGTTATTCTGACACAGAATGGTTCATGTCCATGTAGAGCAGTAGTGCACCTTGAATATTAATGAAGGCATTCTGCTCAGCTCTTACACAGACACAGATATGTGTATGAGTGCAGGGGTGTGTGTCTGAGAGCAGAGCTCTCACAATATACATGCCCCCTGCACAGAAGTCAACAGCAGCAAGAGTGTGTGTCCGCAGACACTACTGTTAGTGTCTGTGGATAAAAAAAAAAGTAAAACAATAAAGCGCACACGATGCATTCCCAAGTATGTAAGAGCAATATTTAAAATTTGTCCCTATTTGTTCCCCCATCATCATTTGCTTTCCCCAGAATGTGTGCAAGTACATGGTAATGCAAAGCCCCTGTCATGTTAGTAATGTTCACACAGCTCCCCCACACAGATAATAGTGCAGAAAGCAATGTCCATAACCCTAGTAAAATAATCAAAACACATGCTTTTTTATTTTAGCTCCCCTCTGCAATAAAGTTTAAAATGTAGCAACAAAATAAACAGCCCTTGCACCCAGGACCCCATACACCATAGTCGAAATACTTAACCACTAAGCCATTTGAGATGTAGAATACTTTGATGTTTTTCCTAACATATCATGCACTCTGGTTATAAAACATAAATGGAAAATAAATGTCAGCCCCAGGAGCCCACACACCATAGTTAAAGCAATTATCCAGTACACCATGCGAGATATAGAATTTTATGATGTTTTTCCCAACATACCATGCAGTCAGATTATTTAACATTAATGGAAAAAAATAACAGTTCTAAGTCTTGAACCCAAGACCCTGTGCACTAGAATCAGATAATATACTACTGCATTATTTGAGCTGTATAAATTATTCTTGCTTTTTCAAACATATCATGCAATAGAGGCATACAATGATAGTGAGAAAGCTCTGTGGAAACATTCATGTGTTGTATATAGACATATATATATATATATATATATATATATATATATATATATATATATACATACATATCTATATATAAACATATACATCTGTATCTATACCTATTGATCTCATAATATGATATATTTGTAGAATGTTATATACAGGGGGTTTATATCACATTATCGAACTTCCAAAATATCGATCAACATAAGCTCGAACTTGAAAGTTCAAAATGTGATATCATCGAAAGCTCAGAACAGCAAATTTTTTCCCAGGGAGAAAATTTGCTGTTCCGAGAAACACACACATAACACAAGCACACAAAAAAATATATCTAATGTGGGGGCTTTGCCCCCACACCCCCCAACTTAAATATACCAACTCTGAGATTGCACCACAGTGGAAGAAATAGCGAAGCTGAGGAACGGCCCTCCAAATTCTTGCCCTGGGTAAGAATTTGATGCTCTGCGGCTTTGATATTGTCAGCGTTCGCAGTTTAGGGTTAGATGAAATGATGTTTGTGCAGTTTTGTGGTTATGATAGCCACCCATATCCATGTAAATATATATAGTTTTATTTATCTTTATAATTTTACTATATATATATTTAAACCACAGGTCAACTTTTACTGGATGCGTGGCGAACGAGTTGTTCCTCGTGGACACCGAAAGGGGAGTGTTGATCCAATTCGGTTCCAGATTGATGACCATCCACATAGCCAGATTAGAGTGCCCAAACAACTGCCTGAGTTTGTTCCTCTGGATTATAAAGTTCCTGCAGAAGTTCCAGTCATCAAACTTGAGCCAGATAGATTGCCACTTTTCAAGAGACAGTACGACAATCATATTTTTATTGGCACCAAAGTGACAGATCCATGCGTCTATGGCCACACACAGTTTCATTTGATTTCCGATAGGATGCACAGGGGTCGTCTGACAAAGGCTAATCTTGAGGACCAGATTGAAGTTCGTTTACGGGCTAATGCCATTTCTAGCCTTTTTGCATGGACAGGAGCTCAAGCTATGTATCAAGGATTTTGGAGTCATGAAGATGTCACCCGTCCTTTTGTATCGCAGTGTGTTATTACAGATGGAAAGTATTATTCTTTCTTCTGCTACCAGCTGAACACCTTGGCTCTTTGTGTTGAGACAGACTGCAATAATCCTCATAAGAACATCTGCTGGGGGACAGAGAGTATGCCGTTGTATGATGCTGTGGAAGAAAATGATGTAAAGGGCTTCAACGATGATACTTTAAAGTTGCTCGTACAGTTTCTCCTTTATAGGCCAAAAGCATTGTGATGTATGCTTAAAATATAGCTACTTGAATTACGTTTGCAACAATCTTGAGTCATTCATCTAAACAGAAGGAGAACATAAAGATGACTGAACTGGCTTTGTAGTTTTGTTGCTTAAAACCTTTTATTTGAAGGATTTGCAGAAAGAAATAAACACAATGTATAAAAAAAAAAAAAAAAAAAAAAAAAGGGTGGGAGGGTGGCCTAATGGTTAAGGTGTTTGCCTTACAAACACAAGGTGCAGGGTTCGAGTCTCACAAGGGATAATTGGCTAGGCTTAAAATGGCTTGCAAGGGCAGTTAGCTTAGTACTACTCTATGAACCTATGAATCTATATATATATATATATATGTGTGTGTGTGTGTGTGTGTGTGTGTGTGTGTGTGTGTGTGTGTGTGTGTGTGTGTTGAAACATATTTATGGAAACATAGCGAAACACACACACACACACACATATATATATATATATATATATATATATATATATATATATATATATATATATATATATATATATATATATAGTCATTCTAAGTGGATCCAGTATCTGTCTGCCTGGGATGACATGAATGACAGACCTTGATGCTTTGCCAGAGATGGCCTATATCTGTCACCCCTGGACTTCTGGATACTGGCCAAGGCTCTTGCCATCCCTATAGTGCCTTTTGTAGGCAGTGTTCCAAAGACCAAATTACCACCATAACAGCTACAAACAAATGCAATCTAGGAGTCATGCTGCTCAACGCTAAAAGTCTAAATCTCAAAACACACTCGCTTGAATCACTCTTTAAAATGGGGAACATCGATGTTTCTGCTGTAACAGAGACCTGGTTCAAGGCAGCAGAAATCTCCCCTGCACTACCAGGCTATAACTCATTCCACACCTTTCGGCCCCAGAACTTGGACCAAAGCTCCAAAGGTGGTGGTGTTTCCATATTCATAAAGGATGTGCACACTTCCAGACTGGTAGCCCAATGTAATGCATCTGAGATACCCCAGGTGTAGCTAATATTGGGTAGGACAGTGATTCAGGTCGTAGCCTGCTATAGGTCCCCAACCATGTCCCAAGATGCACACTCCACATTCCTAAGCACCCTGGAGAATATTAGGTCCCAAATTAATACTCTCATACTGGGTGAATTTAACTACCCCTCCATTAACTGGGAAAACTACTCACGTACCAATACACTTGGCCAACGCTTTCTGGAATTCATGAATTCCATTGTCCTGGACCAGTTTGTTCTTACTCCCACTAGAGGTAGCAACATCCTTGACCTGGTCATTACTAACATGGGTGACTGTTGCTTTACAACAATAGTCAACTACCCCCTCATTAGATCCGACCACAAATTAATCACCTTGGAAATCCACATCCCTCCCACCACCCCCACAAAGGTAACCACCATGAAAAACTTCCCCAAAGCTAAATTTGGGATCCTAAAACTGAGGTGGCTAACTTCACGGCACCCATGCAAATGGAAAATAGTTCCATGATTGCCGAATCATACAACAATGCACTGTATGAACACATGCACAAATGCATGGATCTCACCATACCCAATAGAACCAAGATGCTCTCCTCAAAAAAAAAGGAAGCCAATATGGTGGTCCCCTGCCATAAACAAACTCTACAACAGAAGGAGGAAACTCATGCAGAATAAGGTGAAGTCCCAAGACTGGAAAAACACCCTTATCAGCCTCAACAAAAGATTGAGACCCCTCATCAAATCCTCTAAAGCTAGCTATGAAAACAGAACTGCAGCAGATAGTAAAGACAACCACAAGGCCTTCTATAGTTATGTAAAGAATATCCGCAGCAATACCCAGATTTGACCTTAGTTATTGCACAATGGTATCTCCTATACTGAGCCAACAGATATTGCCAATATACTGGCCGACAGATTCAGTGCCAGCTTTACCCCTCTTTCTCCCGTATGGACCAATCACAATACCAGTAAATTGTCAGCCACCTAGTATTACTGCTGCACAGGTTAAATCAGCACTGTCCAAGGCCAAGAATACAGCTTCTATGGGGCCTGACAATATCCCTGGCTGTGTTCTACATGAACTACACAGTGAAATGGTACCTCACTTGTGTGCCCTGTTCAATCACAGCCTCACCTCAGGCTTTGTCCATTCTGAATGGCGCACTGTTACAGTCATCCCTCTCTGCAAAGGAGGAGTGACTACAGAACCCGGGAACTATCATCCCATTAGCTTGATGAGTCTGATATGCAAAGCTATGGAATGCATCATCATGGACATAATAAACAAGGATATAGGAAAACTCCAAATTCTGGATCTTACACAGTTTGGTTTTGTGAAGGGTAGATCATGCCTGCTCAACTTGGTCAGCTTCTTTGAGTCAGTCACCAGAGCTGTAGATGAAGGCAAAGTGGTTCATACAGCCTATCCTGATTTGGCCAAGGCCTTTGATACCATTCCACACTCAGGAATCATAGAAAAACTCACTAAGCTAGGCATCAACCCCTATATCATTAGGTGGGTTGCAAACTGGCTCACAGATAGAACCCACAGTGTGAAAGTAGCTGAATCCAAGTCAGACTGCTGACCAGCCATGAGTGGAGTCCCACAGGGTTCGGTCCTGGGTCCTCTCCTGTTTGGTATCTACTTCTCTGAAGTCCATGCCTACATGAAGGAAATGTGGCTGATAAAGTTATCAGATGATTGCAAGTTGGGAGCTATTATTAACTCCCCAAGTGATGTTGACATCCTAGAGAAAAGCCTCAATGAGACCAACAACTGCTGTCAGAAACATGGCAATAAATGTGTCGTCATCAACCTCGGGAAAAACCCGGTTCCCTTGAATTACCACATTGATGGTAGTCCACTGAACACAGAAGGAGTTATAAGAGATCTTGGAACTCAGGCTGACAGCAACTTCTCTTTTGACCACCACATTGCTAATATGGTCAGAAAGTCCTTCTATGTGGCAGAGGTAATTATCTCCCTCTACTCTTCCCTCATTAGGCCAGTCATTGAGTACAATGCCCCATTTGGCAGGTACCTCACTAGACACCTGCAACAACTTGAGAGGCCGCAAAAGTACCTCACAAAGAAGATCCCAGGCTTAAACACTTGTCTTATATGGACAGACTAAAAAACTCCAACAATTCTCTGCCTCATATTGCCTACTTAGAGGTGATCTCTGCTTGATTTACAAAGCCATGTCTGTACTAGCTCTGTTAGAAATGCTACATCTAAAGAAATGCCAGCCTCACTGCACCACATGCTCCAGACACCTCAACCTCAGTACCACAATCAACAGAATATGCCGTAGGGACAGGTTCTTAACTCAGAAACTGCCCATGCTATGGAATAAACTTCCCATACATATCAAGCATAGCACCTCACTGGGCCTCTTCAAGAGAAATTTTGATGAGTGAATGGGAAATAGAAAATTCATCCCCAGGGATCACTCCAGTGGCTCTACTCGACAGAGGCACTAGGAACTATGGTTGTTTGGCATGATGCCAGGGTAATCCTATGGGCTAGGCTTGTAAAGGCTCCAGGGCTTTTAGCCTAGTACACACCTATGAATCTTATATATATATATATATATATATATATATATATATATATATATATATATATATATATATATATATATATATATATATATATATATATATATATATATGTATATATATATACAGCCTACACCCCCCATTAAGGAAACCACCGTAAAGAGCTTCTCCAAAGCCAACTTCATGCTTCTTAAGACAGAAGTGGCTAACTACATGACACCCATGCAGATGGAAAATAGAAGTACGACTGCTGAATATTACACCAATACACTGTATGAACACATACACAAGTGCATGGATCATGCCATCCCAAATAGAACCAAGATGCTCTCCTCCCAATAAAGGAAGCCAATCTTGTAGCCCCCTGACATAAAGAAACTGTACAACAGAAGGAAGAATCTGTTGCAAAAACAGAGTAAACTCCCATGATTGTAAGAACTCCCTTATCAGCCTCAGCAAGAAGCTGCGATCTCTCATAAAATTCACCAAAGCTAGTTACAAAAACAAAACTGCAACTGATTCTAAAGGCAATCACAAAATATTCTATAGCTATGTCAAGAATCTCAATGGCAACTCTCAGATCTGCTCTGAGGTACAGCAGAATGGCAGTAAATATACTGAACCAACTTATATTGCCATCATCCTGGCAGATAGGTTCAGTGCTAACTTTACCCCCCTCTCACCCACTAAAGGGCCCATCTCACTGCTGGACGAAGTAAAGAAACTGTAATCACAGCCGCACAGATAAAACCACACTCTCCAATGGCAAGAATACAGCATCCAATGGACCAGACAACTTCCCAGGCTGTGTTCAGCACAAACTGCAGAATGAACTGGCACCCCACCTAAGTACCATGTTCAATCATAGCCTCACTTCAGTCTGTGTGCCTACTGAATGGCACACAGCAATGGTTATCCCACTCCACAAGGGGGGAACCACCACAGATGCTGGGAA
Organism: Protopterus annectens; assembly: GCF_019279795.1. Classification (NCBI taxonomy): domain Eukaryota; kingdom Metazoa; phylum Chordata; order Ceratodontiformes; family Protopteridae; genus Protopterus; species Protopterus annectens. The sequence goes on along the minus strand of NC_056725.1, from coordinate 745,608,002 downwards.
CCACTGCCCCATCTGCCTGAGAAGCCTGATCTGCAAGGCCATGGAGCGTATCATCATGGAACTTATAAACAATGACATAGGGAACCTCCAAACTGTGGACTCCACCCAGTTTGGGTTTGTGAAAGGTACATCATGTCACCTAAACCTGACTGACTTCTTTGAAGCAGTCACCAGAGCCAAGGACAAGGCCAAGGTGGTTCATACAGCCTACCTAGACCTTGCCAAGGCCTTTGACGGTATCCCCCACTCTAGAATTACAGATAAACTCACTAAACTAGGCATAAATCCCTATGTCACAAGATGGGTTGCCAACTGGCTTAAAGACAGAACCCACACTGTGAAAGAAGCAGACTCCAAATCTGACTCCAGACCAGTGACAAGTGGAGTTCAACAGGGTTCAGTCCTTGGTCATCTCCTGTTTGACATCTACTTCTCTGAAGTTCAAGCTAACACAGAGGGTCTATGGTTAACAAAGTTCGCCGACAACTGCAAACTAGGTGCCATTATTGAATTCCATAAAGATGTGGACAGTCTACAAAAGGGCCTCACTGAGACAGATGCCTGGTGTCAAAGCCATGGCCTCAAACTCAATGCCAAATAATGCATTGTCATCCCCTTTGGGTAAAACTCTGTGACCATGAGCTACCACATAGCTGTTAGTACACTTAACACTGAAAGTGTGATAAGAGATCTAGGTACACAGGTGGATAGTAGTCTCTCCTTTGATAACCACATTGCCACAGTACTCAGGAAATCCTTCTATGTGGCACATCACATCACAACAGGTGTCTCATCCAGAAAAAAATCATTGTTCCTATCTACTCTTCCCTCATTAGACATATTATACAGTACAATGGTCTGTTTGGTATGTACCTCAAAAGATATCTACAACAACTGGAAAGTCCACAGAATTACCTCACAAAGAGGATCACTGGGCTCAAACAGATGCCCTACACAAACTGTCTCAAAAGGCACCAGCTTTAATACATTGCATATCGCCCACTCAGAGCCGACCTCTGCCTAACATACAAAGCCATGTCAAACCCAGAGTTGTTGGACATGCTACACATAAAAAAAATCCCAGTCTCTCCAAAACACATGCTCCAGGGAGCTAAACCTTGTCACCACAATAGACAGAACATGCTGGAGAATAGATTACTGTCCATAACACTCCCCATACCCTGGAACAAACTACTCATTTATGTGAAACAGAGCTCCTCATTAGCCCTCTTTAAGATAAATATTGATATTTGGATGGTAAATAGGAAATCCACCCTGTGATTCACTTCTGTGTGTCTGCTCGAGAGGGGCACAGGAAATTATTTGTCTTGGGTGGCTAAAGCCAGGGAATTTTGTTGGCTAGGCTTATACAGGCCCTATCTACCTATGAACCTATGCACCTATATATATATATATATATATATATATATATATATATATATATATATATATATATATATATTTAGATATACACATATACTGTATATCTATCTATCTATCTATCTATCTATCTATCTATCTATCTATCTATCTATCTATCTATCTATATGAGGTCATATAACATGCAGTGCAGACATACCTCAGAATCATACATATCAACCTCTTAGTGCAAGACTAATGAACAAAGGCTGTACAAAGGGTGGGAAATGAGCCACATATATGGACATAATCAGAATATTGCTGCCATAACTGAACAGTTGTACAGCAACAGGGACTGTAGCAGCAGAATTGTCTGAATGATTTGAGGATGGGAACTGACATGTATGTCAGTCTTCACTGACATAAATCATTGCATCATAACAGTATTACCCAGAGAAATGCAAATAAACTGTGGAACAGAAACAAAGTATGGGCCAAACACCTGGACAGTCTTCAAACAGCCTGGCAGTGGAGAGATATGCTCACAACCCTTTAGTGCAATGAATCTGGAATAAGCCAGTCAAAGTGGGAGGACAAAGGCATGACAATAGAGACATATCCAAATGATGTGAGTAGATCAGCTGAGAAGGTTGTTGTAGTAACACTGTCCCTACTAACATATATTGACAGAAATATCACCTTAGTGCATTATATAGTCAATGTCCAGAAGCCAAAAGAAAGAACCACCTTAACAGATACATACATAATCTGAAGGTTGTGTTAATGTGCTGTGGAGATTCTATGCCTAACTATTGAAGGCCTTGTGGTTGTCTTCACTATCTGCTGCAATCATGTTTTCATAGCCACCTTTACAGGATTTGATGAGAAATCTCAACCTTTGGTTGAGGCTAAGGGAGTATTTCCAGTCTTGGGACTTCACTTTATTCCGCATCAATTTCCTCCTTCTGTTGTAGAGTTTGTTTATAGCAGGGAACCACCAGATTGGCTTCCTTTTTTCTGAGGAGAGCATCTTGGTTGTACTGCGTATGGTGAGATCTATGAATTTGTGTATGTGTTCGTACAGTCCATTGGTGTAAGATTCTGCAGTCATGCAACTAGTTTCCATCTGCATGGGTGCCATGCAGTTAGCCACCTCTGTTTATAGGTGCTGAAAGTTAGCTTTGGAGCAGATTTCATAGTGGTTACCTTTGTTTGGTGGAGGCAGGGATGTGGATTTCCAAGGTGATTAGTTTGTGTTAGTATCTAACCAGGGAGGAGATGACTATTGGTGTAGAGCAATGTTCGCCCATGTTAGTAATTACCAGGTCAAGGATGTTGCTACCTCTAGTGGGAGTAAGAATGAGCATGTCCAGGGCATTGGAATTAATGAATTCCAGAAAGTATTGGCCAGATGTATTGGTGCATGAGTAGTTTTTCCAGTTAATGGTGGGGTAGTTGATGTCGGACAGTATGAGAGTGTTGGGTTGGAACCTAATATTCCCCAGGGTGTTTAGGAATGGGGAGTGTGAGTCTTGGTCCATGTTTGTGGACCTACAGCAGGCTATGACTTGTATTGCTGTCTTATCCAATGTTAGCTGCACCTGAAGTATCTCAGATGCATTATGTTGTGCTAACAGTCTGTAGGTGTGCACATCCATTATGAATATTGAAACATCACCACCTTTGCAGCTTCGGTCCAAGTTCTGGGCCAAACAGGTGTGGAATGAGTAATAGTCTGGTAGTGCAGATGTGGTTCCTGCTGTCTTGAACCATTTCTCTGTTACAGCACAAATGTCGATGTTCTTCAGTTTAATGAGTGCTTTGAGCAAGTGCATTTTGAAATGTAGACCTCTAGTGTTGAGCAGCACGATCCTCAGATTACATTTGTTTGTAGCTGTCACAGTGGTAATGTGGTCTTTGGAACACTGCCAAAAAAGCCAATATATGGGGTAGCAAGAGCCTTGGCCAGTATCTGGAAGCCCAGGGGTGACAGATGCAAGGCATCTCTGGCAAAGGATCAGGGTTTGTCAAACATGTCATCCCAGGCACACAGATAGTGGATCCTCTTAAAATGATACCAGAAATGTAACCAATTGTCAAAATCAATCATTTTCAGATTGTACTGTGGTATCATTCTGGGTGATTGTAGGATGCTGCTCAGGGCTAGGGTCATACCCATCTGGGCTACATAGTCAGAAAGTTTCTCCATGTCTGTTTCCATATAGTCCAGGGAGGTACATCTCAGGTCATTCACACCCACATGTACAATGACAGAGTCATATGTGTACCTATTGTTGAGGGACCTCAGTGTGTGTGTTATGTGGCAGATCCTGGTGCTGACAGGTGGCTGATTGTCACTTTCTCCTTTTTTCAACCTAGTGAATGGGACATCACTGTTCCTCACTATCAAGTCAACAATGCCTAGTGTTTTGGCCATGCTGTTTTGCCTTAGGCACTTTGGTTGACAGGCGCACTGTTTAGGAGACATATGTGTCTTGTGATTAGTGTTGTGTTGTGGTGGTGGAGTGCATGTCTGCCTTGGAGGTCTCTGCTGTTTGTGCATCATTTTATTGAGACCCTCTGCAAAGGTGGGTGAGTGGTTTGTGTTTTTATATGAAGGCAGTGCTGGTGTGTGTTCTGTAGGGCTAGTGTTCCATGTAGTGTGGTGCAAGTGTTGACAGTCTCCTCTTGACTAACTATTCTGGTCTTGGCTGAAGAGTGTGTGGCTTCCAATTTGGATATATAAGTCCATCCCTTGCAAGTCTGAGTGTAGAGAGGTAAGAGGTTAGGGTTGTCAGTGTACTTGAGGCAGCTGCTACATTGCCTTAGGATGGCCAAGTTCAGCAGTTTAATAGGTGAAAGCACAGGGAACTGACCTGTAGATGTGCCTGGAGGGGTGACCATTAATAATAATTACTGGAGCTGTTTCCTCGTAGAAAGCGTATTGCTGTTAGCACTTTTGTGTGCTTAAATACTTGCTACAAGACATCTGGTAAAGTGGTAAAGCAATAAGCTATTGGAAGTGCAGGAGAGGAGAGAACTAGCATATCTAAGTGACACATTGAGGAGCAGACTTGAGCAACACTCAGAAGCTAACATACAGTCCTGTATCTAGACTAGACTAGTTACAGGAAAGGTAACTAATTAGTACTGTTTTAATAGTCAGATGTCTGGTATATTATATTTGTCTCCATGGTAGTGTAGCTGGTGTACAATGGATGTGTAAGCGCATATCACATATGCAACCACCCATTCATACACGTGTCCCATACAGTATACTCACACCCCTTGCTTCTGTTATGACAGCACATATAGGCATGTTATGTAAAGGAAATAATATACACCTGGCCTGCAACAAAATATACAGCCCTATAACTCAGGAACCTGTACACAATAGTCAAAGCATGTAACCACTAAACCATCTGAGATGTACTATTTTATGATGTTTTCAATCATAGCATGCAGTGCAGTCGGTTATCATAGGGAAGGAAGACTGTGGAATCAGTAATGATTTAATTGTCAGTAACTTGCAGCACTTTCAGAGCCAAGAGCACCTTAGTACAATTCTTGACCATGCCAGATGAAGTTGGGGGACCAGTCTATGGACATACAAACACACTGGTAATCATACAAAGGGACTCATGCCACTGACATGTGCTGCCCCCCCCCCACACACACACACATTACAACTAATAAATATACAGTACAGTGCTACAAATTCAGGATTTCAGGATAGGCCATACACAATGGACAGATATACACTGACATCTTAGCAATATAACTAAAATGACTGAAGATAGTAAAACAACAGACAACCAGCCATCAATACACACAAATGTTTTAATGTGTTTTGCCGTCAAGTATTAAAACTTTACAAAACCTATTTGCCTTAAATACAGGAAGCAATTAACACTTAATTAAGTATGTTCTTAAACAGCCTCCAATTACACTCCTCAATTAACCCCCTAGGGGGATACAGCATCAAATGATATAATGTAAATTGATTTTTCACATAACAATGGTTCTGTTATAAGTGTTCAATCAAACTAGTAAACAAACCTTTTCCAGAAAAGTACATTGTAACCTACTACAGTCCCCATGGTGAAATGTATGAAAAGTAACAGCTATAGAACATTTGTCCATGTAATAACTAATATCTATCATATGTTCTAACAGACTGATTCTAAGGCATGCCCTACTATTCCACAGACCCACCTCTTGACTTTACAAGGTTCTACATGCTGTCCAGCCTTTGCACTCATATGTATGACACCTACCTCACTTAATGTGCCTTATTCCACAACATCACTGGGATGATAGCAGGAATGTCAGCACTAAATACTGATAAACCATATCTATCAACCTTCTACTGCATGACAACTGGACAAAGCCTGTCATATAAGTGGAGGACAGAGGTCCAAATACAGGGCCATAATTGAAATATTGCTGTTATACACTGAGAAAGTTACTGGTGTTACAGGGTTGGTTGCAACATCTCTAGTCTGAGGGACAGGAAGTCAGAAACACAAATGGATGTTGCCATTTACTGGGAGCAATGACCAGAGTATGCCACTGATTTGCCGAGGACTACACCTGTCTGGGTAACACACCAAACATAACAGGCAAACCTCTGGCCATTATGTGGATAGGCCTACAGTTCAGAACTAGCAGACGCGTAACTTTGTCAGACTGAAATTCATGCAGAAGTATCATGTACACACAAAGCCTGTAAAACAAGCAGTATTCACACCATATAATAGCAATACTCACATTCGGTCCCTAAGTCTGTAACCTTCTCCACCATTTAGTTGGCCTGTCTCCACATGTCTTGCTGTAAGAGTTATTCCCACCTGCTGTGTGTAACACTCAGTAGCCATACACCTCCATGATGTGTTTCTCACAGCCAAGGCAAAGGGACAACACCCACATTAAGTACTCAATTATAGGAGTGTGTTGCCATATGGGAAGAACTACCCAGCAGCTCTGCATGCAATTAGCAAGTGGGGAACACCAGCTAGTGCACAGGCCATCACCTGGTCAAGAGCATTACCTACAAAGGGCATGCAGACACCTATTCCAAACATCTGTCTACCAGTACTCCACACTGAGAAAACAAAAAGACGTGGAACAACCTTCTGATAAAACCCAGTGTAGTGTGAAATAATAAAAAGGTATGTGAAGCAGGTCAGCATATAAGTGAATATAGTATGTGTTTTCTAATAATGGGAAATAGGATTTTGAAAGATTTATGTCTGAGTAAGACTTGCTGTAGTGATGTCCTGCTAAACAGCACCTATGGCCATAACATCTTCCTCTCTCTGCTGTGACATAGAACACAGCTCAGGACCATAACTCACCCCAGGAAAGGACAGCTCACATATGACAAACACTGGAGTGTCTGTGAAACACTACTGAATGTGCCACTGCTAGGCCAGCTACAGGGATATTGTACATATCCATATGCTACCTGTGAATATGAGTATGATACACGTTTGTTGTGTAAATCTAAGAGAACTATACAGTGTGTATACACCTTCCATAGCCATTGAACAGGCAGATGCCACACATGTGGATGGACAGGGGTGGTCATAGGTGAACTACTGCCCATAATGGCCCTGCCACAAGTGCTACAGCAGGTGTCACCAGACATATGTTTTGGACTGTCATGGAGGCACAGGCACATGTCAAATCTAACACTGGACATATTCTCAGGGTCACAAATGCAACTCTTCATGTTATGTGTGACAACATCCTTGTCTTGGAGATGCCCACCGTTATTATGCTAAGGTCATAGATAGATGGTTGGGTGAGATGGTGGCAATCCTCGACTGTGGGATGTCTGTGCCACAGCATGTGGTGTGAGTTAGGCATCAGCCACGTGGATGTAGGACAGCACATGTGCTGGGAGTACAATGGTGTAAAGCTGTAAACCATGGCCACATTTGTCATTCAAACACACAGTCAGAATACTGATCTCACACACACAAACATACACACTTGGCATGACTGAGATTTGAACCATTACCTACCTAGGTCTTGCTATTAAAGTGCAATGCATTTATTGCACATGCCATGGAGAAAGTAGGGTGAAGTGTGGTCTACAGTTCCTCTAAGGTGAACAAGATCCACTGGCCTTGCACAGTATGGCAACGGGAGATGTCCTGGGTGAGAATGGCCAGGAAATACTATTAGCTACAGAAATATACACAATGACCAACACAGATACAGCCATACACACATCTGCCACACCTGTGGTTAACAACCCTGCCTATCTCATCATTCAGTCCATACTAATACAGAGTTTTGGCACACAGCACATGCCTTATTGGGCTGAAGAGTCTCATCAGTTACCTGTACGGTTGATGGTGACTGTGGTCCTCATACAGTGGACCTTGGGACATGTACTGGGGGTACCATGGGGTAAAAATATTAAACCCATCACCCCACCCACATTGGATATAGTACTCACCCATCCCTATGATAATGCTATGACAAACCCACAATCACACATTTACCAGGAATGAGATTCAAACCTTTGCCTGCCTATCTAATTATTGTTATTACACTGATATGCATTTATTGCACGTGCCACAGAGCTAATAGGGTGAAGATTGTTTCATGGCTCTCCTAAGGTGAGCAACATCACTATCCCTTGTAATGTATGGCAGTGTGCAGTGTATTTGGAGAATGGGGCCTCAGAATGCTGTATCCTACAAATATGCACACTCACACACACTTACAAACACATACACACACACATACTCACATTTGCCAAGACTCAGAGGGTAAACCACATATGTCTACTCATTGGCAGAACAGTGCTATGCTGGTACTGCAAGCTCAAGGTAGCCCATAGGGTGAAGAGTGTCACAAGGTACCTTTACAGTGTAGTACAGCAGCAGCCCTTCCTAAGTATAGCAATGGGAGGTGTAGTGGGTGAGAAGGTCCTCAAAGTATTTTCAACTGCAAGTTTACAAACTGACAAACACTGTTATACTCAGTAATGCACACAGATACATTTGTCAGTACTGAGGTCCATTGGTGCAGATGTCCCTGGGTGTGTACCAGGCTAATGTCCATGGAGATATGAGAAGAGTAGGGCATGTTAGTACATGGGTATCATGGCACCTGACATTTGTCAGCATGCCATCTATCAACTAGTGCCACTTCAGTGATCTCCAGGGTGACAGTTATATTCACCATTAACTCATCTAAAATTCTCTTGAAGAAGGCCAGTGAGGTGCTTTAATTGGCATGTATGCAACATATATCACATAATGTGGCCAGTGTCTGGGTTGTGAACCTGTCCCCAAGCATGTTCTGTTGAATGTGGTAATATGGTTGAGGTATCCATGATGTGGTGCATACATTTTGGGGTCTCCTAGCTGTGGCATTTGTAACACAGCTGGACAGACATGACATTGTCAGTCAAGCAGAGATTGTCTGTAAGTATCCAAGATGTGACTGGGAACACTTGGAGATTTTGGCCTCTTTCCATATCAGACAGCTGTTTCATGCCTAGGGTCATACATGTCAGGTACACTTGCAGCCTACCCAGTTGTTGAAGGTGTCTACTGAGTTACATGGCAAATAGGCCATTGGACCTGCTGATTGGTCTAACGAGCGGGGTGTAGAGGGAGACATTGACCTCTTCATTCCTGGATGACACACCCTTAGTTAAGCAATGTGCCACATGGAAGGACTTTCTGTCCACAGTGGCAACGTGGTGGTCAGAAGAGAGGCTGCTGTCAAGCTGTGTTCACAGACCTTCTATAAGGACATCTGTCTCCACTGAACTACCACCAATGTGGTCATTTATGAACAACACATTGATTCAACAGGGGATTGGGACACATTTCTTGACATTGAGACTAAGGCCAATGTTCTGACAACAGTTGGATGTGTCAGTGGTGACTTTATGCAGGATGTTAACATAATCTGGGGATGTAAACCTAGCCCCCAATTAGCTATTGTCTGCAAACATTGTTAAGCACAGTTCGTTCCTGTTGGGCTTGATATCAGAGCCACACACAACACACAAGACTGGACACAGGACAAGAAACTGTGGTACTCCACACATGACTGTTTGGCAGTCTGACACCACTCATGACTGTTTTGCAGTCTGACATGGAGTCCACTGCTTTCACACTGTGAGTTCCATCTGTGAGCCAGTTTGCAGACCACTTAGTGGCATAGGGATTAATGAATCGATGAGTGTGTTTGCATATGATTCCTGAGTGTAGAATTGTAAAACAGAACTACAAGGGCCACATATCTTGTTTTGAACTCCATATTGTTCTATAGTAATATCACATGACAAACAAATTATAGAACTGAAGAGTGTCCACAACTACCACAAAAGTGGGCCCTGTACAGTGGACATTTGGTAGTTTGCTGGGTGGACCACACAAAAGTGTAGCAAAACCCACACCCCAATGGATATGGATCACAATGTTAACAACACAACCACATTGACACAAACCCCTACCGATCTAGTTTACTGCACTATAGTATTATGCATTTACGGATCACAATGTTAACAACACAACCACAGACAGACACTGATACTTGACAGGAATGAGAATCAAACCCCTACTTAACTTCAAACCCCTACCGAACTAGTTTACTGCACTATAGTATTATGCATTTATGGATCACAATGTTAACAACACAACCACAGACAGACACTGATACTTGACAGGAATGAGAATCAAACCCCTACTTAACTTCAAACCCCTACCGAACTAGTTTACTGCACTATAGTATTATGCATTTATCAGATGCACCACAACACATATATTTGAGAGCTGTCCAAATGTATCTTTAAAGGTGAGTGACATCAGCAACAATGATAAAGGAGGGGAAAGGGAAGTGTAGTAAGTGCCAATGGTGTCAAAATCATGTCTTTACAACAGACACTCTCACACAAACAAACAAACACACTTTTACATTTGTCAGGACTAAGACTAGAACTCCTACCTAGCTACACTATAGTATTACACATTTATCAGATGCACCACAAAGTTTACATATTTGATAACTGTCCAAAGGTAGTGCAATGGAGTGAGTGGAAATGGCCACAAAATCATTCACCTACAAACACAAACACAAAGAGACAAACCTTTACATTTGACAGGACTGTGATTAGGATTGCTACATAAATAGGTATTGGTACTCTACTGTTGCACAGTTATCACAAGCACAACAGAGCTTATAGGGCTGAGGGCTAACAAAAGGAATTTGTACAGTGACTGACTGCAGCACATGTTCTGATACTGGGTAATGGGATGTCTATTGGGTGGGAAAGGCTTCATAATGGTACCGTCTCTCTCAATGTCTGTGTCTCTCTTCCCCATGTGTATGTGTGTGTATGTTTGAATTATTGTAGTATGTTGGGCTTAGATATGTGTCCGTTTCACACAAAACAGATGGAGATTTACCACGTATCTGCCACCTACAGCTGGCTATGGGTTTTCCTGTCCAGTGTGTGTGTGTGTGTGTGTGTGTGTGTGTGTGTGTGTGTGTGTGTGTGTGTGTGTGTGTGTGTGAAGACCAAACAGTTTACATTTTGGTGTGTGTGCACAGACATCTGCAGATAACAGATATCTATGGTCCACTGTGGTGTCAGACATGAGCTTTATTTCTCTGTGTAGTAGCGTGCCCAGTATGACCTTCTATATTGAGTGTGGGGAGCCAATCTCCAAGTGAAGGAGCATGCCCAGTATGAGCTTCTATATTACTTGTGGGAATCCATTCCAGGGAGAGTTGTACTCCAGTCCAGGCTTTTGTGTGCTACAGCTATACCTAGCAAGCTATTTTTTCAGGATATCTGTAGATAGGTTGCCAATATGGAGACACAATTGGTCCAAACATGGAGGGATACTGTGTGTAACTAAGTTTCCTATTACTGTCTGTGTTGCTTGTGTAACATGTTCTATTTTAGCATACATTTTTAGACATATGTACTGTTTTACAGTGTAATGTATTGTGTCATCAACTACTGACAGATATTATTTACTCACAGTTGTTTACCAGGGAAATACAAGAGCAATGCAGCAGAGACCAATATTGTGGCAAAGACTAGACATTGTAGCACAATCCTGCCCTTGTGGACGGGTGGCAACAGACAATTGAGTGATGTGTCTGTGTAAATGGACCAGCACATTGGTGCTATGCTGGCTGAGGATCCTCTTCTTGTGCATTTCTCAACTTAACTGAATGGCCATATCCTGCTGTGGGCATACCTCTCAGCTGTACAGATTTGGTTATGTTATCCAAATGCAAAACTCATATATCTGGTGGATTTCCCTTCACATTGTGGTTTACAAGCAGGTTTGTGGTTATGCATTCATGGGTTTGCAGTCAGGGGGAAGTATGAGCAGACATTTGAGTTTCAGACTTCACACACTCCATGATATCCATGCTTTTATGCCCCCCATAATTCTATCCTCTTCCCAACAGTATGGGAGCAGTATCTCAGAAGAATTTTTATAGTTTGACCTTTATCACAGCAGATTTTAAGTCTTGGTCCACAATTCTTGCACTAGGACATGGAGAGGCATGCTACTGGCATTTGTCAGCATGGCCTTGGATTTATTTTCTGCTTAATGTGTTATGTTGTTAGTTAGGATCCTATGACATTCCATATGATGGCACTATGGGTAAAGCATATGATGGTACTATGGGTGAACCATTGGCATTTGCCAGAGGCTTGTAGGCTACATGAGAGTGATGCAGGCCACTGCATTTTGTCACTCATATGTTACCAGGCTGCAAGCCAGTGGATTCCCCCTGGGGTGACATGGGCAAGTAGGTGAGGTGTTCCTGGCAATCCTCCTATTTCATAGTGATGCATCAGTCTGGATGTGTGTAGGGTGCTGCCTACGGCTAGGGACACACCTGCATGGGACACCATTTCAGCATGCTGCATCCTGTGTGTATTTCATAAAAGAGGTGTGATGATTCTGTAATTATTCCCAACAGCAAGGATATGACTGATGAAATACCTGTGGCTGTTGAGGGGGTGGTGGACTGAGTGCATGTGTAACACGGAAGCTTATGGCACCTTACTCACAGACATAGCTGGGACCTTATCCTTCTCCTGCCTTGTATGTGGACATCAACAGTATGTTATTACTTTATAACTGTGGCTTTTGTTGACTGCCAGTGATTGGGCAGACAACCAGTATTCCATATTAGAGAGACAACTAACGTGATGCTAACTTCTATATTTAATTCCAAAGGTGTGTGCAGTTCGGAGTTACTTTCTAGGCACTGCATAGCATACTTCCACCTGTGTACTTTTTCTATGTGTGTGGACCCCTGTTCATAGTCTGTCCAGCTTTCTGACAGTGACACATATTGACATCTGGTCAGTGAGTGTGTACAACTAGTAACATAGGTGTAGCTGAGAAGCAGATCAGTTGGCACTGTAGTTGTTGGAACATGGCCCTGTCAGCCACAGTACTGTACCTAGGCGACTGAGACACAACATCCAGGCCTACATGCTGTCGACTTCCAGACAATATTAAATACTTACAAAAAATTGGCACACTGACCCCTGCATATAGTGGACATACACCACTTATCATATTGATTTGGACAGCTCAGGCAATCTGTGCTCCACTGATATTACTGTACAAACCTACATGCTACTGCCATTTATACATGGGGTTGGGGGGCACCTGACAACTTTACACATTTGCACTGACTGCACTGGTATTTCAGTTGTTTGCTTCCATTTAGTATTGTATTGTGCCCCATCTTGCAGAATGCAGGCGTATCAGTAAAGTACACAAGTTAGATTGTAATGGCATACATTTCAGTTTCAGACTTCTTACTCTTCAGAACTATACTGCAACTGCCAGACCTGTTGTAGTATGTCTCTGTAGGTCTGTAGGGGGGCTGTTCACCATTGCCAGCATTTGTGGAGCTTTGCCCAACCTTTCTTTCCAGTCATTTACACCTGTCCTGTTGGGTGAGGCTGGGGTGGGTGGGTATGGGAACGCTCATTGACATCCATGTGTGTGACTTGTGGACACCCACAGTTAGTTGAGCCATCACATGTACTGCAGTGGGAGTTGTCACCTTGAGTACTACTGCCTAGTATGGGGACAACAGTATTTGTTATGGATTTCATGCTGTCCCATATAGCTGTCAGCTATCTGCTGCTATCCTATTTGGCCACCCAATTCCCTTGCATGCTTGCATCCATAGCATAGATATAACTATCAGAACATACTACCTCATTCAGTAATTGATAGTAAGGGTGACTTGCCTTGTACCTGGAGCAGAATTGAGGATGGTGCTGGAGGGCTGACTATGTGAGATGCATTGCACTCCCTATACATGGTACAGTACAGGTAGTGTCATGTTTGGCATCCCTTTTATTGAATGTGTGAGTCAGAGAGAGGTATCAGTCCCTGGGTCCCTACAGTGTCAGTGTGTGTGCAATGCATTGCCTCTTTGTCAAGGCATAGGCATACTGGGCATGCCTCTATCTGTCTCTAGAGGCAGGCTCCAGAAGTTCCTCCTCCAAGTCCCTCTGTGCCTCTGGTGTCCTTGGCAATGGTGGGGGGCTGTGTGGCCCCTCTCTGTGTTGTTCCTGTTGCAGCTGTTTTCGTAGGATCATATTGTGTAGCATGGCACATACTATGAACATTTGTCCACACGTAGCTTGAGAGTACTGCAAGGCTCCACCGGATATGTCAAGGCAGCAGAACCGTGACTTGCGCATCCCAAACACACACTCTATAATGATCCTGGTTTGTGCATGTGCCTCATTATGGCATTCTTGTTCCGGGGTGTGTGCATTTCTGATGGGTGTCATCAGCCACAGCTGCAGTGCATAGCCAGCATCCCCCACTAGATGGCCAATTGGGATGTCCCCCTGGCAAATCCCTGATACAGCTGTTAGGAATGCCAGATGTGGAAATTGTGATAGCTTCCAGGGCTGCCAGCACAACTTGCATGATAATGCCCTAGGTATCGCACACAACCTGGCAGTTGATGGAGGGGAAGCCTTTGTGGTTGATGTAGACCCTACCCCGCTCACCGGGTGGTGCTTTGATGTGGATGTGCCTGCAGTCTATGGCACCCAGTACTTGCACGTATTCAGCTACATGGGCGAAGAGAGGCATATTGCTGGTCAATTCCTCATGGGTGTAGGGGAAGTAGATGTGTTCACAAACATGTGGTAGCATGGCATCCAAGAATTGATGGAGTACTCTGGATGCAGATGCTTGTGACACCCCCATGATATCCCAAGTAGGTCTTTGGAAAGTACCTGTAGGTAGTATTCTTAAGGCTACACACACCTTGGTATCTACTGGGATGGGTTCCCCTCTGTTTGTTCTGGATGTGAAGCGAGGCCGGCACAGCTCCACGGTTTGCTGAAGTATGTCCCTGTCCACCCTGTAATGCTCTACAATCTCCAGGTCATGTAGCCCCTGATAGGTCACCCTGAGTCTGAACACTCTCCTCCTCCCGGGTCTGTGACAGTTGGCAGCATTATCCTCTTCACCACCGTCAGCCTCCAGCACATACTGATGTATGCGAACAATGGCAGCCCCTAGCATTTTGTCAGTTAAAATTACCAGGTTTACTCTAAAGGTGCAGAGTTTGTGGAGAAACGCAGACTGAGAGGTGTTTCCATACTTTATAGTGGTGTGATGCTACTGCTGCCTGTCATATTGGCTGTTTCTGATTAATTCCAGCTGCCAGCTTACCTGCTCATGGTTTGGATTTAGCCACTGTGAGTGTTTAGTGGTGATTTGTGGATAATTGCCTTTATTCTGCTGTTGCCTTTTTTGTAATTAATTTTTACTTGCATCTCCTCCCATTTACAGCTCTGCAGCTACCTGCCAGCTGTATTATATTTGCAGGGCCCATTCTGATTTGCAAGACTCCCATAGTAGTGATTTCTACATCAGTTCCCCTTTATTTTGTGCTGTTGCCCTTTAATTCTATTTTAGATGTCCCATCTTCAGCTCTGCAGCCACCTGTCAACTATATTATTCGAGTGCTTTCATTGGCCAGTTGTGGGTTGCAGACTCCCATATCACTGATTTGTACAGTGTTTCCCTTGTTCTGCTACTTCCTTTCCTTTTTCCTTCTACCCTTCCTCTTTCAGCCTGTTGGTAATGTGAACAGCAAGATATGTCCCTCCCCTGCACGTGCACACTCTCTTCAGTTCATGGAGTATGAGTACACAGCCTCAGACACAACCCCTCTCCTAGCTGTGCTTAGCTAAGCAGACACCAGCCAACAGGGCTCCAATGTGCTTCCAACAAGCATGACACACCCCCTTTTCGTGTTCCTTGCTCCTCCTTCCTACACAGTTAGGTGCAGTCTGACACTTAGAAA
Organism: Protopterus annectens; assembly: GCF_019279795.1. Classification (NCBI taxonomy): domain Eukaryota; kingdom Metazoa; phylum Chordata; order Ceratodontiformes; family Protopteridae; genus Protopterus; species Protopterus annectens. Next base: position 745,592,279 of record NC_056725.1, on the reverse strand, counting down.
TTTTCCTGTTCAACTTGTGATTCAGTATAAGTCCCCTCATTAGCATACCCCACTGCCTTAAGCCCTAGTTACTGCACTATTCCTGAGCCTTCCCCCATAGCAACCACTGTTTCCTGCCTATGTTTACTTTCTGCATGCCATTGAATATAATGGCAAAATGCAGAAAGTAGTTCTACTGCAGTTCTCCCCATTTCTACTTCTTCTCCCCCCTCCCACTAGCATACCACATCCGCTGCCCTCAATGGCCGAGTTCAGCCAACATAAAATTAAGTTTATATTTTATTATTTTTGAGTGGTTTTGCATGCCAATTGCCATATATTTGGCCATTGGCATGCAAAATCTAATTAATACTTGCTTTCTGGAGCGGTGACATGGCTCCATTGTGTAGATTGCAGAAATGTATTTGGTTAGTAACTGAATAAATTTCTGCAAGCTACACTGTTGCAGCATGGAACATGCCACTTTGATGAATCACTAATCGAGCTCATCTGCATGGTTTTCACCAGTAAATGAGCTCATTAGCATCCCGCATGGCTTTCCATGCAGGAACTGTGTAAGGCCGCTCGTGCATGTGAAAACGGCACATACCTGGATTGCGAGGCGGCCATTTTCCATGCAGGAGCTCTTACACTGTTCCTACATGGAAAATCTCCATTCGAGAATCTGGGGCATATCTTTTATACAACTCTGAATAGTATCTACCTGTGACACAACACATTTATTCTGCCCCATTGTAATTCTTAGACTTGTAAATGAGAGCTCCAGAGTTATGAAAAAATGAATCTGTAAGTATAGAAGACTAGTAAATTTTGAAAATTGCTATTCTCCTTTAAAGTATTTTTTTATGGGGACAAGCACCCCACACACCCTGAACTTGTATATACCATCTGCAAGATTACCATCTCTTGGGGAAAAGGGAATATTCCAAGAAAGAGCAATCTCAGACTTGGTGTATGTAAGTCTGCATTTATGGTCATTCATTCTCAATTTTCAAGGCTTGCATTAATGAGTCTTGGAATATAATATGACATGTCTGCTGTTTTTTTTACATCATAGGATTTTAATATTGCTACATCTGTAATTAGTTTCCAGGGCATTTGAAAACCTTTTTCCTACTCACAGCTCCAGTACAAAGCTGCATCCTGTCCTGATACATTTTGTATAGGCATAGTTATCTTAGACATACTAGTAGGTACAAACTTTGAAAGATACTTGATCATGCCAAAAAACTCTGTGATGCTTGCTTGCCTTCTAGATTGGTAATATGCACAACTGTTAACTTTTTCTGCATCATTCTTTATTCCCTCTCACATTAGAATATGACCCATTTTTTTCAGTCTCATGGCCCTTACTTTACATTTACCTTTATTTAACTTTAAATTATATTGTCTCCTTTTACTTAGCAGCTGCATCAGTTTCATGTCATGCTCTTCTTATGTCTGACTTCACTCTAATACAGATCTTCACTTATATATACTGTACCTTCCAAACCTTCATTTACCTTCTTTGGAACTGGAAAAGTACTGAATTAGAGCTTTCTTCCTTCCTCTTCTGCTCCTTCTTCTAGTTTTATCAGAAACTCTGTTTTGAAACTAGAACTAAAATATATTTAATGGTTTATCTTATATGAATCCTCACTGTGTAAAAAAGATAGATCCTGTAATGGAGATATATAGGATATATATGCAAGTGTCCATTTAATGACAGACTGACATTTTAGCTACATGGCTTCTGGGTGCTCATGACTTTTTACTTTTTAATTTTTTATAGCTACATTCAGTCAAATAAAGCCAAAACCCACTAGTTGTAGACATTCATGTTTCATCTTTTTTGACATCAGTACAGCATAAGCAGCTTGAGACCAGTTCTTCATTTGTAAGCAATGGGTAATGATCTATTTTAGTCATTTTATTAAGGTCTTGCATATACATATATAAATTATGTCGGGCTTTCTGGCAGTAGCCATATAGTTTACCCTTTCTGTTGGGTCTAGCCATTTCTCAATGATATCTGAGATTTCTTTTCAATTCAGTTATTGCTCGCTTCTACTCCTTTCTCTGTCTTGTTTTCTTGGGAGCTACTGGCACTGACAAATCATTAGGCTTTATTTGTATGGGATATCCTCTTGATAAGATTTTTAAACTTGAAAGTAACTAAGCAATGTCATAAAGGATATTATTGTTATTACTATGCAGTATTGAAATCTAATTGAGTGGCTGTTGCATTATTTCTTCTACATTGCCAGTTTGTTTTTCCATTCCAGGCGTCTCATATGCCAACTGTAGTATAATTTAAATAACTGCTACAATCTGAAAGAGGATCTTGTATGTCTAGCTTTTATATTTACATCAGTAACTTTAACTTGGTCCTTTGACCCAGTCATCCCAAATGGCATGCTGAATTTGTTAGTAGTATGCACACACCATTCTCTTTTCTGTGCCTTTGACTCTTAGTGTTTCAGAAGTCTTTTCAAGCAAATGTTCTGTTCTGTGTCTCTAGCTAATTTAAATTCAGCAATTCATTTATTTAGTCTCAGCATTTCATGCCAACATTTGACTTACACTCTTGCCTCACTCTTTTGGATGCACTTTCAAACATATCATCTATTTTCCTTTATGTTTATGCTATCAATAAACAGCCATTTTTTAAGTTCCTGTTCAACAACATGCACATTCTTTTGAGTAAACCTTCCTTTTCCACATGTTTAAGAAAGCTTCTGTCAAACACAAGTTCTGCAAGATTTATTTTTTGTTACCTGGGTCAGTCCCCTAGGCAAGTATAGCCTTTTCTCAGGGAGACCCAAAGTAGTGTTTATACTGCTAAGAGAAATTTGGCCAGTCAGTAATTAATCTTCCTGGTGTGGGAATCAAACCTACAGCCACATGCACCAAAGGCAAATGTGTTACACGTTGCACCATTGACACTGATGTTAAGTTTGGTTAATAGCAGGGTGGTGCTTCTTCTCATGCTGAGAGTCTACTTCATGAAGCTTGAATTTCAAATGCATATTTTCTCTGAACTTCACATTTCTCAATCTGACCTCCATTACTGTTGAAACACAATATCACATGGCTCATTTTTTTCATATCCATTACAGTTATATGCAATTTTTCTATACTTCTTATTTTACCTTCTTCTTTAAGTCACATTTTTCTAATACACATTGATTTTTTCAGCTGTGCACTGCATACATCCATAGCTTTTGATGAGGTCATATATTTTTCTGTTAACAACCTAACCTTTGTTTCATCAATCTTTGTACACACATTCATTTTTATTACTTGATTAATGTAGTACATTAAATTCACATTTGTTGGTTGTATTTCTTATCTTAGGAACATGACAACTCAGAGTCTCCACCAACCATTGTGTCCTTATAAACAATAACAGGTGAATAAATTGCGAATTGTTTCTAGTCTCACAATAATTTGTCTTTCTCCTCTTCAATAAAATGACAAATAATAAATGTCATTGAATTTTCTTCCCTGGTGAAACATAGAAATAAGACATAGCATGCTTTATGAAACTCCTAAGTACTTTTATTTGCATTGAAGAGCAAATCAAATTTCATGATACAAAATCTTTATTTTTTTGCTAAAATTCCATGCAATGAGAGAACTGTGAGACAATTCATAGTATTTTTTGTTGAAAGATTTCCCCACTAGGAATCAATTGTACTTCTTAACTTCCGCATGTATAAACTCTTGAAAATATATTTGTTTATCTCTTCAAATCATTCTTTAGTTCTATATATATATATATATATATATATATATATATATATATATATATATATATATATATATATGTTCACTTCACACACTATGTGGCATTTGAGCATTTTCCTTGACGGTCAGCAAACTACATAGATACTAAACATGAGCTTCTAGCCTTTATGAGGTGTTTAATCTGACTGAACTCTCTAGAAAATGAATCACATTTCTTACAACTGCCAATAGCTTGACATTAACATTTAAGACCATATAAAACTCATAATGCTACATGTTTAATGAACATCTACGAGCATTGTAAGCACCTATAAAAGGCTAGAGAGACTGTTTTGTATTCACAGGGGCATTGTTTTTTAAGTAGCATGTGTTAAAATGTAGAACTTAGACTTCTTAAATTTTACTTAAAAATGTCAGTAAGCTATTCAGTGCAATTGTAGAGAAGGAATAATCTTCAAAGTCACAAAAATTATTTGCTGTTATTCTGAGCTAGAATCATTGCATGTTTTTACTTGCAATATTGCTTGCTAAAATGTATAACTTCATACAAAGCATTTATTTAGTTGTATCATTTCATTACTTGAGAAAAAAAAATCTGTTTTGATATTTTACTTTATCTACTCATCCTTTTTATGAGTTTTGAAGTTTAAATTGAATGTGTGTTTAGTAAGCATTCCTGGAACCAAGCATGTAAGTATTTCTGATTTTGCTGTATAGCTGTCAACTGGTAATACATGAATTTTATAAAATAAAAATATCTTTTTTCCGTTTATGCTTTTATTATTGAAATCCAATGTAGCTGTAATAGACTTGTTAGCTCATTTCACAAGGTTATACTTTTCTGTCATGCATGCATTAAATATTTTGTTATGCTTAAGTTAAATCATTTGTAAATGACAAAAAGGCTTGCTGGTTATGAACATGGTTTGCTGCTGTTAATAATTTGTGTACTGTCTAGTTCTTGCAGTCCTTACAGATACTGATATTTCTTGTACTGCACAGTTGTTATTACTTTTAGAACCGTATGTTTACTCTAAGGTGGTATTACATTAGTGGATGTAGCATTTAAGTAATATTGCATTAATGGGAGTAAAATAATTTCCAAGTATCATGTCAATTGTAATTCAGTGGAGGTTATTTATACTGCCTTGTGTCAACATTGCAAATATTTTTATGTAGGAAAAACAAAGAAATGCTTGAGGGACATAATATATGAACATAATTTAGACATAAAAATAAAAAAAAATAAATAATGCTTTGTATAAACATATCATACAATTGTCTACACATAATTTTTGTTTTTATGTATTGGATATGGTATCAAAAAATGCTAGAGGTGGCCCATGGGAAGATATTATTGAATATCATGAATTAAGATGGCAAATCAAGCTTAATGCTTTAAAACATCCAGTTTTAAATGACAGTCTGTCTATTTTCAGTGTTTTAAAATTGCTTGGTTTGAGTAAGAACAGTTTATATGTGTGTATCGCTTCAAGTATGGTTTTAACATCAAGTTTAGCTATGTGTATAGAGTGGTGGGAGAAAGCACTTTTGATTGTTTTTTTGCTAACGTGACTTTTTCAAGAGGGTTATTTAAACCAAATGTGATTTACTGTTGTTTAGATTCTGATTAAGTCTGTTTGTTATATACCAGATGAAAGCACTAAATCTTTTGTGTGAGTAATAAAGAATTCAGTTTTCCTTCATCTGGTTGGCTGCATCTTCATTTCCATTTGAATATTGGAGGAGGTTTGGACCACAGATATAAATTAAACTTTGTAAAGAGACTCTCATAGGAAGACCTGATACTGAATATGGTAAACTTCTTTATTAGATACTCTAGAAAAGTCAATTCATTCCAGACCAACATATTTAACAAGATTCTAATCCAAACTGTTTGAAGTGAGTAGGCTGTGCCCTTCAACTCCATTACCTTTGAAATCACCATTCCTTGTGTGGATAAGTTACAAACAAGTTCTTCAAAAACTGTTCATTGCAGTAGTCTTGACCACATGAGTTTCCAAGGCACAGCACACAAGGAAGGGAAGAAATACAATGGAATCCTTGGAATCCTTGATTTCTTTCCTATAATTTTAATTGATTTGTGAAGAATTTAGGAGCTGTTTGAGTATCTGTGCATTGCATTACTGAAGCCACAGTTGATTGAAAAGACAAGTCAATATGCCTTTTCGGAAGTAATGGAAACACTTTAAAAGCATTAGAGAAGCATTGGAAGTCTTAATTGCACTCAAAGCACCTGTATATTAGCCTGTCCTTCATAATCAACCCATACAGTGTTAAATAGACTAGCTTAACTACTTATTCCTTTCTACCTTGTTTTGTTGGCTTCTTTGTAACTGTGTGGCATTTATGTAAGTTCTAGCTACTCCCAATAATTAATGACTCAAAAAGCTTTTCAAGGTCATCTCTATTACTGTATTTCCCTGAAAATAAGACCAGGTCTTATACTTTTTATCCCGCTGAAATACTCATTAGGGCTTATTATCAGGGGATGCCTTATTTACCCCACCCCGTACAACAATCTACATTTATTCATTGATTCATGTACAAAAATCAACATTTATTCATGTACACAAATCTACATTTATTCATGTACACAAATCTACATTTATTCATGTATACAAATCAACATTTATTCAAGTACACAAATTGACATTTATTTGATACTTTTCTGTTATTGGTCAAAGGTTCTAGGTAACACATTAACAGTTGTGTGAGAATTCTACATAAACAGTGCAACAAACATTTCAGCTTCAGAATATCTACACTTTGGCTTTCACAGTTTAATATTTCATGCTTAACAGAAAGTGCAGAAAAACCTCAATACATGTGTACTGGAGGAGGGGAATAAGATAGTTGAATAACTGCCACTTTTTGAGGGGTGATGCTTTCTTTATTCTTTACCCAAACTATAAGAGAAGAATGATGGAAAGTCATAAAAATGAAGTCTGGGAACTAGTGGCCTTACTTTGTAATTACCCCTTGAAAATGAAACGTTACCTTAATACAATAAAGTCAGAAAACTGACAAGAGCTTGCTCGCAGCTGAAAGCAGAAGCAATCTATTTTGTTGCCCCAATAATGGAAAAGTTATTCAAATACAGTCATGTCATCTTCTTCTGGAACATTGTCATAAGTCTCCAACCTTTGAATTTCAGCCTGAATTTCTTGTGACTCCATTTCCTGTAGAACCATTGGTCCCAATCTGTCATGCCTAGCAATAGAGCTCTTCTTAAGTGAGCACTGCTTGTCCATGTAGCCTGCTGCTAGTGCATTGGCAACACAGCTGTCAGTGATTTTATCCCATGAATTCTTCACCCAAGTCACAACCTCTTGCAGGCTAGGCTTCACAAAGTTTCCATGCTGATTTCTCTTCATTCTATTTTCAATGTAGTCATTGAGTTCCATGTGCAAATGGTCCTTGAATGGCTTGTTTATTGCAATATCATGAGTCTGGAGATAGGCAGTCATTCCTGTGGGAATCATAATTTGATCTATTTTTCTCTGTGCAAGGATGTTCTTCATGTCTTTCGTGTGGTGAGTGCTGGCTGAATACCAGACTAGCAAACTTCTTTCGCCAGCTCACAAAACAAGTGGCAGTATTACATCGACCCATTTCTTTATAACTGCTTGTGTGCACCAGGCTTTTTCGGTTTCAAGAATATAAATGCCTGAAACATGTTCAATCTTATCTTTCTTGCCCTTACTAATGATTAGAGGTGGGGGTTTTCTTTCCATCTAGACAAATTGCCGAAATACAGGTAACGAGTGGAGGATATGTAGATTGATGAGGCACCCCTCTGATCAATTGTTGTTTGAGATCCTTGGCCCAGAAACACTGCAGTTTCATCCATAGCAATCATGTTGGAGAGTTGGTATTTAGAAAAGTCGATGCCATCAACAAAGGACTTAAATGCAAGTGCATGTTTAATAACTTCAGTATCTTCCATATTGAAGAGTGTTGTTGATCTTCTTAGAGACAGTTCAGATTTGAAGGAAGCCATTCAGCCAATGTTGTGAGGCTTTGAATTCTTTTGGGGATATTTCTAACTGTGGTGCCATTGCAAGGGCAAATGCTTGAATATCAGCCCTGCGCACAACCAAAGCCTTTGCTCTCCTGTTAGCAATCCATTCACAGATGATGTCTTCCAGCTCAGGAATAATGGTTGCTGACCTGATCCACACTTGCACTTCTTAGTATTTCCCTCATCTACCTGTTGACTGAGGTTATCATACTCTGTTCACCATTTCCGGACCATTCGAAGGTCCAACTTCTTCTCTTTTCAGAAAGCCATCAGATTCTTTCCCCGAGAGTCCACCATGACTCCTTTCTTGTACTCGATGGAATAGCTCTTTCTTTTTGCACCCATCTTGTCTGGGGGGTTAATTGAAGACTTATGAGACAGGAGTGGCAACAAAAATGGCAACAGATAATAAGACACAATCCTACCCATTCATTATCAAGTGCTCACGTTTTATGTGCGTTGTCTGTACTTTGAGCAAAGTACAGCTGCCAGTGTTTCCTTCCAAATAATTTTTTATTTTCCAAATAATATAATGTTTTTAACAATACAATCATCAATAAATAAGTATTATAAGCCTTTATATACACTATGTACAATTGAGATGGACAAAGGAGGGAAAAAATTAATAAAATATATGAAATTAGTAACAAAAATTTATAATATTCAATTAATAAAGTATAAAGTTACACATTAATTATTTAGGGTTCATTTTTAATGTCACAATGCCAGTGTTTATGGGCCAAGGATCTCAAACATCAAGTGTGAGTGAGGATTATGGTTACAGTAATAATTGTGGAGGACTCCCGGGGAAAGAATCTTATGACTTTCTGCAAAGAGAAGAAACTGGTGTCCAAATGATCTGAAAATGGCGAGCAGAGTACGATAACCTCAGTCAGCAGGTGCCAATAATATTATTATTTTATAATTCAACATGTCCATCGTGTGTTGCTGACGATCTTAACTGGGGCTTATTTTAGAGTTAGGGATTATATCATGACAACCCTGTAAAACCTTTCTAGGCCTTATTCTCTGTTTAGGTCTTATTTACAGAGAAATACTGTACTTATAACTTTAGACATTCCTGTGAAAGGTTATCAGTTTAGTATTTAATACTTAGTAGTTCCATTGGACTTACAGTAGTTCCTTGGATTTACAGTAAACACCTATCGAAATGGGTATATTTCATGTAAACTAATAGTAATTAGCTACCTCTGATGTCAAATTCATAAAAAAATGGGAGACGCAGTCATTTCAGTCCGTAAAGTGCCAATCACGTAGGGTAAAATACAAGCTTTCTGAATGCCATTGTTCAATTTTCTATTTCCATTACAGCTAACACATTCATATTCAGTAATTTGTTGTATATTTCATTGATTCTAAAAGATCACTTGTTCTACTTTAAACCAGAAGTGCATTTATCTTTCTGCTGTTGTATCAGTAAAGTGTTTTTTAATTTTAGTTTAATTTTGGCTACTAAATGTTAACTATGCTGCATTAATTATTTTTCCACATTACAATGTGCAACTGACGTACTTTCATTACAGATGCTGCATGGTCATTCAGCTGGCAACTAGATGCCAGCCTCAGTGCTGCTATCATATCAGTTGTTTTGTATTGAGCCAACAAAAGTACTTCTGCATTTCTGTCCTTTCTCCTTTCATGCAGTAGCAGTTTCCATTGGATTGCCTTATTTGAACGATCTCATAATCTTTAACATTGCTAAAGTCTTATCTTTAAACATTTACACTAATGTTTTCTAATTCTTACAGAAGTTTTGGTGTATCCCACTTAAATGCCAGAGTCTAGCTCTTTTTGTGGTTTTCATAGGTCTCACTTTCCATCAAGTAGTGATTGCATGCAATATTTCAACATTGCTGTTGAAACCTTTGGTTTCCTTTTAGCACTGAGAAGACTAGATTTGCTGTCTAGAGCTATTTCAGCCATAGATATGTGGGATGCGGGAATCTAAAAATACTCAAATAAAACAAATTGGTCATATGAGCTGGCAACACTTTTATTTCTGTTATATGTATTCATCTGTGACTCATAACTATAACCATAACACTACACCTCTTGGAACTTGGAGCACAATAACAATAATTGTTAGAGTAGTGGGACTGAAGATATACTGTGAATGGGGGAGGGAATAGAAACAAAGTCTGCAGTTCTGCTACCTTTGAGTCCTACCTTTATTGTGAGATACAGCTCTCTTGGGGTTGATATATATGTTTATTTATTTATGTTTTTATTTGTAAATTGAGGTAGAGCATTTACCCACATGCAGCTTTTTCAGACTCTACCTGGGACCACTAATCGGTTAAGTGACTTGCTCAGTCACATAGTTAAACAAATGAAGACTGCAGGAATCAAACCCTGCACCACAGGAATGAGCTCATTGATAGCTCAGCCTTTATCTCCTGCAGGAGATGCAGCATATTTTAACTCATTTCCCTCCAATGGAGCTCTGGAAGTTTGCACTGTAACTTCCAATGGGTGGAACCTAAGCAGCATGATAGAATCAATTTATATCCCCACATTCCAAACAAATGTTCATATCTCTGGAACCACAGAGGTTACTACAGAAGTACAAATGACCAACTTTTCAGCACAACCTATTTTTATATTGGTAGTATTCTTTTGGTTCTAGGTCTTAAACCAAATTTTATAAGTCACAGTGAACACAGTAACTATTAAGTCTGTAACATTTTGTAAACAACTTACAATATCTCAGCAGCCACTGAAGTTGCACACATACTGTCAGCAGCATTGTATTCATTCAACTTTGTATGAGGGTAAGTAGTTCTGTTTGTTCTATTTAGTTGAGATATTTAGAAAAACATGAAATTGATGACAATATATATATATGAATATTATATGAAGGACAATTACTATCTCTTTAACTGCACTATATAGAGATCAAACATCAATACAGTCATGTTTGCCACTGTGTAAGCTTTAAGATGAAATATTTAATTATTTCATATGTAGCATGGCTTTTTAATTATTAATGGAAATATAAACAAGCAATATTTGACAGTTAGAGTTGTCAGCAGAATGTAACTGCACAAACACCTGCAGGTATTACTTACTGTAATGAGTTAATAGTAGAGGTTTGGAGATTAAGCCCCCCATCATACACACACACACATCTGGGTAGGGAAAGACACCTTAATGGTAAACACTAAATTTTACAATTCATTTTTTTTTTATTGTTTGTTTTCCTACATGTTTATTTTTTGAGACTTGCACATTGAGAATGGCAATGTGTCCTGTTTTGGGCAGTGGTCTTGGGGCTCAGAGTGCTCCATGACAGTAATGGTGTAGAACTATGGGAACATATGTGTGTGTGTTTCTGCCCATGTCACAACCTATCAGATGTACAGAGGTCATGATCCAGATTGCAAACTTAATAAGGAATGGTACTTCCTCTGCCCATGGGTTATTGAGTATGTAAGCCTACAAGAGCTAGAATGTGTGACCATAAAACTACAATGTATACATTGTGTGGCCTGGTCACAATTGCCACGCATACCTCTCAACTGTTCAGATTTTTGCAGACTGTCCAGACTTTTTGCCTCATGTTTTAGTCTTTTCCTCATAAAATGTGTAGCTTTGTAGCAAATCGTTTAGTACTGAAGTCAGTAAATAATGATTGACATTTGACATTTTTAGACTTTATAGCCTTCAGAAAATGTATAGTACCACATAACATTTTATTCTAGTAACTTTCTAAGTTTATAAAAGCAATATTTAAAATATGTCCCTATTTTTGGACCTTTGTCTCATAGGTTCATAGGTTCATAGGTTGGTGCTAGGCTATCGGCCCTAGGGCCTATATAAGCCTAGCCATAACAATTCCCTGGCTATTTCTTCCCATACTATTTACTTCCCTGGACCCCTGTCTAGTAGGGCGACTGACGTGATCCCTGGGGTGATTTTCCTTTCTCCCATCCAGTCATCAAAGTTCCTTTTGAAGATGGCCAAAGAGGTGCTCTGCTTGACATGTATGGGCAGTCTATTCCAGAGTCTGGGGAGTCTCTGGGTCAGGAACGTATCCCTCCAGCATGTTTTGTTTACTGTGATGACAAGGTTTAGATCCTTGGAGCGTGTGGCTCTGAGGGATTGGGATTTTTTTAAGTGTAGCATGTCCAGCAGCTCTGGGTTTGACATGTCCTTGTATGTTAAGCAGAGATCAGAGTAGACAATATGCAACAGAGTATAGCTGGAGTTTTTTAAGGAGGTCAGCATAGGGCATCTGCTTTAGGCCTGTGATTCTTTTAGTGAGGTATTTCTGTGCCCTTTCCAGTTGTTGTAGATGTCTTGAAAGGCACATACCAAATGGTGCATTGTATTCTATAATGGGTCTAATGAGGGATGAGTACAGTGGGACAATGACCTCCTTTTTTCTGGATGAAAAGCCCTTAGTGATGAGGTGTGCCACATAGAAGGATTTCCTGACTGTTGTGGCGATGTGGTTATTGAAGGTGAGACTACTGTCCACCTGTGTCCCTAAGTCTCTTATCACACTTTCAGTGTTTAGTGTACTGCCACCTATGTGGTAATTTACAGGTACATGTTTTTTCCCAAAGGGGATAACTATACATTTCTTGGCACTGAGCTTGAGCCCATGGCTCTGGCACCAAGCCATCCCCATTACTTTAGGCTTTGTTCAGATTTATTGTGCCAAGAGTTTGAGGGGTATGTTCCCATGGGTGGAGCCTGACAAGCATCAGTGGCCACATATGTGAGGCTAGCCATGGTCAGATGTGGTGGTCTCTTTTTCCACAGTTGGCAATAATATGGTCTCAGTAAAGATCACTGTCATCTAGATATAACTAACCTGTGAACAGGCTCCTCACATCCAGACTCTTAAAACAGACATGGACAGATGTCATCACACAGGTCATGTAGGTGTTTAATTTCATGCCACAAGGCAAAAGGATGTTATGACACAGGCCATGTAGGTCTTACATGCCATTTCAGAGGAAAAAACAAACTCCCCATTTTGAAAAAGGTGTGGGTAGAAACTGTTAGTGCCTGAATTACAGATCTGCATATTTAGTGATTAATGCCAAGTGTTGCACCTATGTGAGGGACAGACCTGAGTCATGCAGGTGGTACAGATTACCATGTGTTTCCCTTATAGGGCATATCTGTACATCAGAAGTGGTGCTTTTCACACTACCATCTGGACTAGGAAGTTCTACATACCGGATGCGGCTGAAAGTTACAGGATGTCTGTGAATCACTTCAGGAGTCTAGAGGTTCTGTATGTGCGTCTGTCTTTTCAAAGGCTCCTCATTTCTGGGGAAAGTATCTGAGCCCTCCAGTATTAGAGTTTCTGACAGTGCCTCTGTTTCATCAGCTTGTACCATGTGGATATTACCATCATTGTCAGATAGAGATGAACCCTAGACATCATGTGTTTTCGAAGACCTTGTCTATGTTACCTTTGACCAGGATGTGCATGCCATGTGTTTGAAGGGCCTGTAGTAACATATCAGTATCAGGGGTTATTAACTTTTTCAGCTGTTGCCTCTGCCACTAGCCCATGACAAAATATGTTCACCTGTGGATTACACATGTTGGTCAATGTATTGATGGCTTGCTGTGAATGTCTTATATTGCCACATATTGCCATCCCCCATATGGTGCCCACCTATCTATCCACTGTTGTGCTATCACCCCCATTTCCTATGCAAAGGGCATGATCTCATTATGCTTTTTCCTATGTGTTGCAGTGCCTCACCCTATGTTCAGCAGCCATTATATCCTGTGTATCATGTTCTGCATTATGTGCTCCTTGTTTTCTGTATGCCCCCTACTCAGAGCTGGACATGAGTGTCATTACATTGTGCTCTGTTCCCACACCCATATAAACCACTTCCTGTATGTCTCTGTTCAGTACAGTGCAGACAGCATATGGTTGCATTATCAGGTGTCTTGTCTTCCTTCATTATGCCCATATCAAAGTTGAATGCCTTAATTCAGTAAACACTTGATCCCAAAATTACTCATCTTAGCATTGTGTCTAACAAAATGACATCCCTGCATTATGTTGTACTAATGAAGGCCACTTAGCAGAGCAGTTATGCCAATGAAAGGATTTATAGGTAATTACTAGGCTAGCTGTCTCTGTGGACCATTTTAAGCCTTGACAATTTCCTTTTCAAAGTTGAAAAATCAAGCTTAAGTGCTATGGATTAAAATTACTTTTTGAACTGCAATTTGTTTTTATGCTTAATGAAGAGATCTGGGAACACAGGTTGACAGCAACCTCTCTTTTGACCACCACATTGCCACTGTGGTCAGAATGTCCTTCTATGTGGCACATCTCAATAAAAAAGGGTTTTGCATCCAGGAAGAAAGAGATCATTGTCTCCCTCTACTCTTCCCTCATTTGGCCAATCATCGAGTACAATGCCCCATTTGGCATGAGTTTGAATTACTACTCACCCTCTCTGAGGCCTTCACTGATAGATTTCCAATGCTTGCCTCTCTGGTTTGGCTGCTTTTTTTGCATTGCACCTGATTTACACCCCTTGTGCTATCCCCCTCCCCCAATACTAAGTCTATATTAAATTCCTGCTGTGCATGGAGCCATCTTTAAATTACTAGTCTCCCACCAGGACACAAGTGCTCTTCAGCAATTGAATTCTGCTTGCTGGTAAACCATTAGACCTCAGGAATTTGTTAAAGTGTTCAGATTTGTAAAGTAACACTTACTTTTTGCTGCGGATTACTTTTGCCCTGGTAGGCTCAGCCCTGCTCCATTCACCCTCGCTAATGCTTGGGCTCTCTCTGCTCCCCTACCCTGCCCCCAATTCCCACACCTTCCCACTATCTCTGCATTTATAGTAATCCCAACCACACCCACACCCACACCTGATCCACACCTCAACCTCAGATCACATTACATCACACCCACTTGCTCCACCACTCAATACTCCCAAACACACACATTCCCTCTAGGCATTATTACATCACCCCACACTACTTACCCATCCACATATACTACAACCCTATAATTCCTATCCACACCTCCACCTACAACCAACTTAAATTTTATAACCATGACTACCACAGAACTAAGTCTATTCTGTCTTCTCGTAATTCTTTATAACTCCAGAAGTTATCACTCTAGCAATATCCCTAAACTTAGTAGCACAACACTATATTATGCACTTTCATATACAGACACCGCACATTATAATAATATCTGCCCACAATTGTTTAAGAACTACATAACTGACCAATTCAAAACTAAACACATATGCTTTCATTCCTTCTCCAAAAAAACACAATACTTTCTCGCACTCATTACCAAACTCAAACATCTGTATCACCATTTCAACACCAGGCTCACCATAAGTAGGGGCATCTACCCCAATCCAGGCCCAAATCCATCCTGTCTAACACAAACTTCTGCAACCCAATTATCAGAACATAATACCCCCACCATCTTCATCCCTGGGCAACTCAACAACAGCAGCAAAACCAACCATCTCTTAATGCTAAATATTAATATTAGAAGTATCAAAAATAAAATACCTGAACTCCAGGCCACAATAGCACACTACTCCCCAGACATAGTTGCTTTAACAAAAACCTGGCTAAATAAAAACATAACTAACTCAGAAGTTCTCCCTACCAGCTACAATATCATTAGACAAGACAGACTGCTTCGTAAAAGGGGTGGAACTGCCTTACTGTATAGGTCCAACTTAGTTTTAAGTCAAATGCCAGACTCCTACCCCTCCCCCAATAATTGGGACATACTTATCTCACAATTTCAACTTCACCCTAAAAAGATCATCACCATGATTGTGATCTATATTCCACCTGGTAATATACTGGCTAGCCTTGAAGACTTCTTATCCTGGTGTTCTTCCACATATTCACAAGAAACCCTTATTCTATGGGATTTCAACCTAGATTGGTTCACCTGTATATCAGAACCACCAAGTAATCTAATAAATTTCCATGGCTACCAGCAGCTAGTCCAAATTCTGACTAGATGCAATAAAAAATCTAAAAGGGAATTCATCCTTGACTGGGTCCTAACTAACAACCCCACATTGTACCCTCACACAGGAAGTCTCCCAGATACCTTAAGTGACCACAACATAATATACCTTACACGTAGTAGAGCAAGCCTATGCAAAACCATTAACTATAAATCCACTAGAAACACAAAATTGCCTCTCCTGAGATCCTTAATACTCTATATCTGCTAAGCTAGATTAATCATATGTTCATATATGACTGGACCCCCCCTCTAAAAACCCTTTCACTTGACCAGGCTGTAGCATATTTTAACAAAACATTTCTACAACACCTAGACACTGTCTCTCCACTGGGCAAAATCAAGGTTAGAACCTCTACAAACCCCTGGCTCAGTAAAGAAACCAAACAAATCCTCAAGTCCAGAGACAATGCCTGGCTTTACTATCAAAAAACAAAGAAACA
Organism: Protopterus annectens; assembly: GCF_019279795.1. Taxonomy (NCBI): domain Eukaryota; kingdom Metazoa; phylum Chordata; order Ceratodontiformes; family Protopteridae; genus Protopterus; species Protopterus annectens. The sequence continues at coordinate 745,576,036 of NC_056725.1, read as the reverse complement.
CAAAGCCTAACCAGGTACCAAGAACTGCACAACCATGCAAAAAATGCATTAGGCTGGACAAAAAATCCTGCTATATGACATTACAAACTAAATACCAACACAACCCCCAAAAAGTTTGGATAAATGTAAACCAGCTACTAATACCAACCCAAAAGGCTACCCCCAAACCAACCACCCTGACACTAAAGTTCCCATCAAAACACAATTCAACTCCCACTTTGTGAACTCAATTCTTTCCTTAGTATCACAGGACAGTTCCAACCTCACTATCCCCAAACACAAATAATACTAATATAAGCTTTACCCTCAAAACAGTTTTCACCACCTCAATCAAAAACATGCTCTCCAAACTAAAAACCTCGTCAACAGCAGCTGACCTACTCCCCAGCTATTTCTTGAAACGAACAGCAGATGCTATTGCTCTACCAATCTCCACTCTCATAAACAGATCAATTGTTGAAAACTATGTGCCCAAGCTCTGGAAAATATCCTATGTTACACCCAATACATAAAGGTGGGACCTCCACTGAACTTAATAACTATAGACCCATTACCATACTCTCCCCCCTAGCCAAAATCCTAGAAAAATGCATCCATACCCAGGTGCTAAAATATCTCCTAGACAACAACATCCTGTCACCTACTAAACATGGTTTCAGACCTGCCCATAGTACCACTACAGCCCTCCTCTGCTTCACAGACACAATAAACCATCTCAAAAACGAAGGCCTGCAGGTGTCAACTCTTTTTTTGGATATGTCCAAAGCATTTGACACAGCCTCACACCAAATCCTGCTAAACAAACTAAACCAATATCACGTATCAAATTCCACTCTTACCTCGTTCCAAAGCTACTTAACTGACAGGTACCAGACTCACCAGAAATGGGAACATTTTCTCTCTCCTCAGCTGCCCATAACTATAGGAGTCCCACAGGATTCCATCTTAGGACCGCTACTGTTTACAATCTTCACAAATTACCTCTACACCTCCACATGGCATGCATCTATCATTCAGTATGCTGATGATACTATCTTAATCTGTGCTGCACAAAATATTCCCACCCTTCTGCAAACAACTCAGCTAGCGTTCTCTGACATTGAAAACTACCTTACCAAAGCCCAACTTATCCTTAATCCAAAGAAAACTCAGCTTATGATTATAACCAGTTCTAAGAAAAACACTGATAGCAGTCAATTCACTATCTACTCCACAAACGCTACTCCAGTTGCTCCAGTGGCACAGGTTAAGCTATTGGTAATAACCATAGACTTTTTCTTCTTTTGGCTTTTTCCCCTCCCACCTAAAATTCGATAGTCATCTCAACTTAACTATTAAAAAAGTACATGCCAAACTGGGATCACTCTACCGTATCAAACCATTTCTTACCAACAACACAAGATCAGCCATTGCTCGCTCCCAGCTTCTATCAACCCTACTCTATGCATCGCCCATTCTGACTAATATCAACAAAACTGAACTAAGCAAAATGAAAACCTGCTATAACAGAATTGCCCACTTTGCTTCAAAATGCTCATATGGAACTCATCACTGTACTGCTTTGAGCCAGCTCCACTGGTTTGAACTGCCCAACCTCCTAACCTACAATCAGCTCTGCTACTGTTACTCTATCTATTACCTCCCCAGTAAGTGTCCTGCCCTCAGAAATGTAGTACACCATCACTCAGCCAAAAGGCCTCTTAGATCATCAAGCAGACTACTACTAGAAGTCACCAACAGCTATAATAGCTTTGGAGACACACTATATAGTAGTTCAGTGGCTATAAAATAGAACTCTGTCCCTACTAGCATTCAAAACACATCACCCATAGCCTCCTTTAAAAACCTTGTTAGGCAAAGTTGGCAATGACTGCTCCCCAGGCTAGTGAAAGCAGATAAGGTATACATACTAAGTCTAGAGTACTTGATAACAGTTTTCACTCTTACAAATACTGGATTATGTACAATGTATGTACTGTACCTGTGTACTATGTATGTATTCTACCTATGTTCCAAATTTCAGTTGTACACCACAAATCTATTAATTACCTTTATTTTTAAATTAATGTTTTCTTGTTTCTTCTCTCCACTGTAACTGTTAATGTGCTGCATACCACTGTAAAAACATGTCTATTATAATTTGCGTGTATACTGATCATGTCTAAATATCTAAATGTATCTGTAATTATTTTTCTGTGTGGAGCTTTCCTTCCCGGGCATCTGCTGAAAAAGGGCCTTTTCAGCTCAGACACCCCCAGTTAACAAATGTAAAATAAAAATAAATAAATAAAATGTACCTCAGTAGACACCTGCAACAACTGGAGAGGCCACAAAAGTACCTCACAAAGATGATTATAGGCCTTAAACACTTTTCCTATATGGACAGACTCAAAAAACTCCAACTATTCTCTGTCTCATATCATATACTTAGAGGCGATCTCTGCTTGACTTACAAAGCCATGTCTGACCCAGCTCTTTTAGAAATGCTACATCTAAAGAAATCCCAATCCCTCCGCACCACACGCTCCAGAGACTTTAACCTCATTGCAACAATCAACAGAACAAACTGGAGGGACTGCCCATGCTATGGAATTGACCTCCCATACGTGTCAAACAGAGCACCTCACTGGGCCTCTTCAAGGGAAATCTTGATGAATGGATCGGAAATAGAAAATTCACCCCGGGGATCACTCCAGTTGCTCTACTCAACAGAGAGACTGGGCACTAAGGTTGCGTGGCATGATGCCAGGGTAATCCTATGGGCTAGGCTTGTAAAGGCTCTAGGGCCATTAGCCTAGTACACACCTATGAATCTATGAACCTAAGAACATTTTAAATACAGAAAAGAAAGTTCCACGTGCGCAGGAACAGGATAAATACATTGCAGATTAAAATTGAGCTCAACATAGTCTACAACAGTCTGCAGTAAACAAAAAGTGTCATATTTCAAATTAGGTTTGTCTAAACTGGCAGCTTCTCTCTCAGCACCAGAAGACCCAATACTTTCAGATAGTAACCAGGCTAGAATGAGAATCATCTAGACCTTGACATGTAAGTTGCTCACTTGAAATGGAGGATATGAACTGGCTGCCAGTCATGGCCAGAGCTGCCTTGTCACCACTTGCATTTACTCATACTTAATGAGAAGGACTATTGTCTCACTATCCATTAAGAGATAGTATGAAGGAGCACAAACCTTTAGGATGCCTAAATCTGGGTGAAAAATAGTGGAAAACACTTTTGCTAAAACAGCGTGTACCAGCCGATGTCAGAAATGAGTTTAATAACTTCACATCTAATCTGAACAATCTCTGGCTACATATATATGCAATTGCTTTAGAGAGATGTGGTTTGATTTAAAAGTCATGTCTACATCATGCTAATACTAAATAAATGTTGTATTACACTGCCTGTCCAGTACATGTTCTTCACTCACATGATGTTGTCTTTCTTCGTAAGCACTATGTAATTATATATTTTCATTCACTCTGTAGCTGCTAAGCTAGATTAATCATATGTTCATAAATTAGTACTGGACAAGTAGCCTGAAGAGCCATATTTAGTCTAGATATGGACCCTACTAAGTATTGCTGGTAGGTTTACCTTTTTTCAGATAGACCAATACTGTTAATCCCTGGTGTAACCCATACCATCATCAGGGCTTAACCTGAAGGACAATAAAGCTTTTTACCATTTAACTCACAATTTAACTTTGTTCCACAGGTAGGTAAACTGTTGGGTCATGAACCTATCCCTCCAGGAAGTCCTAGTTATGTTACAATGAATGTTGAGAGTTTTAGAATGTGTGCTCCTAACATTAATAGTGTTTGTGAGGTGATGAAGATATACATATCAGAGGTTTTCATAACCCAGAAGGTCAGGCAGAGATATTTATGTAGGAATCTGTTCAAGATGGAAAAAAAAAACTAAAAGTTTTTAATCTACTCTGTTACCTAAGAGAACCTAGTCATGTGATTATTTTAGCTAGCAAACATTGTAGCTTTGCAAGCTGGATATGTGACTGTTAAGACATATACCAATCACAGTGTTATATTCTATGTTCATCTTAATAACGGAGGATTGCAGAGGGACTAAGACCTCTGTGAAACTAGAGGGTATACTCTTAAAAAGTAAAAGGTAGATGCCAAACAGAAGTGGAATTAACAAATAACCTAAAGGAAACGCCAGTGGCTAATCTATTAGATTAGGAGGCATCATCAGCTCTCACCCTGTGAATGTGACCAGACAACTGATTTGTGCATTTACTTATTTAATATTTGTTAACAGAGTAAGTGAACATGATACAGGCCGTGAAGACAAAGACAGCAATGAAACATTACATTTTCCAAGTTCAAATAAAAAGAGTATTTGGACCAGAGATGCAATGCATATAATCCACCATTAAAGAAAGTATGATAACAAATGTAAAGGCAACTATTAATGTTTAAAACAATAACCTACTAAGGTACAACAACATGGTAAATAATAAATAATAGTAATAGGTTAAAGTAAAAAACAAAATGCATATAATGAGCGGTGGGATTTTAGTCCTCTGAGTTGTAACAGACTATATTAAAAATTGAGCATTCTGACAGCCACATGCTTTATGTCTATTAGCCAGTGTCCTTAAAGCAATAACATTATTTTTGTATAATGTGAGACTTCAGAAACTTTTTGACTGTTGAAATCAATAACGTCTGGGATGCTTATCTGCTAGGCTGCCCTTTTACAGGTGGAAGGAGTAAATAATTGTCTTAACTAACTGAATTGATTCAATGGGCCTGAGAGTGCAACTTTAATTTCTAATTCATAATTTGTTAAGGAGAGGAGGGATGACATTTGTCATGAAGAATTTCAAATGTGAGGAGAAGAGATGGCGTAACTGGCACAAGGAGCCATTATTTCTATTTATTGTAATACAGTGATGCTGTCTGTTGTTAACTATATTTATAAATCTTGAGAAATTTTATTTCAACAGTTTAAAGTAATGAGGTACTTTGAGTGGAGCAGGGGACAATAATTGGGTATCATATTGAGGCCAGGGCAGGACATGTTTTGCTGCAGTAATTCTAGCTGATGCTTTGAGCAAGTTTGAGATTTTGTTAGACAATTTAGTTGATTTAAAACGTTATTAACTTGATACTTGTTGTATATAGTAAATGACAACTAATTAGCAATCCATGTTGCAGTAAAGAGGTTAATATTTATGTTGGTAAGTTTATCAATAGTGCCCACATGGAGAATTTACAAAGCAAGATATAAATTAGTAGCATAGAGAGACTGGTCTCTGTTGATAGCATTACTGACTCCCACAAAAAGGCATCAAAATTCATCAAGTAAGACCTCCCTTTCAAAAAGCTGTACTCCCTGCATTAGGTTGGTTGTAACTTACCAGTTTTGCTGTTAGTCAGAGTGACTAAATTCTGCTGCAAAATTTTGCACATAATACTACTGATGGTAACAGGATTACAGTATCCAGGGATGGTTATATACCATCCTTATGTAGAGGCACCACAGCTGTTGTTTGCTGAAGCTCAGGCACCTTCAGTGTAGAAAATGGATTAAAGAATATAAGGAGGTGTCAGCAATGGAGCACTTTGTTCTAGCAACAAGGCTGCTTAGAATATTGTCAGGGTCCATGGAGCTGTTATTTTTAATGTTAGTAACAGCTTCCCGATCTAGTCCATAGTGATGACGGGGGTAGCAGTGCTAAATCATCCTAGGGAGGGGGCACTGGAGGGTGAGTAGGGAGAAATTTTAGCTAAATTTGTAAGCCAGGACATTTGTTATGGCTTGTCATTCAAGTTCAATGCAGTATTGGGCATTACAAACATTACTGTTAATTCACCTCATATATTCAAAAAGCCATGCAATTAATATTTGAAAATGATATGGTGAGCAGCTGCAGTTTTTTAGTCTCAGTTTTTTTGATCACTACCAGATCATATTCAATCCCATTTCATTTTTTCGGCATTTTGGCATTGGTAATGGGACAATATCTTTACTTTTGCCAGTGGTCCAGATTTCTTTATGGTTGTTTCTGGGCTCATTTATATTCTTCTTTAAATTCATTCTATTTCTGTATATTTGGACAACCTGTCATTCAGATTTAAGAATAATAGCAGCTCCACCCCTAACACTGCCCGATCTGGGGAACTGTAAAATAGAAGTAATAGACAGAATGACAAAAATGGACCAAATTGCCATCTAGCCAGATATCATTTACAAATACAAAGTCAACATCAAACAGCAAGCTGAAGGCAATTTCTGTCTTGTTATTGATGGACCTCACATTTATTTATCTATTCATTTATTTAATGTTTGTTAACCAGCTAAGTGAGCTGGTCCGCAGACACTTTTCAACCACAATAACAAATCTTACAACAAAATGCAAGTACATTGAGATACAGATGGTGTAAATTGTAACAGATAATTTTAAAATTACATTACAAAGTACAGGATTGTCAAGGCAGAAAACATTTAAGAGCATATTAAGCTGTTATGATATATTGACATGTTTGACACTAGTGGGTACCAGATCCCTAAGGCTTCACTTATTTTATTTTATAGATGACAGAGACCCTGGATACAGGACAGAGATGATACAGACAATATTTTACATCTTCTTTCACCCTTGGGTGGCAAGGAAAATCAAAATAGCCTGACAGTTATTCAGCCTAGAAGTTCCTGAAAAAGCCTGCTCATTGCAGCATGATATCTGTTTAAGTCATTCACTGCTGTGGGGTGTATTCCTTAAAGGAGGCCTTGCTGTCTGTTTCATAAAAATCTAGGAAGAGGCTTAATGCTTTTGGTGATGGGATGTTTATATACGCACTACTAAACATTGGAACTCTATGGTTATTGAAACAAGGCAGTGAAAACTCAAACACAACTTAGAATAATTTTACCTGAGCAAGTGGAATTTCTCTTATGAAGTTCAAACAACATAAGCAAAATATTGCATGTCATTATGTCTTAAGGCACCGTTCAACGTTCTTCTCCATGAGTTGTTATTCATAGGTTCATAGGTTCATAGGTTCATACTAGGCTATCTGCCCGAGGGCATTTACAAGCCTAGCCCATAGTTTTGTGGCTTACGCCACCCCTTTAGTATGGGGAACTATACCCATTATTTTGCTGTGCCTCTGTTGAGCAGTGACACTGAGGTAATCCCTGGGGTATATCTGCGATCTCCCATCCATTGGTCAAGATTTCTCTTGAACAAGGCCAGCGAGGTGCTCTGCCTCACATATACCGGGATTTTATTCCACAGCATAGGGAGTCTTTGGGTGATGAATCTAGCCCTCCAGCACGCCCTATTAATAGCCGTGTCGAGGCTTAAGTCTCCCACCCTTGTGGCTCTGACGGATCTAGATTTTTGAGGTGAAGCATATTCATCAAATCTGGGTTTGACATGGCCTTGTATGTTAGGCAAAGGTCACCTCTGAGCAAGCGTGGCGACTGAATAGAGCTGGAGTTCTTTCAGTCGGGCAGCATAGGACAGATGTTTGAGACCCTTTATCCTTTTGGTGAGGAACTTTGTGGCCTCTCCAGCTGCTGCAAGTGTCGGGTCAGATACATTCGAATGGGGCATTGTACTCAATCATTGGTCTGATGAGTGATGAGTATAGGGAGACTATGACCTCCCTTGATCTAGATGAGAATCCCTTCATGATAAGGTGGGCAATGTAGAAGGTCTTCCTAACTACTTTAGCTACATGGGTGTCGAATGACAGACTACTATCAACCTGGGTCCCCAGGTCCCTGATAACTTCTTCTGTGCTCAGTGGATTGCCACCTATTTGGTAGCTAGGGGTAACCTTGTTTTTCCCGAAGGGTATGACTATGCATTTTTGGCATTTAACTTTAGGCCATGGCTCTGGCACCAGTTATCTGTTTCTGTGAGACCCTTCTGAAGGATATCTGTGTCAGATGTGTTTTCTACTATGGCCCAGTTTGCAGTCATCTGCAAACTTTGTCAGCCATAACCCTCCTGTGTTTGCTTGTACTTCGGAAAAGTAGATGCCAAACAAGAGTGGGCCCAGGACTGAGCCCTGTGGTACACCACTTGTGACAGGCTTTGAGTCTGACATGGCGCCAGCAACTCTGACCCTGTGGGTTCTGTCATTCAGCCAGTTTGCAACCCATCTTGTGATGTATGGGTTAACATTTAAGCTGATGAGTTTTTCAATGATACCCGAGTGGGGTATTGTATCAAGGCCTTCACCAGATCGAGGTAGGCTGTATGGACTGCCTTTCCTCATCAATGGCTTTGGTGACTGTTTCAAAAAGTCAACCAAGTTTAGAAGGCATGATCTGCCTTTGACAAAGCCAAACTGGGATGGATCCAAAGTCTGCAAATTCCTATGTCTTTATTTATGAGGTCCATTATGATCCTCTCCATGGCTTTGCAGATAAGGCTTGTCAAGCTAATGGGCCGGTAATTTCCAGGGTCGGTGGAGGCACCGCCTTTGTGAAGTGGGACCACAGTTGCAGTGCGCCACTCCCTGGTGCGTATCCAGAGGTAAGACTATGATTAAACAGCTGTCCTAGCTGTGGGTTTAATTCCTCGTTGAGTTCATGGAGCACACAGCCGGGGACACCATCAGGTCCCATGGATGCTGTGTTTTGCTTTGGAGAGAGCAGTTCTCACTTGGGCGTTGGAGATGTTTGGGGGCTGCAATCGCTTGGTATAGATATCTCTCCTTTTGGGGAGGGGAGTTTGCACTGAACCTGTCAGCCAGTATGTTGGCAATGTCTGTAGGATCAGTAATCTTCACATCATTTTGAACTAGTTCTGAGCATATCTGGGAGTTTCCTCCCAGGTTTCTAACATAGCTAAAGAAGGCCTTATGATTGTCTTTTGAGTCTTTAGCTATTTTTCTCTCAAAATTTGCTTTGGATGATTTTATGAGAGCTCTTAGTTTTTTACTTATAGTGATCAAGGGTGTCTTACCTTTTAAGGATTTTGCTCTATCTTGTAGTAGCTTCCTCCTTTTGTTGTAGAGTTTGTTTATGGCTGGGGTCCACCAGACTGGACGCTTGCCTTTGGTACAAAGAGTCTTTGTTTTGCTTGGGATTGCCTTATCCATGCAGTCCTGCAGGTGCTGGTAGAAGGCATTTGTAAGTGATTCAGCGGCTTGAGTACTGTTTTCCCGGCTCGGGGCCTTAAAGGAGACCACACTAGTCTTTAGAAGTGTGAAGTCGGCTTCGAGAAGTTCTTTACTGTGGTCTTTTTATTTCAGGTGGGGTGGGATGAGGACCTCCAGCGAGATTAGTTTGTGATCTGATCTCACCAGTGAGGGTATACTTCGGTGTTGAACATTGTGCTCCCATGTTCGTGATGATGAGATCAAGTATGTTTTCTACTCTTGTGGGGATGGTGACTAGTTGTTCCATGGCATTTGAGTTTATGAATTCCAGGAACTTTTGGGCTAGGTGTTTGGGCTTGAGTAGTGTTCCCAGTCTATATTAGGGTAATTGAAGTCACCTAGTATGATGGTGTTTGGTGATACATTTATCCCCTCTAGTGTTTTCAGGAAGGCCATGTGAGGTTCCTGAGTTTGTGAGGGTGGCCTGTAACATGCTACAATTTGCAGAGCAGTCTTGCCTATGGTTAATTGCACCTGGATGGTCTCCGATGCATCGTGCATTGCCACCAGTCTTGAGGTGTGGGTGTCTTTGATGAATATGGATACCCCCCCTCCTTTCTTGGTATTGTCCGGATTTTGGGGCCGGAACGCATGATAAGAGGTAAAACCTGATAGTGCTGGGGTGCTCTCAGGAGCCTTGAACCAGGTTTCTGTCACTGCACAGACATCGATGTTCTCCATACTGAGAAGGGCCTCGAGTGCATGCATTTTGAGATTTAGACTTCTGGCATTAAGCAGCATTACCCTTAGTTTTTCCTTTTGTGTTCTAGGGTGGTAGGTTTAGAATTTGAGCCTTGCCTAAAAAGGCACTATGGGGTGGCAAGAGCCTTTGCCAATATCCGGAATCCCAGGGTGACAGGTGCAAGCCGTCCCTTGGAAGCAGCGTGGCTTGTCCAGCATGTCATCCCAGGCAGACAGACATTGGATCCCCTTTGAATGACACCAGAGTTTAAGCCAATTGTTAAAGGTGATCATCTTATCTCTGTATTGTGGCATCATTCTTGGTGAAGGTAGGATACTGCTCAAGGTCAGGGTTATACCTGCCTGGGCTACATAATCAGAGAGCTCCTCAATGTCTCTTTTCATGTAGTCCAAGGAGGTACGTCTCAGGTCGTTTACACCAGTGTGGACAATGACTGAGTCGTATTTGTACCTGCTGTTGAGAGACCTGAGTGCTTGCATTATGTGGCGGATTCTAGCGCCCGACAGGCAGCTTACTGTGACCTTCTCCTTACTCAGTCTGGTGAGCGGGACGTCAGTGTGTCTGACTATGGAGTCACCAATGACTAGTGTGTCTGGCATTGTGTTTGGCCTTAAGGGCTGTGACTGTTTGACACTCTGACTGTGAGGTCTATGTGTTGCAGGTGTTGTGTTCTGAGGTGGTGGTTGTTTGGGTGTCTGCTTTGGTGGCCTCTGCTGTTTTGGTAGATTTTTGATCAGAGCCGAGTATGTCTTTGTGTGTTTATGTGTATGATTTGAGGTTGTGATGGTACTATGTGAGACTGGGTCTATAGTGTGTGTGGTAACCTTCTCCTCCTGACTGGTCTTGCCAGTCCTATGTTGAGAGAGCTCAGCCTCCAGTTTGGCCGTATAGTTGCATCTCTCGCATGTATTTGTGTTTTGTGGGAGGAGGAGAGGGTTGTCTGTGTACATGAGGCAATTGTAACATTGCCTCAATATTCCCAGGTTCACCAGCTGAGCAGGAGAGGACACTAGCAACTGATCCCTCGACATGCTAGAAGGACTAGACAAAAAACTTTAAAAGAGATTCTGGGGGATCTGGGTGACCGAGAAATGGGGGTTTGCCTTTTTGGGGTGCTATCTATAAGAGTGTCGTATCAAGGTAATAAGTACTGTAGGAGCAAGTGCTAGGTTTAACAGATAGAGAAAAGTCTACTTGGAGTCAAGTAGAGATGATCTTTTTAGGTATTAGAGAAAGTGCTAGTAACAGGGATGCTTAAAGGTAAGATTGAAAAGAATGCACTCTGCAGTGTGCACTAGAGAAGTTAGGTATGAAAGTAGGTAACTTGAGTTTTACCTGTTTAAAAAGTTAAGGTTTAGTGGAGAGTTACTATTTTTAAAACAGCAAGATGGACTGAAAGGGGTGGTTACTTTTGTATTTTGGTACTATGAAATACTGTAGGATGGCCAATAAATTCAGATTAGTTTGCCCCTTTGTTCGACTTGTGTTCCATACCAGTCTGTGATTTGCTTTATTTGTTTTGATTATGTCTTGGTAATATTATATGTGGACAACTGGTCTCTTGTGTTCTATTGCAAATGGACATTGCCTACTCAGATAACCTATCAGTTAACATATTCATTAATCAATAGCCTTTTAAAACATAATAATGCTATAATAAATAATAATCTGTCTTAAAATAAATTCGAAGTTAAAAGTATTTCTTGAAATTTTGTTACATTACACTGACAATTCAATAGCTCTTTTCTTTTCTTCTTTTTTTTTTTGTTCTTTGGAGTTCTGTTTCACCTTCCTTCTCTCTTTCTCCAGCATACGTATCCGATCCTTTTCCCCCTTTTTTGAGTCTCTGAGCTAATTCTCATTTTACTTTTGCCGGGTTTCTGATAACCTTTGGTGCTCTTTTCCTTGCTTTATTCTAATCCTGTCTACACTTAACTTCTTTCAGCCCCTTGTTATGACTGTCTACTTTACTTCCTGTCGGAACCAGATTGGCCTTTTTCTATTTTTAGCTTTGTTTTTTCTGCCTAGACCAGTCTGTATCACTGCTTAAAAGCATTGTTTGAATATTGTTTGAATTTGATCTGCAAATTTGCTCCCTCTTTCTCAATTTCCCCATTTCTGACTTCTGGAATTACCCAGTCCTGCTCTACTCTGCCTTTCTTTAGCCCCACATCATGGTTTTGGTTGCCCATGTGCTGTGTGCTTCCACCACTGTGAATCATACAGTGGCATGAAAAACTGCTGTCCAAGAACATTCTTGTTTACAGACCTACAGACCTCTAACTCTTCCAGCCTTGAGTTATACTACATCCACCATACTATTAGTACTCCTACCTTGCTGTACAAGGTCTTCAGTTTCCATACCTGTTGCTGGAATACTCTAGTCAGCCTGTAAGAGAGTGAGGATCACTTAAAATAACAATTTCTTTCTTTTTGTCATGTTTACTATCTGAGTCTGCAAGCTGACAAATTGTATCCAGCCACAAATATTTCCCACTAGTTCCTTACCAGTCTGTCTGCTAAAAAAACAGACAGGTTGTCCTTGAGGCATTTCTTTTCTGTTTTTCCACTCGTCCTCAAATAAAAACAGAGCAGTTGACTCCAGAGGATGATGATAAAACCTTTTAACCACACAATAACTAGTAAGTGCCCTCATGTGCACCAAGAAGACTTCTTCAGACTGGCTTCTAAAATCATGTAAAAATCATGTCAAATCATGTGACTTGTTTAAAAACAATAATCTAAATTATTTGATCAGGTGAAGGTCAGCAGGACTAAGACAGAATATATGTGTGTGTGAATGAGAGGGAGGATAGAGGAATGGTGAGGATGCAGGGAGTAGAGGTGGCGAAGGTGGATGAGTTTAAGTACTTGGGATCAACAGTTCAGAGTAATGGTGAGTGTGGAAGAGAGGTGAAGAAGAGAGTACAGGCAGGATGGAGTGGGTGGAGAAGAGTGTCAGGAGTGATTTGTGACAGACGAGTACCAGTAAGAGTGAAAGGGAAGGTCTACAAGAGGGTAGTGAGACCAGCTATGTTATATGGGTTGGAGACAGTGGCATTGACAAAAAGGCAGGAGTTAGAGAGCTGGATGTGACAGAGTTAATGATGTTAAGATTTGCACTGGGTGTGACGAGGGTGGACAGGATTAGGAATAAGTATATTAGAGGGTCAGCCCAGGTTGGAAGGTTTGGAGACAAAGCCAGAGAGGCAAGATTACGTTGGTTTGGACATGTGCTGAGGAGGGATGCTGAGTATATTGGGAAAAAGATGCTAAGGATGAAGCTACCACGTAACAGGAAAAGAGAAAGGCCTACGATAAGGTTTATGGATGTGGTGAGAAAGGACATGCACGTGGTTGGCGTGACAGAGCAAGATGCAGAGGACAGGAAAAAATGGAAACAAATGATCCGCTGTGGCGACCCTAATGGGAACAGCCGAAAGAAGATGATGATTTGATCAGGTGATTAAAAAAAAAATGATAAACATCAATACATGATCACTTAAAACATCCTCCAGCAATGCTTCAAAGGGTTATTTTAATGCACTGTCTTAAAAATGGATATTTAAACTATGTGAAACAGAAGCATTTAACAACACGTTCTTGTAATATTCTTTACTATCCAACTCACTGCTCACATCACCGTCACTGATATCTATATTTACAATATCCAAAACATAAAATAAAAATGCTTAAAATTCTTTAGCCAAATACTTATGTTCATCGAACTTTCTTTTTAAACTGTGTTTCATTCTGCCAGTGTAGAAAGCATTACAGGTCATACACCCTGCTACATAACTGATGCTTGTAGATTTAAGTATCCTGGTGTCACATACACTCGGTTGATATTAGCACAATAAAAAAGATGCTGAGGGACTCTGGGCATGGCACAGACTAAGAAAAACATGTTTTCTACAGATAACCACAGAGTCCATGGGTTCATATGTTTATAGGTGTGTACTAGGCTAACGGCCTTGGAGCCTTTACAAGCCTAGCCCATAGGATTACCCTGGCATCATGCCACCCGACCTTAGTTCCCAGTGCCTCTGTCGAGTAAAGCTACTGGAGTGATCCCCGGGGTGAATTTTCTATTTCTGATCCACTCATCAAGATTTCTCTTGAAGAGGGCCAGTGAGGCGCTCTGCTTGACATGTACGGGAAGTCTATTCCAGAGCATGGGCAGTCTCTGGGTTATGAACCTGTCCCTCCAGCATGTTCTGTTGATTGTGGTAATGAGGTTGAAATCTCTGGAGCGTGTGGTGTGGAGGGACTGGGATTTCTTTAGATGCAGCATTTCTAACAGATCTGGGTCAGACACGGCTTTGTAAGTCAAGCAGAGATCACCTCTAAGTAGGCGATATGAGACAGAGAATAGTTGGAGTTTTTTGCGTCTGTCCATATAGGACAAGTGTTTAAGGCCTAGGATCTTCTTTGTGGGGTACTTTTGTGGCCTTTCCAGTTGTTCCAGGTGTCTAGTGAGATACATGCCAAGTGGGACATTGTACTTGATGATTGGCCTAATGAGGTAAGAGTAGAGGGAGACAATGACCTCATTCTTCCTGGATGCAAAACTCTTTGCAATGAGATGTGCCACATAGAAGGACTTTCTGACCACAGTGGCAATGTGGTGGTCAAAAGAGAGGTTGCTGTCAACCTGTGTTTCCAGATCTCTTATAACGCCTTCTGTGTTCAGTGGACTACCATTGGTGTGGCATTTCAAGGGAACCGGGTTTTTCCAAAGGGGGATGACAGCATATTTTTTGGTATTGAGCCATGGTTCTGACACGAATTGGTGGTCTCAGTTTGGCCTTTCTGTAGGATGTCAACATTACTTGTGGAGTTAATAATAGCTCCCAACTTGCAATCATCTGTGAGCTTTGTCAGCCAGAGTCCCTTCAGGTTAGCCTGGACTACAGAGAAGTAGATACCAAACAGGAGAGGACCCAGGAATGAACCCTGTCGGACTCCACTCATGACTGGTCTGCAGTCTGACTTGGAGTCAGCTACTTTCACACCATGGGCTCTATCTGTGAGCCAGTTTGCAACCCACCTAGGGATATTGGGGTTAATGCCTAGCTTATTGAGTTTTTCTATGATTCCAGAGTGGGGAATGGTATCAAAGACCTTGGCCAGATCAAGGTAGGCTGTATGAACCACCTTGCCTTCATCCACAGCTCTGGTGGAAGTCGACCAAGTTGAGCAGGCATGATCTACTCTTCACAAAACCAAACTGTGTGGGATCCAGAGTTTAGAGAGTCCTTATATCCTTGTTTATTAGGTCCATGATGATGCGTTCCATAGCTTTGCATATCAGACTCATCAGGCTAATGGGGCTATAGTTCCCAATGTCTGTGGTCGCTCCTCCTTTGTGGAGAGGGATGACAGTAGCAGTGCGCCATTTGGTAGGGACAAAGCCTGAGGTGAGGCTGTGATTGAACAGGGCACACAGGTGAGGTGTTAGTTCACTGTGTAGTTCATGTAGAACACAGTCAGGGATATTGTCAGGTCCCATAGAAGCTGTGTTCTTGGCATTTGACAGTGCTGTTTTAACCTGTGCAGCAGTAATACTGGGTGCCTGGCAATCTACTGGTATTGTGATTGGTCCTTTTTGGGGGAGTAAAGTTGGCACTGAATCTGTCTGCCAGTATACTGGCAATATCTGTTAGCTTGGTATAGGAGGTACCATTGTGCAGTAGTTCAGAGCAAATCTGGGTATTGCCATGGAGATTTTTACATAATTATAGAAGGCCTTGTGGCTGTCTTTACTATCTACTGCAATTCTGAAAACAATCAGTAATTCCCACTTGTCATTAGTTTCAAAGGACATAAGCAAAGTAACTGTTGAACAAAAATGCCAGTCTAGAAGTTGTAAGATGGACAACATGGCTAATCAGCAAGGAGCAGAAGCATTTCCTGTGGAAGGTGAAAAAGAAATCACTATTATAGATTTTTTTTGAACTAAAGAAAATGAGAAAAAGATTGAACACACACACGCACACGTACACACACACACACACACACACACACACACACACACACACACACACGCTTTGCACATTGCGCACATGCACACACACATATATATATATATATATATATATATATATATATATATATATATATATATGTGTATAGGTACGTATCACTTCACCTAAAACTCATTTCACCTAAACTCATTTGCCAAATCACCTAAAGTTCATTTCACCTAAAACTCATTTCACTGACAAGTAGTACAATAAGGCAAGTCAAAGTTATATGTCCTTTTCCCCCACTGTAGTGTGATCCTGGTGTTAGTATATATAATTAGGGGGGGTATGGGGGGGTGAAGCCCCCATTTACTTTGGTTTTATGGTGTCTGGTTTTGTTTTACATTATTTTGTAAAAGCCAACTAGGTGGGGGGCTGTGCCCCCCACACCTCCCCTTAATATATATACTAACACCAGGATCGCACTACAGTAGGGAAAAGGACATATACCATTGACTTGCTTTAGAGTACTAATTGTTAGTGAAATGAGTTTTAGGTGAAATGAACTTTAGGTGATTTGGTCTTGTTGAAATGAGTTTTAGGTAAAGTGATACGTACCCATATATATATATATATATATATATATATATATATATATATATATATATATATATATCAGGCAATTGTGCACTAGGGGAGTTACATAACTAGTAAATGTACACTCATATCTTCTACAGAATTTAGTAATTTAGTTATGGATGAAGAGCTCGAAGTAAGACTTACCACATCGGAGGCAAAGTAGGACTACTTGGAGGCATCTGTTGCTGATGAAGAAGAAAGAAAACTAAGAAAGAATAAAAGGGTATATGGACTACCAGAACTAGTGGAAGGTAGACACTGCTAGAGGTTTCTGACAACAGTAATTATCCAAGTGGTCAAGAATCCTATTGTTGGAGATACAGCTGGACAGAATAGAACGGGTGGCTTGGCTATCCACAAATTCAATGAGAAGAGCCCCATGACTGACCACTGTAAGGTTTGCAACACACCTTATGAAAGAAAATATTTTAACATTATTGTGGTAGCTAAGGAATTAGGTATTGAACAATGACACAAAACTTTTATTGAACAGGATCACTACCGAGCAACCTGTAGAAGGACTGTGGAGTACATCTCAGTCAAAGGACTCTACAAAGTTAGAGGTCTTCACTGTACAGTTTTGTATCCTGCTCAAATTAAAATAGTCTTTGAACTTGGTCCAAAGACGTTTAACACTCTGGCAGATGCGACTCAGGCTTTGGAAAAAAAAAAACAGGTTCACTACAGCACTTCAGATGGCTGAAATACAGACAGGAGGCCAGAGAAATGCGTAGACAGTACCTAAAGGATAGGAAAAAGAGCACAGACAGGTTACCAGTTTTTAACAAATAGCAGAGTACCAACAAGAGAGAGATTAAATCATAAAGGAGTTGCAAAACCAGAAAGAAAGTGGAGAGAACAGTTTGGCTATTAACAGCCACTGACGGGGGTAGTGCTGAACTGTGACAATAAAAACCTTGGATTAATAAAAATTAAAGGCAACAGCAGAACTTCTGATCACATGGATTTAGATAATAATTTCTCTGGGGATAGAAGAAGTTTATATACAAAGTAGTCATTTCCAAACAAAAGCTAAAATTATTTTGAGAACAAAGTGAGCTGCAGGACCATATTGTTTAAGCATTCGTGCAGTGAAGTTCAGATATAGTGAATTGTAGGTTTGTATGGCAGCTAAATTAACTTTTTAATTACCTTATATTATCTTTTATTTAAGAATGGAAAACCTATAGAACAGATAGGGGTTAGGCTTGAATTGTCTATTTATATTGACAACTGTCAGCGCTGGTGTTACAGAAATATGTATTAATATATATGTTTAGTGCTTATTAGAAGCTAAAAGAGTTAACACATTTCATTCTATTTTATGTACAGCTTAATTCTGTATGAAATTATAAGATGATTTTTCAAACCACAGTATGCTTTCTGAAACTGCAAGATGCACCCTGACCTAGTATTTGCTAGCACAGCAAAATTCATGTTTATGCCTTTTGGATATGTACTGAGAAGCAGGTGATTATCTGCTAGGTCAGGGAAATGAATGAATAATGTATGAATAGAACAATACTGTTTTCTATAATATGATTGAATATGAAGAATCAGCTCTGTTCGTGTTATGAGAACATGCACAGCTGCAGAAAAGAAGAGATACATGAAACAAAAGACTGCTTGAAGAATCTGTACTTGCTTTGTGCTCGAGTTAGCTATAGTACCTTGAATGGTAACATAACATAGTGGGAAGCTGTATCTAACCAGTGGTCACCAAGGCCACATTGTTTTTCTTAGGAAGTTTTTCATAAAATTGATAGTGCAAGCAGAAAAACATGGACAAACAGCTGCTATGAAGTAATGATGTTAAAACTTGTGATCTGTTAAGTCAGCTTGGTAGGCAATGTCTTGTTAGAAAATGTATAAAACTGACCTTACTTCCTGATTTTAGTTAGACAAACTCTGTATTAGCACGTTTTTGTCTCCTTGCTGCAAGATTAAAGTGCCTTAACCTGAACCTGCCGTGTATTGATCATTTTGAAGTTTATTTTTCCTTTGACAGATTGGTCCTTCGGACCGGAAACTCTCGCTCTAGCTCAGGTCAGATGGACCCGGTGGCATGAAACCGTACGGGGAAGAGGCCACATTGGTTCTTCTGCACTGAAAGACCTCTGACTGAATTGTAGTTCAAAAGAGGCCAGCCACTGTTTCTGATCTGCGATTGGAGGACGAGTCAACAGTTCCATCAGTGAGACGATTATTCATGGAGGCTCAGGTAAGGAGGAATTTACCTTTTCTCTGTTTCAGATCAGGGACTTGTTACAGTATTTGTTTTTGTCAGGGAGATTTTATATCAATCAGGGACAAAAAAGATTGCTGTCTTGTCATAGATCAGGGAAGCAGGATAGGTGGGCAGTTATTCTAGATAAACTGTGAAAAAAGAAAATCATGGTACCACGTGATAAGAAGGGGTACGTAACAATTTTTAACTAAGTTAAGACAACATGGGAAATAAGTGCACAAAAAGATCCCAAGATCCGCCATTAACCGAAGATGCGAAATATATGCAATTACAACGTGCCGATAACGTTAGGTACTATACAAAATGGGTTAATAAATACAAATTTGATGGCAAATTAGACAAACCTTCACTTATTAAACTTGTCAAACAACTTAAAACAGATGCAAAAGGTCAGGTAAAAAAGCAACGCCGATTAGGAGTTCCTCAGGCACACAGGTGGCTTGAGGAAGCAAACCGCAGGGAACAAAAGATTAAAAATTCAAAAGCAATGGTTTTAGACAAGACAATAACCTAGTAATGGCATCAGCCCCTCAGCCCCCTCCGCTTCCCTTACCAGAATATGAAGCAAGTGGCAAGCTGATCCACCTCCGCTATACCCAAATGTCCCTGTGAAATCAAAACTGTTTGTCAGAGATCCTGTCGAGACTAGGTCTCGAACACATAACTTAAGAGGGGATATTGAATTGTATGAAATAAATAAAAATTCACTAGCTATGAGTGAAGAAGAGATATGTCCACTCATAGAAGTACCAAATCCACAGGCAGGACAGGATCCAACTCTTCTAGTGTATAGACCGTGGACACCGGAAGACATCCGGAAAGCCACAGAGGGAATCCCCCATCCGAAAGTTAATTTTAGAAAATTCCTAGAAGACTTACAGGGCATGAGGTTAAGTTACCATTTAAATGGAGAAGAAGTAGAGAAAGTAGTCAGACAAATCGTAGGTCCAGATTGGCACATGATCAGTGGCAACTGGAATCCCCGTGACTCAGAACATAAGCCACTGCCACATAGCAACGCAGAGCTGGATAACAGAGTGAAAGGTCTGACAGACCGAATCTCTGAGAAATGGAAACCTAGGGCTGACTGGACTTGCATTAATCAATGCATCCAACAGGAAGGTGAAACTGTTGATAGATATTATGCTAGATTGTTAGAGTGTTTTAATAACCATTGTGAAATGCAGGTACCTGAAGACCAAACACATGATTCCCCATATGAACAACAACTAAAGAATGCATTTTTGAAGGGTAGTATTGCACCCATAAGTAGTTTCATTACAAAGCACATGGTAGATCATTGTACGAGTAGATTACAGTCATTACTTGAATATGCAAGACATGCCAAAAGGCATTTTAATAGCAAAAAGAAAAAGAAAACTCAAGTATTCGCAGTAGAAGATGGAGCAGAAGTCTTTGTAGTACAATCCGGGAAGAAGGGTAAGAAAAATGCCCAGGAAAACAAACAATCTGATAAGCGATCAGAGGAGTTTGAAGAGAGAAAGAAAAGGGGTGAATGTTTTAAATGCGGAAAAAGGGGACATTTGGCAAGGGATTGCAGGCAAAACAAAAAGATAGCCACGGAAGATAAGGAGGGTGAGGACTGACTATATGATAGTCAAGAATCACTAGAAGGGAATAACCAAGAAAAGACAAATGCAAATGTGATAGACAGAGTAGAGAATGTGATAGAGGAAATAGAGGAAGTACAAGAAATCACCAATGGTGAAGAAAATGAAATTTTGGACTTGGCATTATTGAGCCTAGAGCTCTATTTAGCAGACACAAAACCGGAAGTTACACTTCTGGTAGAAGGGAGGGAAGTTAAATTTCTGTGTGACTCAGGGGCTTTACAGACCCTGATACATCCTTCCAAACTACCAGAAAATGCAGAATCACTTGATTATATATTAGTGAAAGCAGCCAATGGACAGCTGTATCAAGAGACACTCTCCCATAGCATAGCAATAACTGACCCTGTTTCAGGGATGACCCAGAAGAGTAAAATTGTTGTTTCTGTAAAGTGCTCAGTAAATCTTTTGGGCAGAGACCTTATGCAGATATTTGGCAGTAGTTCCAACTATGCAGGGTATGGAAGCACAGCGACAAATGTATACTTTTGTGGTGCGACCGGAGGGTGAAACATTTTATTGGTACAGCCAGGACTTGGTTACGACTGGTCCAGGGGCAGTAACCGAAGAACTGATGAATGTAGCCATCAGTAAATCCCCCTCCCTTGACACTGATAAACAGCATGTGTTGCATTGTACTCTACATTACTGTAGCATACCAGGACCTGATAAAGAATATGAGCAAGAACTATTTAGAAACCATGCTAACAGATTGGTATTGCGTAATCTGTACTGGGATGCAGAAGGAAACAGTGTAGTTAGCTGTTCATTGCCCCAAGAATTCCTAGCACTTTATAAATCTAATCGATTACCACATGTTAGTTTAACTAAAGACAAGAATGTGAAGTGGGCAGACCTAGGAGAAAAAGTCACAAGGTGGGAAAAACAGACAGAATTAGAACTGTCAGAACAGGGAGTACAAAAGCAGAAGTTGAATTGGATAACACAGACACACCCAGCTGTGCACTTGCAGGCAAGTGAGGACAGCTGAGTAGCACTCTTACTAGAGGAAGAAGAAAAAGCCTTACGAGGCATACCAGAGACTCTCTGGTCAACAGGGAAATCAGATGTAGGACTTATTCGTACAGCAGGACCAGTTACTATCACGCCAAAGTCAGCATTTAGACCTCAAAAGAGACAGTATCCCTTAAGAAAGGATGCAGAAGTAGGAATCAAACCTATAATAGCAGCCTTACTTAAGGAAGGAGTATTGATAGAATCTCCTGATTCGCCATGTAATACACCCTTATTTCCTGTTAGGAAAGCAAATGGAGAATGGCGTATGGTCCAAGATTTACAAGCTGTAAATGATGCAGTTATACCTAGAGCACCTACGGTACCAGATCCACACACCTTATTAAATGATTTGAAACCTCAACAGAAGTATTTTTCTGTGGTAGATATTAGCAATGTGTTTTTCTCAATACCGATACACCCTGACAGCCAACATTGGTTTGCATTTACATTTCAGGGGAAAAGGTATACATACACGTGACTACCACAGGGATATTGTGAGAGTCCAACAATATTCGCACAGGAAATGGCAAGTAACTTGGTGGGATTTATCCCACCGAAAGGCAGCCAGATTTTACTTTATGTAGACGACATTCTGCTGGCAGCCCCCACCCAGCAAGAATGCAGAGAAGATACCATAGCATTATTACAATGTCTAGCCACTCAAGGACACAAAGTTAACAAAAACAAACTGTAGCTTTGGAAAAAACAGGTTAAATACTTGGGATATGTAATATCCAAAGGCAGAATATTAGATGAAGACAGAAAAACAGCAATATTGCAAGCACACAAACCGACTACCAAGAAGGAAATTATGTCCTTCCTAGTTACGACTAATTTTTGTCGGAGTTGGATTCCAAACTATGCCTTGGAGTCTGCTCCACTGACCCACTTAATATACAAGAAGCCTATGGCAGTGCAAGATTCATTACAATGGACACCAGAAGCAGAATCAGATTTCTGCAAATTGAAACAACTGATAGCATCCTCATTAGTTTTGGGATTACCAAACTATCATAAATGATTTTTCCAAACTGTGGATTGTAAGCAGGGCTATATGACATCAGTGTTAACACAGCAACATGGGGACAAACAATGCCCCATAGCTTACTATTCATCACAGCTAGATCCAGTGGCGCGATCCTTTCCCCACTGTGTACAAGCAGTAGTTGCAGCTGCAATGGCAGTACAGGCTTCAGCCTCAGTAGTGTTATTCCACCCTCTCACATTGAGAGTGCCTCATGCAGTCACGATTATTTTACTGCAAGAAAAAGTGGCATATCTTTCTCCTGCTAGGCATCTTTCCTGTATGACTATACTGCTGAGCCAACCTCATATGACAGTTGAAGGATGCACAACTTTGAATCTGTCAACCTTGCTCCAAACCCCTGCAGATGGCAAACCACACTGCTGCCTGCAGGAGATTGAGCAAAAGACACTGCCTAGAAAAGATCTCATGGGTGTTCCCTTGGATGATGCCGAAGTGACATATTATGTGGACGGCTCGTGCAAAAAGGATCCTACAGGACAGAATCTAGTAGGGTATGCAGTAGTTTCTGATACTGAAATTTTAGAAGCAAAGTCTTTACCACACAACTTATCTGCACAAGCAGCAGAATTGATTGCTTTAACAAGGGCATGCACCTTGGCAAAGGGTAAATGTGTGAACATTTTTACTGACAGCCAGTACGCTTTTTCTACTGTACATGTTTTTGCGCAACAGTGGAAAAATAGAAGAATGATAACATCTACTGGTAAACCGATTAATCATGCACAATTTATTTTAGATTTGTTAGAATCTATTCAGTTACCTCAGAAAGTAGCTATTTGTAAATGTGTAGCTCATACCAAACAACAGGACAGGATTTCAAAAGGTAATGCAAGAGCTGATACAGCTGCAAAGCAGGTAGCTTCAGCTTCAGAAGTATTTCTTTTGAGTGAGGAATTACAACCTTCTGAGATTTTAGATTTTGAAATGTTAAAAACAATGCAGACACTTACTACAAATGTAGAAAAACAAAAATGGATAAAACAAGGAGCAATTCTTGAGAAAGGGCTGTACATCTCCAAAGAAAGAAAACCAATTTTACCGTCTAACTTGTTTACATATGCAGCTTTGTTGAGCCATGGGCGTGCCATGTCTCAACAGGGGGGATGGTACAGTTAGTGAATTGAGTGTTTACAACGTATGGATTTACAAACTACACAAAAAAATTTTTGTGCAGCATGCCATGTTTGTAACAGACATCATGCACAGGGGGCACTGAAGCCTAAGCAAGGGAGTTTCCCTACACCACCGTACCCGTTCCATACTATCTGTATGGATTTCATAGAACTAAACAAATGCGAAAATAAAAAGTACTGTCTTGTCATTATATGTTTTCCAAATGGGTGGAAGCTTTTCTGACCAAAAATCCAGATGCAGCTACTGTTGCAAAAGTCCTCGTTAAAGAAATTATTCCTAGATTTGGCATACCGGAAAAGATCTATAGTGACAATGGCACACACTTTGTAAATCAAACCATACAACAATTAAGCCGTTATTTCAGGATTTCCTTGAAAAACCATTGTGCATACCACCCCCAATCTGCAGGATTAGTAGAGAGGCATAATGGAGTTCTGAAAAATAAGCTTAGGAAATTGATTAATGAGACACAGAAGAATTGGGTGCACTGTCTGCCTCTGGCACTGTTGAGCATGAAACTGTTCCAAATGCAAAGGGGTTAACTCCTTTTGAAACACTGTTTGGGAGGGCATATTATATACCTCAGTGGAAACCTCTCATGCCTGCAGACCAGGAGGTTGACAGTTCACTTGCAGAGTATATGAGGAGACTTCTAAATAACAAACAACTTCTGCAGTTAAATTCTGTTTCAGATAAAGAACAGACCAGACCATCGGAAGCAGTAGTACAACCGGGAACGTGGATCTGGGTGAAGGTCATGAAGAAAAGAAATTGGAGTTCTCCAAAGTGGGAGGGACCGTACCAAGTTTTGCTGGCAACACCCACTGCGGTCAAGATAGCTGAACGTGTGCCCTGGATCCATTTGATGCACTGCAAACTGGTCAAGAACTTTGAACTGGACAAAAACCTTGTGACTGTTATACAACAAGAACAAAATGACCAGGTATAGAGTAAACAGGGATGTAGAACAACCTCAGAAAAATTGCATGATCATCCTGTTAGCTATACTGGTAACAATAATCTTTTTGCTGTGGCCTTTCCTTTTTTTAGCCACACGAGTTGAACTGAACAAACGTGATGCGTTACTCATAGACTGGCACCCAAACTTTAATACTTACCAAGCAATTAAATATGTGTATGCTGAGACTTTTAATGTTTCGAACTGCTGGATTTGCACAGCTATACCAACAACATACAGGGGATTATTAATGACTGCTGTCCCCCTAGGGGTCAATGAGACCTGGGAACATTTGATTTTTGATACCACACCTGTAAAATCACTACACAAAATAGCATTGTACCTACCTGTCACACAAAAAGGAATTGTATGTTTTTATAAAAATGGCACTATTCAGGTGGGTTGGAGCAATTGCAATGTGACTATTTCTTATAAATGTTATATTAAGGCTAATAAGGCAGAAACTATTTGTGATACAAACTATGACTCATATCTTGAGAAAATGCAAAAAACTGTTAGTGAAATACAGCATAATCCTGTTCTTTTGAAGCAACTTTCTATCATTGATAAGAAAATGTTTCATGCAGGGCAAGCATATATCAATACTAAAGTAGAGAATTGTTATTTTGTTTGTGGGAAAAAGGCATACAAATGGCTACCTGAGAATTGGTCTGGCAGTTGTTTTTTGGGTTACCTGGTTCCGGCCATACAACACACTGCAGCTTTGCCTCGAGGGAAAATTTGAAACGTCAGAGAGGTCAGCAGTAAACCTGGAAATCCAATCAAGAGAACTGAGAATCCAGTGGGATGAATTGAAGCAGGATGGAGAAACCATAATTCCGTGAAAAACAAAGATAAACTGACACACATGGACTTGAGTGACACTATTATATCATGGGCAGGCATAGCCCCTGCATATGGTGCAGTGAAATCGATTTGGGAGCTGAGAAAACTGTCCAAACTTCTTGAAGTTATGAGCAATGCAACTTTTTCTGCTCTCGAATTAATGACTGATGAACTGAACGCTATGAGAACTGTGGTGCTTCAAAACCGCATGGATCTCGACTTCACCCTAGCGGCGAGAGGTGGTACATGCACTTTAATCAAAGAAGAATGCTGTTCATATATTCCTGACAACCAGCATGAGATAAACGACCATCTTGAGGTGATCCAGCAAGTGTCGGCCATGACCAAACCCTCTGATGGACTTTTTCCAGAATTTGTTTGGGGGGTGGGGTTCCATCCTAATGAACATCCTGATTGCCATTTATGTGGGATTACTCCTATTAGGAGCATGCATTTGTTGTGGTATTCCCTGCATGAAAAAGTTAATCAAAGATTTTATAGACATATCAGTTTCTGAGACTTTGTATCAAAGTACTGAAATTGAAGAGTTGTTGAAAACTGAAATGCTTTCATAAGTCTAAACTAAATGACTCTCTTAACTGCAAATCCGAAATGGAAGAGGTTAGGAGAAGAAGCAAACTGTTTATGCTTTTGAAAATAGAATAAAAAGTATTAACAGGGGGGAAATGTTAGAGAAATATGTATTAATATATATGTTTAGTGCTTATTAGAAGCTAAAAGAGTTAACACATTTCATTCTATTTTATATACACCTTAATTCTGTATGAAATTATAAGATGATTTTTCAAACCACAGTATGCTTTCTGAAACTGCAAAATGCACCCTGACCTAGTATTTGCTAGCACAGTAAAATTCATGTTTATGCCTTTTGGAAATGTACTGAGAAGCAGGTGATTATCTGCTAGGTCAGGGAAATGAATGAATAGTGTATGAATAGAACAATACTGTTTTCTATAATATGACTGAATATGAGCAAACAGCTCTGTTCATGTTATGAGAACATGCACAGCTGCGGAAAAGAAGAGATACATGAAACAAAAGACTGTTTGAAGAATCTGTACTTGCTTTGTGCTCGAATTAGCTATAGTACCTTGAATGGTAACATAACATAGTGGGAAGCTGTATCTTACCGGTGGTCACTAAGGCCACGTTGTTTTTCTTAGGAAGTTTTTCATAAAATTGATAGTGCAAGCAGAAAATCATGGACAAACAGCTGCTATGAAGTAATGATGTTAAAACTTGTGATCTGTTACGTCAGCTTGGTAGGCAATGTCTTGTTAGAAAATGTATAAAAATGACCTTACTTCCTGATTTTAGCTAGACAAACTCTGTATTAGCACGTTTTTGTCTCCTTGCTGCAAGATTAAAGTGCCTTAACCTGAACCTGCCGTGTATTGATCATTTTGAAGTTTATTTTTCCTTTGACAGCTGGGCTTAGAGAAACCATGTTTTTAAGTTTCCCATGTATTATATGGTACATTCCATAACAGGTTAGAGAAAGGATCCGTTTACACAAGGGTAGCAATTTGCACAGTTAAACTAGAGCAAGAATTCATTAGTTGAAAAAATTTAACAAGTACTCATATTTTATCTCTAACCTTTTAGAGTCACATTCAAAACTGTTAAGCAATGGTAAAGCAAAAACAAGACTTAACCTGAACGGTACTTAGCATCTGTTGTAGTCTTCTGGTGCATATGAGACTTGCTACATCCCAAGCAGAAGGATCAGAGCATAACTGAGCAAAATATGTATTAACTTTAACAAAGATTAAATTAGGAGGTTACATTTAAATAGAATAATTGTTTTTATTTTTTTTTTTACAATTTTCAAACAAAGCTAATGGGCCAAATATGGCAAAATAAATATTGATGGGAAAGCTGCAGGTATAGTAACATGCCTCCTTGCAGTAGTATGCTTTCTTGTCTGAGAATTAGTATCCCTCTCCCAGTTAGGGATACAATGTCCTTAACTTAGAAGGCACAATATTTGTATATAGTGTGTATAGTTGTTTGTTGGGGAGGCAGCAAGTGATGGAGGGGGAGAAGGGATATAAGAAAAAGGTGAATATAATACAGAAAATTTATATTTTCGTAGGCTCAGAGAATGATACTAGGCTATTGGCCCAGAGGCCCTTATAAGCCTGGCCAAGAATTTTGTCCATGTTCCCACAAAGTCAGCACCTGTTTCAGCTGTCCATCAGGGCACAGGTGGGATCACAGGGCTGTATTTTCTGTTTCCCATCCAGTCATCCACGCTCCTCTTAAAGAAGGCTAGTGAGGTACTCTGCTTAACATGGAGAGAGAGTCTATTCCACAGATGGGGCAGTCTTTGGGACACAGATCTATCCCACCAACAAGTTATATTAATGTCACACACCAGGTTGAGGCCTTGCATGCAGGTTGCGCAGGTGGAGTTTGACTTATGGATATGCAGCAACTCCAGCAAGGCTGGGTCTGAGATGGCCTTGTATCTCAGACACAGGTTACCTCTTAGCAGTCTGTATGAGACTGAATAGAGGGACAAGGCTTTTAGCCTATCAGTATAGGATATTTGTTTGAGACTCTGGATTTTCCTGGTCAGGAATCTCTGAAGTCTCACCAGCTGCTGCATGTGCTTGGCAAGGTACATGTCAATGGGGGCAATGTACTCTATAATGGGTCTGATAAGGGAGAAGTACAGGGATGTTATGACCTACTTGTTCATGGATAAAATACCTTTACTTATGAGTTGAGCCCTGCAGAAAGCCTTTCTAACAACAGAGGCGACATGGTGGTCAAAAGTCAGGTTGCTAGCAACCTTGGTGTGCAAGTCCCTCACGACTGATTGTGTGCTTAGTATGCTGCTATTAATGTGATAATTAGGAGGGGAACCATTTTCCCCAAAGGGGATAGTGGTGCATTTCCTGGCATTGAATTTGAGGCCATGCTTCTGACACCAGTCATTAGTTTGTGCAAGACCATCTTGGAGGATGTTCACAACACTAGGGATATTTAAGACAGCACCCAGCTTGCAGTCATCTGCAAACTTGGTCAGTCACAGACCACTGGTTTTAGCTTGCACCTCAGAAAAGTGTATCCCAAACAGTAGAGGCTCCAAGACCGATCCTTGGGGTATGCCGCTCATTACTGGTCTACTACTAGAGGTGGCCTCCCTTATTTTGACCGAGTGGGTTCTATCAGTGAGCCAGTTAGCTACCCATCTAATTACATACAGGTTGATGCCTAGCTGGGATAGTTTATCTATTATGCCTGAGTGGGGAATAGTGTCGAAGGCTTTGGCTAGGTCAAGATAGGTGGTGTGCACCATCTTCCCCTCCTCCATGGCTTTGGTGACTGTTTTGAAGAAGCTGACCAAGTATAACAGGCATGATCTCCCTTTGACAAAACCAAACTGTGTGGGGTCAAGTGTTTCAGGTTGCCAATGTCCTTGTTTA
This sequence comes from Protopterus annectens, assembly GCF_019279795.1. Classification (NCBI taxonomy): domain Eukaryota; kingdom Metazoa; phylum Chordata; order Ceratodontiformes; family Protopteridae; genus Protopterus; species Protopterus annectens. Next base: position 745,547,239 of record NC_056725.1, on the reverse strand, counting down.
TAAGGTCCATGATAATGAGTTCCATGGCCTTGTAAGTAATGCTAGGTAGGCTGATGGGCCTATAATTGCCTGGGTCGGTGGACACTCCACCTTTGTGTAGAGGGATGGCAGTGGCTGTCCTCCATTGAGCTGGGACAAAGCTGGTCCTCAGGCTTTGGTTGAAGAGGGAGCCTAATGGTGCTAAAAGCTCTTGCATGAGTTCATGTAGGATGCAGCCAGAGATGTTGTTGGGTCCCATGGAGGCTGTATTTTTTGCCTTTGAAAGGGCATGAAAGACCTGCTCCCTGGTGATGAGGGGAGGGGGGCAGATGCTGGAGATGTCCAGGTTTACTGATGGGGGGAAAGGGGGGAGTGAAGAGTTCACTAAACCTATCTGCCAGCAGGTTGGCTATATCTATGGCATTTGTGTATGTGGTGCTTGTAACCACCAGTTCAGAGCAGATTTGGCTGTTACCTTTGAGATTGCAGATGTATGTAAATAAAGCCTTGTGATTGTCCTTAGTGGATGTGGCCAATTTGGACTCAAAATTAGCCTTAGAGACTTTCACCAGTGACCTTATTTGCCTGTTCAGACAAAGGAGAGATTGCTTCCAATCCTCCTTCTTGGTCCTGGACAGCATTTTTTTCCTTTTATTATAGAATTTGGTTATTACTGCTGTCCACCAGACAGGTTTACTTACTCTTCCTTGAGGAAGATGATTTGGTTATGTCAGGTATTGCTGAGTCCATGCAGCTATGCAGGTGCTGCTATAGTTTTTTGTTGTAGGCTTAGACATTAGTGCTAGCTCCAACTGAAGAGATGGTGGCTGTGAAGCAGCTTATACCTGCTCTCAGGAGATTGTGGTTAGCTATGGAAACGTTTTTTTTTGTTTGAGCCTGGAAAGAGGGGGAGGAACAGGGGAGATAGTAACTTCGAAAGTTATTGCTTTATGGTCACATCTTACCAAAGAGGATGACACTGTTGGGGTGCTACAGTGGCTACTCATGTTGCTTAGTACCAGGTCCAGGATATTTTCACTTCTCATGGGGGTGTCGACCAGCTGATCCAATGCATTGGCATAGATGAAGTCGAGAAATCTCTGGGCATTTGTGTTTGGGCTAGAATAGGTCTTCCAGTCTGTGATTGGGTAGTTAAAGTAATCCAGAATTAGGGTAGAGAGTTGAATCTTGATGGATTCAAGTACGTCCAGATTGGTGGAGTGGTCATCCTGAGTCATGGTTGGAGGTCTGTAGCTAGCTATGATTTTAATAGGTGTTTTTTCAACAGTTAACTGCACCTAGAGTGGCTACTGTGTGTAATACTGTTTGACCAGCCTGGAGGTGTGTATATTTTTGATAAATATTGAAACTCCACCTCCTTTGGCTTTGTAGCCCTCCATTTGGGGTCTGAAAGTATAATAGGATGAGTAACATGGCAAGGCTGAGATGCTTTCTGCAGTTTTGAACCAGGTTTCAGTGACTGCACAAATGTGAGCAGCTTCAATGATGAGGAATGCTTGCAATGAGTGCAGTTTTTTGTTAAGACTCCTAGTGTTTAGCAGCATGACCTTTACATTTAATTTAGAAAAATTTTTCACAGTGGTAATTTTGTCCTCAAGACTTTGCCTAAAAATGCACTACGGGGGTGGTGAGGGCCTTTGCCAGAAGCCTGAAGCCCAGAGGACAAAGATTAAGGCCATATATGGCAACGCATCGTGGTCTGTCTGTCATGTCCTCCCAGGCTGTCAGGTACTGGATACCCTTGGAATTACACCAGAAAGTAAGCCAATTGTTAAAGTCATTAATTTTCTTCTTGTACTGAGGTGTCTTTCTGGGTGATGGTAGGATGCTGCTTAAGGCTAGGGACATACCTGCCAGAGACACAAATTCAGTGAACTCAGTCATGTCTCTCTTCATACAGTCAATAGAGGTATGTCTCAAGACATTCACACTAACATGGACTATGACAGAGTCATAACAGAACCTGTTGTTGACAGACTTGAGTGCGTGTGTGATATGGCAGATTCTAGCACCTGACAAGCAACTTACCGTGATTTTATCCTTATCTAGCCTGGTGAGGGACACATCTGTGTGTCTCACAATGGGGTCTCCTATGACTAGTATGCAGGGTTTGTGGCTGAGCCTTAGAGGCTGTAAGACACAGGCATATGTGTGACGACTGTGCCCTGGCCCAGTAATCAAGAAGCCTCAATCCTCACCACTAACACCAGGGAGGTCATCTCCTAGAAGAGAGAAAAGGATAACTAATACACACAGTAAAGTACAATTTCCCTTAAGCGCACACAAAGATCACAGTCAGTCTGGGGTTGGTTGCTCCTTTGCTCACCAGGTCCCCAATAAGACTCCCCAGTGGCACAGCTATAGGGTCCAGGTCTCAGCCTAGCTGGGCAAGCTGAAATCTCCAGTTCCCTCTCTGTTCAACCAGTGCTTTCTGTCCCTGCCCAAGTAGCTGACACAACACACACACACACACACACACACTTTGAGATAAGTATTTATACAACTTCACAGACACTCCTGGGAAAGGCTGACACAGATTCTCCAGCTGTGCCCCTTTACCCAGACCATACGGTAGTAATCCCTGCCGCCACCCAGCTAATGATATCAGCTACTAAAAGGCCCTTAAAAGGGTGTCCAATTATTACTGTGCAATATTATTATCCAGTGGTAATGTGACTATTCAGTCTAGGCTTATTGGAAGGGCTTAGACAGTAAACTTTACAAATATATAATGTATTCTAAAGCATAATTTATCTCTACATAAACCAGCCACAGGTAGAAGGTTTTAAAAATATATAATAATAAATAATTAAAACACAAGACAGAACTACTACACCACAGTGATATCTAAGGATTCAGAGATCACACAGAAACTTAAAATAATACAGTAGGACAGGTCTGATGTCAAAGAAAAATACGTAATTAATCTTTACTAGTTTTAACTATTTCTACAAGAAATCACAGTGTTAGAAACTTACATGTGAGCTTAGGCAGAGTGCTGAGTTAGATATCCAAGATCAAAATGCTCCTGGTCTCTCACTGAACAATAGTTTTTAATCACTCACCAACAGTTCTGCTGAGGCCCTCCCAAATGACATCATTTTGACATTTAGGTTTTCCCAGTATTCATATTGCATCATCTTAACACCTGGTCTGAGTTTTCAGGCTGCAAACTGCATTATTTAGCAATCTAGCACCTGGTCAGAAACGTACAACAATACAAGGCATTTCAAATATACACTCTAGCAGAAATCAGAGCAATAAAGCATCTTTCACATGTAAATTCTGGTCATAAACTTTAGCCTTAAAACAATGGGCATGAAACCTTCATCCAGACTCACTGGAACCAAATTCTAACATGAAAGGGTCACATCATGCTTCACTGGGCCAGAAGAGTGCAATGTTGTCACATATTTTGCAGTTTCACATTTCACAGTATTCTTTTACACTCAAGAAAATATGCCTGTATTTTACATTTATTATCAAGAAAACATGCCGGTATTTTACATTTATTTACAAATACCAGATATATATATCAAATTCTATTTGACTAGGCTGGCTGCCTTCACCCATCTCTCCCCAATCATCGCATCTCCCCCCCCCCCAGGGAACTCAAGCTAGTTTTCCAAGTGCCCCTTGAGAAACATCACTTGAGAGTGTCAGGTCTATCTGGGTGTACCTCACCCCATTCCCTGTCTTGAGAGCCCATCTGCATTGGCATTGCTACTCCCACTGCGGTGCTGCACTGACATATGATATGCTTGCAACCTCAGGCTCCATCTTAGCAACTTGGCATTTTGCTGACTGGCTCTGTTTAACCATGTTAGAGGGTTGGGATATGCCATCACAGTGAATTTTCTTCCATACAGATAAGGAACTTTTGTAGTGCCCACACTATGGCTAGGCATTCCATTTCCACCGCTGCATAGCATTCCTTCCTGTGTTGGAGCCTACCACTGAGATAAACCACTGGGTGCTCTTCTTCCTCTGAAGAAATCTGGCTAAGTACAGCCCCTACCCCATAGTTTTAAGCATCCACCTGCACAACACATTCTTTGCTATAGTCTGGACTGACTAACACAGGGGGGTCCTCCCAAAGCTTCCTTAAGCTTCTGAAATGCCTACTCACATACTGGGGTCCACACTACCTTATCTGGCCTGTTTTTCCTTGTCAGGTCTGTGAGGGGAGCAGCTATGGTAATATAATTGGGAACAAACTTTCTGTAATACCCTGCTGTCCCCAAGAATGCCCTCACCTGCTTTTTGGTAACAGGTGCAGGCCATGCCTGAATAGCTTCCACTTTTGCAGGTTCTGGCCTTATCTTACCACTCCTCACTCTATGTCCTAGGTAGGAGACCTCTGCCATTCTCACCTGACATTTGCTCGGCTTAATGGTCAACCCTGCCCTCTGTAGTCTGCCCAGAACCTCACTGACATGCTGAAGGTGCTCTTGCCAGAAATGGCTGTGATATCATCCATGTAAGCAAGGGCAAACCCTCCTGCTAAGATATAATCTACCAGCCTCTGGAAAGTAGCTGGGGCATTCTTCCTCCCAAAGGGCATCTTTGTGAACTCATGCAAGCCAAAAGGAGTCACAAAGGCTGACTTCTCTCTAGCACTGGGAGTCAAGGGCACCTGCCAGTAACCCTTGGTAAGCTCAATGGTTCTAAGATACTTAGCCCTACCCAGCTGCTCTAGGGCCTCATCTGTCCTAGGCATGGGGTAAGCATCTGCCTCTGTGTGACTATTTAATTTCCTGTAATCCACACTGAACCTGGTGCTGCCATCCATCTTTGGCACCAACATCACTGGTGAGGCCCAGGGACTGTTGGACTTTTGAATCACCCCTCGTTCCAACATCACTTGTACCTCCTCCTTCAGAGTCTGTTTGACTCTCTCAGGCACCCTATAAGGGGCCTGCCTAATAGGCCTTTGGGGTCCTGTATCTACCTGGTGCTGAACCAGGTGGGTGCACTCTGGTTTCTCAGTGAACACGTCCCCAAATTCCTGCAACACTGCTCGGATTTCTCGAACCTGGGTAGGAGATAGCTGCTGGGATATTGCTACCCCTTCCACTGAGGTGCCAGCTCGAGCCTCACTGAGGAGATCAGTCCCCAGATCTCCCTCAGACTCCTCCTGCAATCCACTGCAAATGCTCAGCACAAGGGCCACCCTATCATGGTAAGGTTTCACCATGTTAACATGGTACAATTTGTGCCCCTGCCTTCTGCCTAGCAGTTCCACCATGTAGTTAACATCACTTACCTTTCATACCACCATGTAGGGTCCCTCCCAAGCTGCTTGCAACTTGTTGTGTCTGACAGGAATGAGAACCATTACCTGCTGCCCTACAGCATACTCTCTAGCTCGAGCATTCCTGTCATACCACACCTTTTTCTGTTGTTGGGCTTCTGCCAGGTTCTCCTAGGCCAGGCTCATGAGTTCCCTGAGCCTTGTCCTGAGGTTCAGGATGTATGCCACAACAGACTTCTTTTGAGCCTCACACTCACCTTCCCACTCATCTCAAATTAAATCTAGAGGTCCCCTCACCCAATGCCCATACAGCAACTCAAAGGGTGAAAAACCTGGGGATTCCTGGGGAACCTCTCTGTAAGAAAGCAACAGATGGGGCAAATATTTTCCCACTCTCTCTTAAACTGATCTGCAAATGCCCATAGTATGGACATGATTGTAGAGTTTAACCTCTCAACAAGACCATTAATCTGGGGATGGTAGGGGGTGGTCTTCATGTGCTTCACACCACAGGACTTCCACAGACAAGCTAGCAGGTCTCACATAAAATTGGCACATCTGTCAGACAGTATTTCCTTTGGGAAACCTACCCTGATGAAAATCTCTAGCAAAGCATTTGCCACCTTCTCGGCCTCAATGGAGGACAAAGCCACTGACTCAGGGTATTGTGTAGTATAATCTACAATCATTAGGATATACTTTTTCCCTGTGGAACTTGGGGTACTCAAAGGACCCACAATATCCATAGCTACCCTCTGAAATGGCTCCTCAATCACAGGCAAAGGCATCAAAGAAGCTCTCACCTTATCTCTTGCCTTGCCTACCTTTTGGCACTGCTCACAGGTCCTGCAGTACCCTGTTACATCTCTGTAAATTCCAGGCCAATAGAAGTTTTGCATAATATGCCTCTTTGTACATTTTATGCCCATATGACCTGCAGAGGGAATATCATGGGCTATGGCTAGAAGTACCAGATGGTAAGCTCTAGGCACTACCAACTGCTGTGCTCTCTCACCTTCTAGCTTCTAGCCCTCTCTCAGGGGTCCACTCTCTGTACAGTAACCCTTTGTTCCAGTATGCAGATTCCCCCTTCCCTTAAGAATCAGGTGCCTCCTAGCTACCTGCTTCAGGCTTTGCAATGTAGGATCTGAGAGCTGAGCCTGTCTCAAGTCTCTCCTTGTAACCCTTCCCAGCTCCCCTTCCACAGGAAGTCTTACATCCTCTGACAGTAGTGCCTCACTGTCAGCCTGGGTACTACTACTCACCTCTACCCTTGCAGTCACTCTGTCCAAGGGACCATCAGTACCCACAAGCAGCTGTGGCTCACATTCAGTCTCACTGCCACAGTGTAGCTCACTCCCTGAAGTAACCACCTCAGCAGTCCTGGCTGCAAGTATGCAGTCTGTCTGGCTCTCCCCCAGGCTACCAGACCTACATGCTTGTCTCCTAGCCTCACTGCATGTAACTGCATAAGTACATAGTAATGCCTCATCCAAATCTTTCCCTCCCAGGACATCTGCAGGATGGTAGTTCCATACCCCTGTTGTCTCAAGACAACCCACTGTTGGCATTTTGTCTTTCCCACTTACTGACTCCCTTACTTTTGGTTCCCCACCTTGCCTCCATGGACATCTGTATGCCACATGGCCCCACTAGTGGCTTCCCCTGCTACTGGTGGATTTTGTTAGGGCAGTCTGTGCTGCCCACCATGTGTTCCTTTAATCCCAATAGCAGTACTGGGGGTCCCTTTCCTGTGCATGGCTGCCCTATTTGCTAGGTATAGGTCTCCCTTCTTCCCCAATTCCTCTGAAGTAGCACACTGTCTATCAGCTAACCAGATCCTCATGTCCTCAGGCAAAGTGCTAAGGGCTTGTTCCCTTACCAAAAGGTCTGCCAGCCCTTCAAACATGGTGACTTGACATTGACTCACCCAGCTATGAAAATAAGTGCTCAGTTCAGCAACATATTCACATACATTTTCATCTGTCTTGCGTCTATGCTCACAAAATTTCTTCCTATAAATTTCAGGTGTTAGCTTAAAACATTCCAACAAGTGTCTTTTTACAGCAGTATAATCAAAACAGTCAGTGTCATGCATTTTTACTATAGATGTTACAGCTTTACTATGGAGTAAGAGGGTCGGGAACCGTACCCAGAGCCCTTGGTCAACTTCATACTGTTTACATACCCGCTCAAACATATGAATGAAGCTATCAAAATTATCCCTCTCATTAAACTGTGGAAGAAATGTACTGACCTTTTGTGCTTCTGGGGTCCAGTTACTCCCTTCCCCATTACCTCCATGACTCTGGTGGAGAGTCAGCATTTCCCTCTCATGCTTCCTCTGCTGGTCATTTTCCTCAGCTTGTAGACTCCTCATTTTCTCAGCTGCTTCTAGTTCCATACGCCTGGCCTCCAACTCAAGTCTCTTTAGCTCCAGCTGGATTTTTAAGTCCACTGCAGAAAATCTAACATGAAAGGGTCACAAAATGCTTCACTTGGCCAGTAGCGTGCAATGTTGTCACATATTTTGCAGTTCCGCATTTCACAGTATTCTTTTACACTCAAGAAAACATGCCTGTATTTTGCATTTATTATCAAGAAAACATTCCTGTATTTTACATTTATTTACAAATGCCAGAATTATATATCAAATTCTGTTTGACGAGGCTGGCAGCCTTCACCCATCTCTCCCCAATCTTCACAATGTGTACTATATGTGGTGTTTGGTGCTGTGGGTTGTGATGTGTGTATGTGTTTTTGCCTTGGAGGTCTTTTTTGTTTAGGTATGTTTTTGTTGAGAACCTTCACATATGTGGGAGTGTGTTGTGCAGGTGTGGATGGTATTAGAGGTGTGGTGTTTGTGGTGTTTGAGCAGACAACCTTCTCAGTGCCAGATGTACTGGCTTGTGATTGTGACAGCAATGATCCTAGGTTATTAATGTAATTGCATCTTTCACATATTGTGTTCCCCAGTAGAGGGTTCTCCGTGTACATGAGGCAGTTGCTAACTGTCTCAGGATGTCCATATCAACTAGACTAGCAGGAGAAACCATAGGAAATTGTTCATCCATGGTTGTCAGAATCTGTGGAAGAGAAGTCAGGGACAGTACAGTGGGTACTATCTTTGGAGACTACCTATAGGTGGGAGTAGAGCTGGATAAAATCAATACAGTAGCTGCAAGGGAAGGTCTCACTTACACAGGAGTGCTGGTAAGGGAAAAATGCAGCTGAGGTATCTTGCAAAGGGTTAAAATAGCACAGCAGCCCTGCCTGATGGGCAGACAAGTACAAACCCATGCAAACACCGTGTTTAAGTACCACAAAAATGAAAGTAAAATAGAAGCACTGAAATTAAAAAATCAACCCTTGTCCCTGACCTCTTAGCTAAACACCCTATACCAGACCAGTTCCAACCAGTTCACTTGTTCCCAATAACTGCAGGTAGGCCCCAGCCAACACAAGATGGCTTTGCAGGAAACACAGGAATCACACAAACAGGTCTGGATACAGAAACACCTGTAACCAGACCATGCTAAAGATATTTAAACTCTGTTTAGGTTGATTTAACACAGGAGAACAAATACATACTTAAATATAACAGCAGAATAGTTAATACTCAGTTAATTAAACAGTTTAAGAGTAAGACAGTGCAAAAATTCAGTGCAGATGCAATGCAACTTAATAAAACAGCACAGTTAATCAAATACAAATGCAGTATAAGTTAGAATAAATTGAAAAATGGCATTTATTTCTTTAGATTCTCTCAGCAGCTTCGAAATCAGCACAGGGTAGATGCAGAATGCTCACTACCTTGTAGCTCGACTAAAACAAGCAAGTGCCACAAAACGAAAGTAAAATTAAAGCACTGGAATTGACCAATCAACCCTTGTCCCTGAGCTCTTAAGCTCAGGGCCAGAACAGCTCTAACTAGTTCACTTACTCCCACAAAGTGCAGGTAGGCCCCAGCCAACCCAAGATGGAATAGCAGGAAACACAAGAATCACAAACAGATCTGGATACATCAAAACCTGGAACCAGACAATGCTATAGATACTTAAACTCTGTTTAGGTTGATTTAACACAGGAGAATAGATACATAATTAAATATAACAGCAGGACAGTTCATACTCAATAATTAAAAAGTTTAACAGTAAAACACTGGAACCAATCAAATACAAGTGCAGTATAAGTCAGAATAAATTGAAAAATGGCACTTAGTTTTGTAGATTCTGTCAGCAGCTTTGAAATCAGCACAGGGTAGATGCAGAATGCTCACTACCTTGTAACTTGACCGAAACAAGCAAGTGCCATAAAACGAAAGTAAAACTGAAACACTGATATTGACCAATAACCCTTGTCCCTGAGCTCTTAGCTAAACACCTTATGCCAGAACAGTTCGAACCAGTTCACTTACTCCCACTAAGTGCAGGTAGGCCCCAGCCAACACAAGATGGAATAGCAGGAAACACAGGAATCACACAAACAGATCAGGATACAGCAAAACCTTTAACCAGACAATGCTAAAGATATTTAAACTTTGTTTAGGTCAATTTAACACAGGAAAACATACTTAAATATAACAGCAGAACAGTTTGTACTCAGTTAATTAAACATTTTAACAGTAAAAGAGTGGAAAAATACAGTGCAGATGTAATGCAAGTTAATAAAACAACACAGTTAATCAAATACAAGTGCAGTATAAGTTAGAATAAATTGAAAAATGACAGTTTTGTAGATTCTCTCAACAGCTTTGAAATCAGCACAGAATAGATGCAGAATGCTCACTACCTTGTAACTTGACCAAAACAAGCAAGTGCCACAAAACTAAAGTAAAATTGAAACACCGGACTTGACCAATCAACCATTGTCCCTGAGCTCTTAATTAAACACCCTATGCCAAAACAGTTCCAACCAGTTCACTTACTCTCACTAAGTGCAGGTAGGCCCCAGCCAACACAAGATGGCATAGCAGGAAACACAGGAATCACATAAACAGATCTGTATACAGCAAAACCTGTAACCAGACTATGCTAAAGATATTTAAACTTTGTTTAGGTCGATTTAACACAGGAAAACAGATACATCCCAGGATTTAATAAAATCTATGTTGGCATAGTGTAGAGCCTACATGGAATGGTACAGTGTCCGTGTACATAGTTTCCCCTTGGCAGAGTGACATGCATATTAATCATGGCACGTTGCTGAGAGAGAGCCAAGGAAAATGGTTATTAGATCAGTGTAGGGGGTTTGTAGTGTTAACTGTGTCAACAGGTGTGTAAGATGCTCCCTACACTGTCCAGCTGCAATATATCAATGTATATTTTTAATTTAAAAAACATGCTTGTGGAGTGCGGTGTGGACTGCAGCAACTCTAATTGTTATCAAGATACCTGCCATACATCTAACTATAGAAACTGGATGTATTTAATTATTTACTTAAATGTCAGCTTTAAGCGTAGCTGAGCAGGTTTTCACAGTGAGGTGCAGTGCTCAGTAGTGCGTATACATAGCTCAGAAGTATATGTAAAGGTATAGCAAAATTTCTCACATTCATGTAGCCAAATGAGTAGAATTGTAGCCTCATGAGCAGTGGGTGCAGGGTTTGAATAAATGGAAGGGAAAATAAGCATTTCATCTTGAAATACAAATTATGTCAATTATTTTTAAATTCTGGCCCACTGCACTCCTCTAAGCTCTACTGTACAGCAGTAAGTGAATACTATCAACTGTAGTACAATAAGCAGGAAAGGGTAAAGCATTAACTTAAGAAAGTATTTACAATAAAGTTTCTAGTGCAATAAGTATGGAATTACAGCTGTATTGCAACACCTGCATAATCACAGTTGTTGTGCAATAAAAACTCGAAACTATTCCAGGGACTGCATGAAGGTATTTCCAATAAAGTCTGTTATGCAATAGGTGTGTTAGTAGAACTGTTTTGCAAGAAATTAATTATGACAACTGTTGTGTAATAAAAACATGAAACAATACCAGCACCTGCATTAAGGTATAACCAATAAAGTCTGTTGTGCAATAAGTGCGGATTCAGAGCTACATAATGCTCACAACTTCTCTTTCTGGTCAAGGCTGATTCTAGGCCACTATTGTTCACATAATGCTCTGTCATCCACAAGCAGCAGGTAAACAGGGTATATGGGTGAGGTAGCTCACTCCATGATCCATTGTTGTTTGGGGACTCCACAGATATTTATATTGTGTATACCTGCAGTCTATATGATAATATATAGAATACCTACTATCTCTGTCATGCTTGTACTTCATGCATGTATGTTCTATTGTCACTGCAGGCTAGTATAAAACTGTAGTACTACTGCCAGGTCATATTTTGTTTCCAGGTAAGCTGTAGGCAAATAGCAGTCAATTAGTAATCAGCTGTGATGCAGTAGCTCGGTTTGTTAAATGCACTGTATAAAGTATATTTTGGCACACACAGACCAGGGTTCAATTCCATTGCTAGGTTTCACTACATAATGCTCACAACTTCTCTTTCCACAGGAAATACAGGTAACTGGGTGAGGTAGCCCATATTACCAATAAATAATTGTGTGTCTAGATGTCACAAACTATTTAAATCATTAGCAAGAATGTGAAAATACAGCATAAAATAAAAGGAATAAATATAATAATAAAATAAAATGAAATACGTAACGTGCATTCTTGGTATGGCTTTATGCCTGGGGTGTCTGTAAACACTTTGCTGCAACCAATTCATACATGCCATGCCGATGTCCTCTGCAGTCACTGCTGTTGGGTTCTATCCCCATGCCTGCCAAGCAAGGCATGATAGTTGTTTAGTTTGTGTATTGTACACATACATGTCTCGCAAGTGTCACACTATCACATAATGTAATCGTAGTGTGTAATACCTCTGTCACATGTTTATCATTGACATGATTACCTAATTAACAGAGTATCAAGACATCAGCCCACAGTACACCTTGGTAGTCATATAGGTCCACCTGATGTGCAGGTGTTCTGTGTAGTTGTGTACCTGCAGTTGTTACAGCTTGCCCCATACTGTCTCATGTGGATAGCTTGAGAGTTATGTACATGCTACAGCAGCTATAGGAGACTTGTACACATAAAGAAATGACAGACCTGTAGAGTGACTAGTAATACTGTTGTCAAGTATATAGCCAATAATAGTACTAATGCCCTGTTTTTCTCTCTGTCTCCCCTCCCCTTATCTTCATTTATTTATTATTGTTATTCATTGGTTATAGTTCATTATTAACATATGTTGTTACATTAAGCTGTATTTTGGGGCATGTGTTTATTATTGTTATGTATTATAATGGTTGCATATTAACATATCTTGTTGAATTACCCATTTTGTTGACCTTATGCCGTAACTGTTACTGGCATGCTGTTAGTATACTGACTGTTCTGTTGTTTATTGTTGTGTTTTGCATAATATGCATTGAAATGTATTTGGGTTATTTCCACTGTTCTGGCAATCTGTTATTACTAACAATATGGTTTGTTCATAACTAACCTTTACTTATTGCTATACTTTCAACACCACAGCACATCAGGGTAGGCCAGTTCCCGGAGATCCACCTACCCTACCTCAACTGGCCATGGCACTGGGTCCTGACATGTCTGGAAGCCAGGCTGGTGGTACCCCCTCCACTGTCCTGCACAACCTGCGTCATCGGGTGGAACCCCCTCATGGGACAGGGCTTGGCCTCTGCCCGGGAGTGGTGGTGGAGGTGCGGTAGTCACCCAGCATCAACTACTGGCCATGGTGCTCAGGATCATTCATTGGAGCTATGAACATCACCTGCGCCAGATTGAGGGCACACTGGCCAATGTGGTGGGGCAGGCTGGCCCTGCTGCCCAACCTCCAGCACAGCCACCTTCAGGACAGTGAAGGAGCAGTGTCAACTGCCCATGGGTGGGGACCTCAATCATGCTGCTGCTGTCTGGAGGCACATGCTTCGCTGCTTCCACAACACTCTCCCCATCCAAGGTGTTTACCCCCTCATGTGTCACACACCATCCCTGTCTGCTGTCTTGTCTGTCTGTAATTGCATTTTTTTCCTTCACAACTGACCTCCCCACATGTACCTGTGTCCCTTCCCCAACATTCCACTCTCTCCATAAAAAAAGGCACCTGTCCCACAAAAAAATATTGCCCCATACATAGCTCTCCATTTCACACACATGTCCACTGGACACACCTGATGTGGTTCAATTGGCTTGACAGCACATTTATGTTGTCCTCATCCCTCTCGCTGGGGTTTGAGAGCCCAAATTCATCTACAAAATCTGTCAAAATGCACAGCAGTTGCTGTACAAGAAATGGATAGCTATGGTTATTTTCTAATCCTTCCTGCACTTCCCTACCTGTTGTTCACTATGTTTTCCCCCTGCTTGCCCCAATTTCACCACTTTCCTGTCTCCCCTTTTTTCTTTTCTTTAGATTTTTTAGTGCAGGTTTGTGCAGATTTGTGCAGAGTGGTGCAGCACAGCCCCCCGCCCTGCTTCTCTTAGCTCAGCTTAAATGAGCTTTAAAGTTCTTTAATGTCTATGTCAGTGTCACTCGCATGTACAAAATAAACACCTCTGCCAAGTCTCAAGCACAGGCCCCTGTCAGCTATAGAGAAGTGCATTAAGCCACCATGCTACACAGTTTTTTGGTGACATGTCTGTTTCCAGCAATACATACTGACTGCTAACTACTGTCATTAAGCATGTAAATGATATATAAAAGAAATGGGAAATATAGGAGTGCACCTTGGACCCTGGTGCAATAATACACCAGTGGACAGCCAAAGACATACCAATGGATGTACGTGAGGCCTGTGATGGCAGGTATATGTGCCCTTTTATCAGCAACTTGTGGAAAGACAGTTGCTAAGGCAGCTATGGCAAAGTACATGTACAACTGGGACCCTGGTACAGAAATACAACCATATAAAGCCATGCACATACTCATGGATGTAGAAATAACTCTCACAGCCTGTATAGGTACACATATATCTTGCAAATACAAATGCTTTTACAGTGTCTCAGTAGCTCAGTCTGCTAAATGTATTGTATGGTCTACATTTTGCCAGACATAGTCCTGGGTTCGATTCCAGTGTTGTGACGCACTTCAGTTACATTATTGTGCTGGCAGCAAGTAATGACTGTGTCTTGGAGTGTTAATCCTCACAGTTTACTGCTACCTAATTAACTGCTACACAGTTTTGCAAGATAAAGGCCTGCAGGCAGAGACAGAATTCACATATCCATATCACCTAACTATATGTTGCCTACCACTGTACCACAGACGTACCTTATGCACATGCACCAATTGGACTACATAAAATACCCTTACATTGGCTCTGCCGTATCAACAGCCCTGACACAGCTGCCACAGTTACACATAAGTTCATACCTCTCAACTGTACAGATGTTTGCCGAATGTCCAGATATTTGCCTCATACTTTTGATCCATTTTTCATAAAAATGTGTTTTTTTTGCAAATGCTTGGCAAATCTTTCAAGACTGAGGTCCAAAAATAATGACAGTTTCAGAGTTTATGCCCTTCAAAATATTCATGCTAATGCAAAACACGCTATTCTATTAACTTTTTAAAGTTTGCAAGAGCTATATTTAGAAACTGTCCCTAGGTTTGGTCCTTTATCCCCCCATTATTTATGGTTTTGTCCAGATTTCTTGCTCTAAGAGGTTGAGAGGTATGATACAGCTTGCTGTCTAACAAAGTGTTAACAACCCCCCCATGTGTTGCAGGCTGCAGCAGCAGCAGCTGCAGCCTGTAGCATACACAGCTGTATGTAAAGGTAGCTGCTACAGACATACCATACCTCCCAACCCCCTAGACAAAGGGATCCGGACACAGCCATACTTACTGAGGGGGGTGGGGCAAAGGCCCAGAGATAGGGACATGTTCAACAGTTTCCCCCTACAAAGATAGTAGGTTGACAGAATAATAGTTACTGCATTAGCATGCATATTCTGACAGGTATGAATTGTGACATGCATATAAGTCTCTTCCCTTACTGACATCAACCCAAAATGTTTGTCAGTGAACTGCCAGATGACCACAATGTTATGGGACACTGACCAAACATATGAGGCAATACTGTGCACATACTTCCAAATCTCTATAGTGGACAGTCATTGTACCTATCCTCTGTGATGCTGTAGTCTCCATAACCCAGTAATATCCAACTCAAACAGTAAGAAAGGGGCCAAGGCCTATATGAAGGCCTTATATATTTCACTGTGGTGGCATGTCACTGGCTACTGATACTGCAATTCAGCTGTTTTGGCTGCAATTAGCAATTCTGAGCCACTGATTGGTGCAGAGGCAATTAACTGCTAATGAGCATTACCTTCAAAAGGCAAGCAACTGGTGCTGGGGAGTAGGTCTGTATGAGATTTCAGGCACACAGATAGTGTGTGTTACAAGCCTTTCCAGAGAAAAGATTCAAAAAAGGAATATTGCACTCCACCATGTATGTAATATATGTCTCCAAATGATGAGATGCAGATGGGAGGATGGAGATATGGATAACTGGGAGTACAGCAGTAGCTTGTCACAGATCTATGGTACTGAGATATCATTGATGCTCTGCTGTCTTACACCTACTCACACCTGTACTTGCTTTCTGGCACATCTCAGGTCTGTCCCTATCAATCCCCCCCACAATGGTCAGCTGTTGTAGGAAAGCTAGTGGATTACATGTAGTACATAGTGACAATAACTAAGGGTGTACACTCCTGTAACATTGAATGATGCACTGTATGTCACCTCCTCTCATTCTATGACTGTGTTCTAATATTGTAAAAGTATTCCTGAATGTCCCTGCTATACTCTGGTTATGTATCTGTGTTATTGACATCTATCTCAGTTTGGTTGAGAGCTATGCCTAACATACCTGTCAACCTCCTACAGCAAGAAATCTTGACAAAGCCATAATTAATGGTGGGCCAAAGGGCCAAATTCAGTGATGGAGTATATATATTGCCTGTACAATGTAAGTACGTGAGTAGACTAACACTTATTACTGTAGCATAACTGTTTTCTGAGGGGTATGACGTGTGAAAGTCAGAACCTGACTGTATATGCTGACATCAACCATCAATGATTGGCCAACCATTTGTCAGACATCCACAGGTTTGTGAGAATAGGACTACATGTATGAGGCAAACATCTTGACATTCTGCAAACATCTGTGTAATTGAGAGGTATGATGCCTACAGGGGACGTATAGTACAGCAGGTTTACAATGCTTTTTGTCATTTTGGCACACTGGTGTTGCTGGACTGTCCCCATATAGTTGTTGTAATAGCACATTGCTATTTGTTTGACAGTGACCGTATGACATATTAGTGCAAATTTGCCTGTTGGGGACACACCACAGTAGACTGCAGTGATGGGTGTAGGGACATACAGCAGAATCTGTTTCTGCATACAAGGACATAACCTAGTATTGCTACTATCTTGGTGATATCCACACATGTAGTGTATTTTCAGACTGTGGGATATGACGTGTGAGGGAGCAGTGGACAGTGCAGGCCATTATAGCCATGCAGGATCTGTACATAGTTGATGTCCATGTATCTGGTCCTGTAATGTGTTTCCCTCTTGTTATCTTTCAGGAACCATGTATCACAGGAGACATTCACCATTCACAACTGCAGAGAATGATGTAATACTGGATGGCCTCAGGCACCACCATTACATCCTGCTTAGCAGGGCTCAGCACAATCATGAACAGTGGACAGAATTGTGGACCGACCTTGTGCAGGCTGCTAATCAGACTGGCCAACAGGACAGGACCTATGAGCAGGTCTAACACTGGGCCACAGATATGGTGAATGCTGCACATCATAGGGAAGCTGCTGTTGCCAGGGATTGTGCTACCACAGATGGAGGGCCAGCAAAAGAACAACCACTCTCAGCTAAAGAGGAATTCCTGATGAACTTAGGATCAACCAACAACTCCCAGGCATCCATCACACCATACATCCTGGAGGTGTGTGCCACAGCATCCACAGAAGAAGAGCGTCCAGGTAAGCGTACTTTGTTCACCAGTGTAATACTGTATCAGTCATTGTGGAAGACTGTACATACCAGTACATGGGTGTCAGGTCTATTTGCATGGGGTGGTTGGGTATTATGCACAGCAATATAGCCATTATCACAGTAGCTACTGTACATGTCAATATACACACATATTACCTTGTAGCACTGCAGCATTTGGTGATGCTGACAATACTTCTCCTTTACCTTTTCATAGGCATGTCAGGTGTGGCTGAAGCCCGTGGTCCTGTACCTAGTAAGTGTGATTCTGTTGTTTCACAGATCACATATACCCTAATAACGTTAAGGGCTGTCTTTTCACATCACTGGTCGCTGGTCACTCAATGCATGTTTCGGGCCATCATGGAGGCACAGGCACATTCTGAGCGGAACACCATATGGATGCATAGGGTTATGGATGCAGCAGTCTGACATCCATGACTGCCTTCACCACATTGGTGACACCCTGGATCGGTTCACTGATGTAGTGGACAGACGGTGGGCTGAGACAGTGTCTGTCTTTTACCTCACATTGTCTATGCTGGAACATCTAGTTGTAGTTGGGCACCAGACATGTGGGCGTAAGCCACCAAAACCATCTGCTGAGAATCTACATGGCCATGCACACTCACATTCCCATAGTGACAGTACCTACATTGCTACATGGGGAAGTATGCTTTCCAGACCACAACATGGCAGGCCATGGGCATGTGGCCCTGGGTGGTCCATGTGGGACAAGGGCCCAGCAGACAGCAGTCACTGGCAGGTACTAGCACCACATCTGACCTTGGGCATGATGGTGCCAGTGCTACCCCTGGTGATGCCAGTTCCCATGTTCATGGCCAGAGACAATGAACTGTCCACTCTACAATGTACGGGCCACAGCTGTCCACCATACACACGTGTAGGGCTAGGACTGGGCTTGACTGTGTACATGCACACATTCCAACACCACTTCACATGCAGGTCAGCAACAGACACAAGGCACCTCTCCATGGCCTATCTAACCAGCATCCCTTCCTGACTCACACAGATGTTGTCAACTGTTTGGCACAGCCTAGGCCTCTGGCACCCCCACACCATACCCTGCGCATGTGATGATACCTGTGCCACATCCCTGGAATCTGTGAATTCGATGCAGGGACCTACAAATATGTGTTTGATGCACAGGGTGACAATATTACTTTACATGTGTTTGTGTAGTGCAGTAGTGTTATGCCATAGCAGTTGTTGTGGGTCACAACAGGTATTGTATGTTGGCATGTGTCATGACTACACATCAAACTTTGTATATGTTTGTTGCCTGATGGTACACTGGAGGTAGTGTTACAGAATGACAGGTGTATTTGTGTATGTGTTTCTTCCAGGTGTCTGAGCAGTTAAACTGTGGAGAAATGGCAAGCAATAAGGTGGCACTGGATAGCATGGCAGCACAGCAGAAATATGATGTCAGCAAGGTATGCCAATATACGTGCATGGCTCCTTAGGTGCATATGTGTAGAACAGTGTGTCAGGGACAATGGGGGCAGTCAGCATCATCATGCTTTTATACCCTGTAACAAGGTCTGCTACCCTTGATACATGTCACCTGGGGAGTCTGCATGTACAAATCTAGATGGTGGTGGACATAGATTATGTTTATATAGATGAGGGCAATTTAAGGCTAGCAACTAGTTGCAGGGCCATAAAATGCATAACCATTGCACAGAGATGTGAATGTCTTTACTGCTGCAAGGGGATATGTCTACACACACACAAATTGGATGCTATAGAGTCCCTACCTATCTAGAAATTCACATTATAGCTTTCAGTACTTATCGCATGCACCATGGAGTTTATCTCTTATTCAGTTGTTAGCCAGTGCTCTTAAGGTGGATGACATCACCAGTCCTTGTAAAGAAGGACAATGTTGAGGCCAGCAGCTAGTCACAGAGCTTTAAAATGCATAACCATAGCACAAATGCCTGTAGTGCCACAAGGGGATATATGTATGCAAACACAACACACATTCACAAGTTGGATGATGTGAGATTAGAACCCCTACTATCTACTATCACACACTGCAGTTTGCAGTACTTATCACATGCACAACAGAGTTTATCTTTTATTAGATTGTCAGCCAATGCTCTTAAGGTGGATTACATCAGCAGGCCTTGCAGGGGAGAGAATGTGGAAGTCAGCAGCCAGTCACAGGGCCATAAAATGCATACTGTTGCATCGAGATAGCTCATATGCTCATGTCTGTAGTGCTGTGAGGGGATATATTGATATACACAAATAGTTGGATGACATGAGGTTAGAACCCCTACCTATCTAGTAATATACACTATAGGTTGCAGTACTTATTGTATGCACCATGGGGTTTATCTGTTATTCAATTGTTAGCCAGTGCTCTTAAGGTGGATGACATCAACAGGCTTTGTAGAGGAAGGAATGTAGAGGCCAGCAGTCAGTCACAGGGTCATAAAATGCATACCATTGCATGGAGATAGCCCATATAGGTATGTCCATAGTACTGTGAGGGGATATATTAATACACACACACACACACACACACACACACACACACACACACACACACACACACACACACACACACACACACACACACACACACACACACACACACACACACTTGGATGATGTGAGATTAGAACTCCTACCTATCTAGGATTTCACACTATAGCTCACAGTACTTATCGCATACACCACAGGTTATGTCTGTTGTATATGCTGATGCAGGCACAGTACTTGTGGAGTACACAATGTGGCCTTGTGTTAGGCAGCATGTGTGGCCTGCAGAGTGATACTGCTTGGTACTGTTATTGTATCTAGTGTCTTAGGGGTGGGATACCTGGATATATCCTTGCGATGTGTGTACACTTACCAGTCTGGCCATATCTGGCTGTTTGCAGTTTGATAGATGGACATGTGGCCAGGGACAATATGGCCTCTACAAGGCATGCATTGCAGCCATTGTACATTACACCACCTGTGTACCTGTGCCTGTCTACAGGGTGACAGTCCGCAGAAACATGGGTCTGTAGGTGAGTGATTTATGTACTGTTGTGGGCTTGTTCTGGTTCCATCAGGCAACTGTTGTGATGTGTAAATGCAGACAACCCCAACATTCCATGGTATGTGGGGACATTCGTACATCCCCAACCATATCTATATAAATATGTATAACAGGGATGTCTTCTTTAATGTTGTTGTGTGTGTACGTTATGTAAATGGGTTATGTAGATATATGTGGAGAGTCTATGTATCACTGTACTTTATACAGCTATATATACATCTTGTTATCATATATATATATATATATATATATATATATATATATATATATGTGTGTGTGTGTATGTGTGTGTGTGTGTCACATACTGATAGATACACTCATCAAGCATGAGGGGGTAGGGAGAGACAGATATGTATACATAGCTGTATGCATGTACAGACGTATTTCCACATAGCAGGTCTTTGGGCGGTAGAGGCAACAGACTTGAGCTCAAGTTAGCTATATATAGGAGCATGCCCAGTGTGACTGTCAGTACTTACAAGGTGACTCCAGGCCAGAGCTACGTGTACTCCAGTCCGGGATTATGTGTGCTGCAGGCCATTGGCTGCTGCATCTGTTACCACAGTACTGCACTTCCCTGATATTATCCAAGGCACTCTCCACCTGTTTGTTGACCTTAATACGTGACACATACCTCACAACTGTACAGAGCTTCACAGACTGTCCAGCATTTTGCCTCATATGTTTGGTCTATTTTACATACCATTGTAGTTTTCTGGTAAATTAGCAGCAAATCAGTGCAGATTGAAGTCAATAAATAATGACTGACATTTTAGATTTAGACTTCATACACATCAGGAGATTCATGCTAATGAAAAACCTGCTATTCTAATGGCATTCTAAGCTTGTAAGAGCAAATATTTCAAACCTGTCCTGATCTGTGGGCCTTGGCCCCACTTTTATTTGTGGCTTTGGACTGATTTCCTGCTCTAAGAGGTTGATAGGTATGCTATGACTTGGGTACATAATGTAACACCACACACAGGATGACAGTCTGCATACCTCTCCCTGTACATGTTTTTGCAGAATGTCCAGCATTTCGCCCCATTGTGGTTTTTTGGTACTATACTGTAAGCAGCAGTTACTGAATTGTTGTAACTACTGACACATTTCGATGATGTTCTTTACATCCTGCAGCTAATCTGACCTATTTCAGCCTGCTGTTATACTAGCCACCTACTAGGTTACTCACAGTGTGCATAATGTATTTCTGTAGGTATGGCCCTTTGTCCCCCCCCCCCCCTCATTCACTCTGGCTTTGTTCAACTTTGTTGCAGTAACAGATTGAGAAGTTATGACATTCTGTGGGAATACCACCACATGAGTACCTTACATTCAAAATTTGTTAGAAGCTGCCTCAACACCATCACCCATGCTACTGTCCCTGGCCCAGTGAGGCACACCAGCCATCAGACCAAGAGGTGACATTTTTCACACTATCAACAACATACAGGAATTGTCTGGTCTGGTGGTATATCATTGTAGACTTACTGTTACAGTAGTTCTATGGGAACACTGATGTGTTTGGGGTAGGGGACGACCAGCCCATATTCTGCTGGCACAGACAGTTGTGTGATTGTCCTGTGACCCCACTGTTTGGCATCTCCCTTGAATAATGTCATGGAGTTTCCAGCCATGTGGCCTAGTGGATATCATGGGGCACATACTAGTGAATAGAGTACCTGCTGTTCCAAGTGGCTGTTAGATCTGTACAAGTAGCCCAGCAGCTCATTATAGATCTCTGCAAGTAGCCCAGTAGCACACAATACACAGCCAACTATATTCCCTTGCATACATGCGGCAGGTCCATAAATATGCTACCATATTGTAGTACCCCTTAAAAGTGGTGTATAGGAGAGTGACTTACCTTGTGAATGCAGCAGGTGACAGACCTGTAGTTCTTGGCTACTTTTGTCTGATGCATACAGTCCACAGCCAATACACGGTGAGGTATAGGTTGTGTGGTCTGGCTGGCATCATTTTTACTAATATGTATGCTAGTCAGACTAAGGTGTCAGTCCCTAGGGCCCTAGATTATCAATGCATGTGTTATGCATTGTCTCTTGGCCAAGGCCAGGGCATATTGGGCATGCCTACTTCTGACTACAGAGACAGCCTCAGGGGTGTCCTCCTCTGAGTCCCCCTGTGGGTGCGGTTGTGATGACCTAAGCACTGGTGAGAAGCTGTGTATCCCTTCCCTTTGCCGATCCTGCTGCAGCTGTTTCCACAGGATCATATTGTGTAGCATGGCAAATACCGTGAACATCTGTGCACATGTGGCTGGACAGTATTGCAGGGCTTCACTGAGGTACCAGAACCATGACTTCAACAGCCCATGCACATGCTCTATGATGTTCCTAGTATGTGCGGGTGCCTCATTATGGCATTCTTCAGTTGGTGGGTATGCATTTCTGATGGGTGTCATAATCCACGGTTCCAGTCAGTAACCAGCATCCCCCAGTACATGGTCATGTGGGATGTCCCCAATAACAAACATCTGGTACAGCTGCGATGCATGCCAGATATGGAAGGCATGATAACTGCCAAGGCTGCCAGCACACACATTCAGGATAATGCTCTGGGCATTGCACATGAACTGGTAGTTGATGGAGTGGTACCCTGTGTGGTTGATGCAGATTCTACCCTCCTTACTGGTGGTGCCTTGATGTGTACATTAGTGCAATCTATGTCACCTAGTATCTCAGGGTAGTGTGCTGCACAGTAGAAGAGTTGTATACTGCTGGCCCTCGCTTCAGGGGTGTGGGGAAAATAAATGTGCTCACGGGAATGTGGTAGCATGGCATCCAGGAACTGGTGGAGTACTCTGGAAGCAGATGCCTATGAAACCCCTATCATGTCCCTGGCTGGTCTTTGGAAAGTACCTGTAGCTAGTATCCTAAGGGCTACGCATACCTTTGTTTCCACTGGGATGGGTTCCCCTTTGTTAGCTCTCAGTCTGAGCAGAGGTTGGCTGAGCTCAGTGAGTTCTTCTAGTATATCCCTGTCCACCCTGTAGTGCTCTGCAATCTCCAGCACGTGTAGCTCCTGGTAGGTTACCCTGGGCTTGAACACTCTTCTCCTTCTCAGTCTAGGCCTATGGTCAGCATCAGCAGCAGCTACATTGACCTCAGCTTCTATCACATACATACATATATAGCAGACCTGCAGCAGCCGCTAGCATTCTCTCAGTTAAAATTCCTAAGTCTGTACTCCATGGTGCAGAGTACGGTGAAAATCAGATTGTAGGGTGTATACATACTTTCTAGTGTTCTGCTGTAGGTGTAGCCTGTATGATTGGCTACCTATGATGCAGTCCACCTGCCAGGTACATCACTAAGAGGTTTTAATGGCCCTAGTTTAAGTGAAACCGGGCTCATCAGTAATCAGTATATCACTGACTTTCTCAGCCAAGTTTTTTTTTTTTTGACAGCCTTCCTTGCTGAGCACTGTGGCCTGCTGCACAAACCCATGCAGCAAAGATAAACAGAGCTTAGCAGTCTGTAGATACACTGCCATGGAAGGTCACACTCATCATGGTGACATGTCGTGCAAGCATAAGCAAACCCAATGAAACACATGCCTTAAAGGTAAACACATCTTAGCAGCCAGTGTACACCCCCCCTGCTCAGCTCAGTGGCACGCCTCACAAACAGGTACCGCTGAGCTCCAATGAGTTTGCAAGCAATTGGACACCCCCCTTGACATCAGCTATCTCTTCTGTGGACACCAACCAAGTTCTGTGCCTACATGGATGGGATTTGACATTAGCTACCTCTTCTGTGGACACCAACTCAGTTATGTGCCTACACGGATGGGATCTGTTGACACAGATACCCATTTGTGCTATTCAGTAACCCCAACTAATTTACATACAGATCTGTGCACAGAACCTGGAAACTACATGGTTCCAGGCCCTGCCTCTTTAGCAACCACAGCTGTGTAATATTGTACATACTCCACACATGGTCCTATAATGCATTACTGTTACAAACTCACAAATTCTGATTTTTACACTCTTTTTATACTTTTTTCCATAAAGGTATGTTTGCACACTGAGGAGTGCTGTGCAAACATACCCAGGGTTTTAAAAAAAATTTACATTAATTTCCATACAGTTTTGCACATGTGGTAGAGAGTTTTGCACATACCTGTGTCCACTATGCTATTTCTGACACTCTAAATGCACTTTTACAGCTCCTGGTGTCCTTTTTACATCCTGTACATGGAATTTGTCCATGTACATTACGGACATCAACACTGGATCTGCAGGACTGCCTATCTGCTTGCTGGATCACTCCACCAACCTCATTTGCATGCATTTCACCTGCTTGTTAGGCGATTTCCATGCCACAGACACAGCCATGTTTGCACACTCATGTACGCCCCTCAGCTCTGTTTACTGGATCACACATCTGCTTACTTCCATGTAAACACACCATGCCACTATGTCTGCATGGAAAATAAGTCTATGTAGGCCTTACTGAATTCCCCCCACAAACTTAAATATAGAACAGTTCACACTCAGTTAATTAAACAGTTTAACAGTAAAACAGTGGAAAAATACAGTGCAGATATAATGCAAGTTAATAAATGCAAGTGCAGTGTAAGTCAGAATAAATTGAAAAATGGCACTTAGTTTTTCAGATTCTGTCAACAGCTTTAAAATCAGCAGATTTGAAAAATATTAAAATGACTGATGGGGCAAGTGTATTGTAGATAACATGGATATCAGAGAGAGATCAGTTTTACTGGAAAAGAATTAGGTTCCCAAAAAAGGGAAGGGAAATTAAAATATTGGTGCAGAGGTTAGAAGTTACTAGGAACAGTAAATCAGTAAAGAGTGATGTTGCTAAAGCTAATTTCATAGAATATAAATGGTTTAGCTAACCCAATCAAATGAGACGGAATCTACAACACTAAGAAAAGATGCAAATAGCATTGTTACAAGTAATCCATTTATCTGAAACTAAGCATACTAACCTGGGGAAAAGGGGATTTAAAGTAGTTGTGCAAAACTCTTATACTAAGTGAAGATATAAGAGTCTGATTATTCTTGCTCACAAAGCCTTATATCTGAGGGATAAAGGTTAACTTAAAATAGGAGATAGTTTCCTTGTAGCCTGAAAGGGGAAAATCAAAGGCAATAAACCGAATACGGTTCTGATATAGCTACCATAAAGGGCCAACTATAAGTTTATAAAGACACTAATACTATAAGTAGTTATTTTGCTGGAGACTGGAATCTAATCTTTACATCTCAAGAAGTGCAATGTAAGAAAAGGCCTTGGCATTAGACCAATACAGAAAAAAGTAACAAACTGTTAACTAGTCGGGTTAATGGACTGTTGGGGGTTGACAAAAAATATAGAGAAGGAAGTCTATACTTTCTGTAGCCATAAGCGAAAGGCCTGGCCCAGAATAGACAAAGTAAAGCAGTAAGGGAATATGCACACAATGTAGGAAATAGAAGGTTAGGCCATATAGTGCAATCCGATCATGCCTATATAGCACGGGAGCTTAATTTAACTAAACTTGATTCTAGACTATACCATTGGAAGTTTTCTAAATACAGATTAGAACTGATTAAATTTAAAGAATGGTTGAAAAAGAAAATTATATAAATGCTAAACAATTATGGAGGTAACCAGTCAACAATGGGAATAATGTAAAGAAAGGCTAAGAAAGGTAGGACAATACCATCTTAAAATGTGACAGAAGGGAAAGAGTGCAAAAAGAAAAAAAGCTCTTGAATGAACTGCAACAGTTACAGTTAAAAAATTAAAATTATCACCCAAGAAAATACAAAAAGAGAAAGGCAGAAGGGCAAAGCTACAGAAAACGGATGATGCTAGGATTTGGAGGCAAGGAATGGTGGTTAAAGAGCTATATTACTATCGCACCCTGAAAGCCACTCGACTTAGACAGCTAAAGATAAAAAAGTGTTTCAACTAAGAGATGAGGAAAAAAGAAGAAACAGCATAAACAACAGAGGGAATACTGAAAATATTCAGGAGATATTATGAGAACGTTTAAAGGGATATGACGGCCTAGGAAAAGATGAAGCTGGAAACTATGCAACAAATAGATTGTTTAAACTTGGAAGAAATAACTGCAGATGTTGAAGTACTAACACAAAAATTACTGAAGAAGAGATTAATAAAGCCTTGGCAATGCAGGCAAGTGGGAAAACAGCAAAATCAGATGGTATACTGATGCAAGTATAGAAGATAGTAAAAGAAAAACTGGTGAAGATTTGAACATTGCTATCTTTTTAAATATTGGCAGGAAACAATGCCCTAATTCATTGAATGAGGCAATAACATCTGTAATTTCTAAAGGGGGGGGGCTTAAAGATTTCAAGCTTCTACAGACCAATAACTATTCTTACTCATGGCTACAAAATAGGACAAGTTTAGCAGCTAGGCTAGCTACAATTTTCTCCAGAATAATAGAGTTAGACTAGTCAGGATTTACTGATGGCAGAACACATGATAATTTGATAAGGATACAGATGACAGTACAAGACACTGTCAAACAAAAGGATTGAGTGGATCTGGTGTTTCACAATATCAAGAATGTTTTGGATGGGGTGGAATGGGGTTTTCTATTTCGGTTACTTGACACTTTAGGCTTTCCTGCTACATTTTCCAGTGAGCTAAAAAATGTACATGGTAATACAACAGCAAGAATTGAAACAAATGGTATCCTCTCGACTGGCTACATTCCACTAGAGGCACAAGGCAGGGATGCCTAATATCCCTACTTAGTTTTGCTGTATACATAGAGCCACTGGTAACTTTATTCAGACCGTCAATGATCAAGGATTATATGTGGGGTCAATTAGAGCTTAAAATATCTTTGTACACAGACAACACAATGCTATCTATAAGAGATCCAATTAATGATATTTTCATTAAGTTAGACGTATTACAAACTTTTGGAAAGT
Organism: Protopterus annectens; assembly: GCF_019279795.1. NCBI lineage: Eukaryota > Metazoa > Chordata > Ceratodontiformes > Protopteridae > Protopterus > Protopterus annectens. The sequence continues at coordinate 745,519,896 of NC_056725.1, read as the reverse complement.
TGTCTGGTTATAAGCTAAACTGAGAATAATAGGGCAATGGACATAAAAAAATGTATTTCATGCAGGAAGCACTATTTCCTAGTAAAGTTTAGCCAGGCTCCAGTATATGACTCATCCCACATTTCAGAGTGTATGCCATGAAGAAGTCCTACTTGATTCAAGTTGTTGAATATGTATGCTATGAAGATCCTGTCCAGACACTTTCCTTGAAACAAGAATCAACCCTGGTCATCAAAACCATCCTTTGAAAACATCCTTGTGACAGAATTGGCAACAACGAGCTGCAGTAAAACAGTGATCCAAAATTAAACCCTTACAGGGTATCTGTTTTCTTCAATCCTGTCCTGACACTTTCCTTGAAGCAGAAACCAGAAGTAGACATCAAAGCCATTACTCACAAACATCTTTGTGACATAATCGGCAATAAGCAGCTGCAGTAAAACATCAGTGATCCAGAAAGAAACCTTACAGGTGAGGGTACCCTTTTACTTGAATATATTATTTCTCAACTAAAACTGACATCTTGCCAGTAGCAATAAATTTACTGTATTTCTTTAACTTTTTATTAGGCAAGTCCCAGTAAAAAAGTAACTTTCTTGTTGTAAAATCATGCATACTGAAAAGCTTAGTGTATAGTCTCCTGCAATTCAAACTAACCTTATAAAGAATATAATAAATAAATAAATAAATAAAAAAGCATGGGCAGGATTCATGAAGCCTCCGTGTAAGAGTTACAAGGCTTACACGGAGGCTGCAGTTAAACGGTGTGACGTCAGCATGTCATGCATATGCATGAGGGCATGCTGAATCACTCCTAAGGCTTACACGGTCCATGGAAGACAGTAGGGGGCGTGTCCATAGGCCGAACCCTGCAAACGGACATGCCCCCAGAAGAGTAAAAGTCCCGAAAGTAAACCCCCACGACAGAGTCCATGTAAATGTGAATAAACACAACACAACACATGCCCCCACAGACTATGAACATAAAATATATAATGAACATGTTATATATTTTTTTAAATTGTAAAGATGTTTGCCCATGAGTGCGCTCGTTTGCGTGGGTGTGCCCGTAGCTAAGCCACAGTTAGCAGTCAGTGGAAAAGCATATAAGAACTACATATGCAAGGTAAGCCAAGATGCAATAGTGTAGCGGTAGAGACATCGGCTGAAGAGCAGGCAGTCATGATTCGAGCCCCCCCCAACATCAATTTTTATTTTTAGTGAAATAAGCACGAAACAAGTCCCTGACATATATGTACACATATAAAATTATATTTTATGTAAAATGTAATGAAATGGGCCATTTATTTTGAAGAAATGTGAGATAACAAAATAATAAAAAATGTCAGATGTGCCTATAGCTGAGCTACAGTTTAACAAGTTGAGTGCATCTGCCCGTAGGTGAGCAGTGGTTTAACAGGTGTAAAATGAGTGCCCATAGGTGAGCAGTGGTTTAACACACTGAAACTGTGTGCCCATAGCTGAGCTGAGCGTAATATGCATGCTGACAGCCAAATGAAGCGTAAACCAGCGTACCCCGTTTGTGCGGAGCTGCGCGCCGCACCAACAAGCTAACCGACGGGCAACGTTGAGCAAGCTGTAACAAAACTGCCTTTACACAGACACACCTCCTAGCCTGTGTAGACAGTCATAAAATATAAAAAGCAGTGGCCAGGTTCGAACCCAGGATACCATGCACCATAGTCAAGGTACTGAACCACTAAGCAATGACAGTTGCACTTAGAAATGCAGCAATAGCAAATATATAGGAATGAATAGAAAGAGGAGCATGACAAAGCAGGTTTTGTGAAGCTGATACAATTCCAAAATGGCCAATCACAGATAAGTGCGGGAAAAACTGCATATATAAGCCCCATAGGCGGGAATACACAGCATAACCGATTGTAGAACCAACTTGCAGCCAGAATGTCAGGTGTAGTTGCTTTCGAGCACAGAGGTGGGGCATTGAGGAGTTCAAATATATGGTTTGGCTCCTTGTCCACAATCATGAGGCCCAACTCATGCAGGGCCAGGTCCTGTGGGGAGCATATAGAGCTGAGGCGTGGGACCAGTTGGCTTATGATCTCACCAGTGCCACAGGGATACCAAGGACTGGTGAGCAGGTCCGTCACCACCATGCAGACCTGAAGAGATGGAAGCAGGACCAACTTAACCGTTGGATCCAGGAGGCCCGGCAAATGTCCAGCGCCCCACTACTGAGTAAGTTACATCTAATTATTTATGTAAGAAATTAACCTAGCTGATATTATGGAGATGTGTATTCCAAAATTACTTTATTTATATTACAGCTGCAGGTGTCCGTTCTGCAAACCGTAGAGCCTATGGCGATAGGCTGGCGCGGTTGCGCCACCAGGCAGGTCAGTAATCCTCTCCCTGTAACTGTAAATAAATATAAAAGTATGACAGTTAGCAAAAGAGTGCAGTGTAGTCACTAAGTAATAAAATGTGCAACTAGCAGTGTAAGAGGGTTATCAAGTATTGCTTGATTACAAAAGTGTGATGCAGTCTGTAATCCAAGCAGAAAAATGAAAAAGTCTGTAATAAAGTCTGAAATAAAGATGTCCCACCTGTAATATAATAGTACGTAACCTGCAGCAGGCTGAAAAGTACAGCTTCAGAAGCTGAGTAAAACACATGTGAAATATATCCCTGTTGAAATACAGAATCATGACAGAAGTGAGACTGTTGGAAAGGATTGTAATAACTACAGGTAAAACATGTCAATAAAGCGTAGAATTAAGTACCATCCTGAATTGTAAAAATAAAACAAGTGAGAGAGTGTGAGAAAGAGTTATGAATCCACCAATAAAGTAGTAATAACTCCTGAATAAAGTGTACTGCAGTCAGTACAGAATGAAATGAATGTGACAAGCAGAACCAAACTGTAAAATGTGTTGAAAATGTTACCGCAGCTGGAATGTGTATCCCAAAATCTGGATATGTTGCTCTCAGTCTGCAATATGCAGATCGTATGGTTGTCTGAAATACCAAACATCCACAGTTGTCTATAGCTATATAAAGCAAATGTAGCAGGATGATGTAGCTGAACAGAGCCAGATATGAATGTGTATGAATAAAAATGAAACTGTATATTGATGTAGCAGTAACATTCCTATCACCAACTTGAAGTAGTTACCACATAGGAAACTGTAGGCAGAACTGTAGTGTGTATATATCTGCAGCTATTAGAAATGTACAGCATATGTATTGGTATTTGAAGTTGTTAATTAAATTTTCTCCACCCTACCCTATAACCACATATAATCCATTCCACATGAAATTGGTATGTGCAATCACAATTAACACCCCTGGACATTTGTCCTGTTGGTTCATACATATTTGCGTGTACGTTGATGCATATGCCTTGTTCATACATCCAAACCTGATGACCTGTTGCCATCAATCAACCCTGCATGTTGTTGGACTGTGTATTGCTGTTCAAAATATGCATGTGTTATGCTTGCTGTTCAATGGTTTGAATATCTGGGTGTTTGGTTAATGAGAATACTAATGCATGCTGTTACAACTAATTGTGAATGGTCTTGTATGTTACTAACCCAAACTGTCATGACATAATGCAAAACATAGGACGACAGGAAAGGCAGGTTCCAGCGGACCCACCTGTCCCTCTTCAGCTGGCGAGTGCACCTGGCAGTAGTGCCCAGGCCGGACCCTCCTCTGGTGGCCCTGTGCCACCTGCGGGTGGAAGCGCTGCAGGGGATGGGGCTCGTCCCCCTTCTGCAAGTGTGGCCGGAGGAGAACAACCACTCACCCTCCGTAGTGTCCAGACTGTGGTGCGTAGGGAGATCCAGGAAGCTGTTCTTGGGCCCCTATGCCAGCTTGAGGCACAGGTGGCACAAGTAACGGGTGTGCCTGCTGCCCAACCTACACAGCCCCCAGCACAGCCCCGTCTTGGGCTGTGAAGGCACAGTGGCAACTGCCCATGGGTGGGGATATCAGTTCCACTGCTGCCATCTGTGGGCTCATGGGCTCTAGATATCCAAACATCCGTCCCCGTCAATTGTGTAACCCCCCCAACATGTGTCATACACCACTCCTGTATGCATCTTGTTTGTCTTGTCTGTTAACCTACCCAACCTACCTCCCCAGCTATACTGACTTCCCGTACCTGACATACCACTCTCACCGGAAAAAAAAAAAAAAAAGGGCACTCTGTAACCACAAAAAAATTACGCTCCATACATAGCTGCCCATTTCGCACACATGTCTGCTGGACATGGAAACTGTCAATTACAATTGGCTGTACAACAAGTATTATTGTTGTCATCATACCTCTCTCAGGGGTGGAAGGTTTCAAATGTCACACCAAATTACAAACATATGCACAGCTGTTGCTGATGAAGAAATGGGCAGCTATGGGCCTTACCTACATCCCTCCTGCAAAACCCGAGCTTGTTTCCCTACTGTCTTACCCTCTTTGTGACCCCTTTTTCACCACTTTCCTGTCTCCCCATTTTCATTTCTTTCAAAGAAAATAGCGCGGGTGTGCACAAGAGTAAGCACTTTTAAGTGGTTGTAAGCGGGTGTGCGCGGAGCTGAACGCCAGTGCGCATGCGTGAGCTCCGCGCAAACCAGTGCTAACCCGGTTACAACTGCTTAAAAGTGCCTTAGTCACTCTGAATGACAAGTCCTGTAGTCTGCTCAAAAGCAAAATAAAATCCCACTGTCAGTCCCGAACCCTGGAAACAGTAGTCTGCATGACTTACCACTAAGCCATGACTGCTATATAAGAACATTGTGCTACAATAAATATATCATGTAATAGTAGGAATGAATCTAAAGGGAATATAGGATGTGTAGTACACAAAGCATGTCATGTATATTTACTGTCAAATGTAGTGGATTTCTAGAATAGTAGTGTGTGACCAGAAACAGCCATGCTAGTTGGTAGCTAGTAGGTAATAATGTCACTGTAGCACCTTGCAAGCCACATACATACTCACAGCAGGATAATCACTGCCCATACCCCACAACCTCTTACAGGAACACATCCAGACTAAGTAATAAAAAATGTGGAGCAAAGGGCCAAAAACAGGGACACATTCCAAATAATGCTACAACAAACTTAGACAGTTCAGAGAGTAACAGGTTCTGCATTTTGTTGGATATTTGGAAGGGTATGAAGTCTGAAACTGAAATGTTTGTCACTATAGTCTGACTTGAGCCCAGAGTGAATTGCCAGAAAAAGCTGTTTATGAGATATTGACCGAAATATGAGGCAAAAATGTGGACAACTTGCAAATATCTGTATACTTGAGAGGTCTGACACTGCCATATTTGAATAGTTAAGAGCCTAGACATAGCAACAGTGACTGAGTTACAGGGATGCCCCACAGACTCCCTGTGAAATGCACAAACAGTAGGCAGAAAGGTGTTACAACACATGCAATGGTAACTATGAAGTACTGAAAGTATGCACCACTTGCACGGCAGAAATAGTGTAGTAATACATATGCTCATGCTATCCCACAGTCACAACTGCAGAATACCAGACAATTTAATGGGTGTACCCCACTGATATGTACCATTCCATGAGGCAGATAAAAGATGCACCTGAGAGTCTCTGGGGCCTGCTCAGCAGCATACTCAAATACACTAATAGATGTCAAGGCCCACACCATGGCCAGACCACACTGCATGCAGTAACACCCTAGCAGATATAGCAAGCATTCCAAGGTGTGAATGTACATGGAAATTAGGAAAGCCACAGCAACACACAGTCAAGACACCTAGCAGGCATACAAGTAGTGAATGTAAAGGGCAAATATTGAAGCCATAGCAACAAAGTGCAAGAGCTACTGCTATATACCAGTTACACCACATGTCCCACAGGAAAGCACACACACCCACATTAACAGTAGTAGTCGTCTTAGGTGTCAGTGTACATACACACTTAGTACAAGAAACTGGAGAAATGAATGGAGAAATGTTAATCTAAAACACAGCCAGAAATATGAGAGGGATACTAACCTTTGCACTCACAGAACAGTGTCCACAGCATACCAGCATGGTCCCTGCCCTTAAACTCTGAAAGGGCTACACCTATCTCACATACCTTTTTATAGCACTGTCCTGGAATCACAGTGAGAACTGCAATCAGTACACAACTGGCTGCATGCAATTAGCAAATGCTGGCTAACAATTGGTGCAGAGGCCATCACATGGGCATATGCAGATACCTACAAAAGCATGCTGTACTCCCAGTCCACACATGCAATACTTTCATTGCACCCTGTGGAGGTAGGGAGAGACAGAGAGAGAGAGAGAGAGAGAGAGAGAGAGAGAGAAACATACACAAACAAAACCAGTCATCAACAACCACTCAAAAGCTGACAACTGGCAAGTGGAGCAGCAGGACACCAAACCAGATGGCAATGCAAGCAGCTGTGACAAACACAGGTAATGTAAAGTAATACTTTAAAAGTCTACATACTGTGAATCCTCCATATGTGTCATTGGTCTGTATCCATATGTATATGAAGATGTGCATAGGGCAGGGGACATACAGCAACTATCAGTGAAGGCTGTACATACATATGTATGTGAGGGCATCTATGTGTACATATCAATGTAGGTTGAATGTAGGTTGTAGTGCAATGTACAAAGTAGGTTTCACAGTTATGTATGTTTAGCAGTATGTTAGTGTGGGTATACAGTTTTGTAAACAAACATGTTGATATACCTATCATATGGATACGTATGTATGTCAATATATGTATGTATGTATGTATGTATGTATATATATATATATATATATATATATATATATATATAATATGCATATATGTATACATACATAGAGAGGGATGTAGGAATACATAGACAGATGTAGATAGAATATGTACAAACATATATGTAATACACACATACAGATATAGATATATGTAGATACATATACATAGACAGACAGATATGACGATCTCACACTCCCTCTGTCCCACCCCCTCTGCCACTCTCACCCCCTCTCTGTCACACACCCCGCCCTCTCTCCATATCTATAGCAATATATGTACATCGATATATATATATATATATATATATATATATATATATGTGTATATGTATACAGATATATATATATATATATATATATATATATATATATATAGAGAGAGAGAGAGAGAGAGATATACACCAGTAACCACCAGATATGTGATTGGCTGCCCACCACTGCATGTGTCAGGGGTGAACAGGGTCATAAATGTGTACAATAGTCCCCCCAGTGATATTCACAGTGGCACACTATTCCTGGAATACCTGCACATGGTATGTGTCAGCAGACATGGTGTGTCAGCTATGGACATGTAGGTCAGTGTACCTCTCCACACTACACAATGGCTGCCACGGTATGTACCTCACATGACAGCTACAGATATGGAGAAGGACACAGTGACATGTACAACACTGTGACAATGCACTCAAACACATTACCAATGCACAGTGACTGACAACACCACAGAGTACACACATACTACCCACATAGAGGTTACCACTCCTGGATTTACATACTTAAGTCACACCCATGACAGATGTCCAACAACCATAGTAACACCTCACACCATCCACTACCTAAATGACTGCTGTGTGTCATCCGTGACACTGCAGTAGAGAGCACATGGCAGAGGTACAGGTTCCTACCCACAGATAAGACATACCCTGCAATAAACCACACAGCATTAAGAAGCAAGACTCCCCATGAGTACATGTCACACATACCCCTGCTGAATGTTAGTCAGATAGGTAATATGGCATATGAGTCACCCTGTGTAACTGTTTGACAGGAGCAGGTACCATCACATCACATGTGTCACAATGGTCAGGGTAGCAGAACAGTATGCTGCTGTAGTCCCAGGGGCAATAGCATATTGTATTGTATTGTATTGTAATGTATTGTATTGTGTTGTATTGTATTGGTATGTAGAAGTACCTCCTTCATGGAGTGGAACCACTGCTGCTGTACGCCAGTGTACAGGTACATATCCTGTAGTCAGGTTAGTGTTACATAGCACTTCTATATGTGTGTTTAGCTCCTCTTGGAGTTCATGTAGCATGCAACCAGGGATACCATCAGGTCCCATTCATGTTGTGTTTTCTGCTTTTCTGAGGGCGGCTCTCACCTGGACATCTGTGATGACAGGGAGGTTACAGTCAGCTGGGATAAGTATGTCTTAGTTTGGTGGAGAGGGAGGGGGGAAACTTGCACTGAACCTGTCTGCCACAATGTTGCCAATATCTGTGGGTTCAGTGAATTATTTGTTGTTGTGTACTAACTATGAGCGTATTGGTGGGTTTCTGACCAGGTTTCTAACATAACTGAAGAAGGCCTTGTGGTTATCTATAGTGTCCCTGTTGATTTCCCTCTCAAAGTTGCCCATGGATGTTTGTATGAGAGAAAATAGCTCCTTACTAGTGCTGATCAGACATGCCTTCCCTTTATGGGATTATTCTCTTTCTTGCAGTAGCTTCCATCTTTTGTTATACAATCTGTCTATGGCTGGGGTCCACCAGACAGGATGCTTTCCCTTTGTGGAGAGTGTCTTGGTCTTATATGGGATTGCATGATCCATGCATTCTTGGAGATGTCCGTAGAAATCATTTGTGAAGGGGTCAGCATTGTGGGTTGTGTCTTCCACTGGCCCAGTGGGCTTAAAGGATACCATGTCTGTGTTATGAAGTGTAAAGTTTGCATTTGAAATGTTATTCACTGTAGTCGTTTGTGCTGGTGGTGGAGGTGGGATATGTATATCCAGGACAATTAGTTTGTGGTCAGCTCACAGTAGTTGATGATGTACCCCATACAGTACCTCGATACAAACCCCCAGAGTGAGGAGGTACTTTGGACCTGAATTTAGTGTTCTGACTGCTGGGGTTTGGTAGTATGTCATATGGAGTGTGCCAGGTACTGTTGCACAGTTGTTGGCTGAGCACTGATACCTGGCCATTTACATGTGTATCCACCAATAGACAGACAGATGCTATATATGTGAGATATGTTGTATCACAACAGTCGAGTAGCATGTGTAGTATGTGTGCCAAATTCTGCTGACATATTTTGCTGATATCATGTTATTTCCTTTTTCAGGACCATGGCTCGCCAGCGCAATCCAGCGTACTCTGCAGCTGAGGATGAGGAGATACACCAGAGCCTGGTGCGGGATTATGCAATACTCTTTTCCCGCACCAGCCAGAATCAGCAGGAGAGGGCTGCACTGTGGCAAGACCTGGTCCGTCGGGTAAATGATATAGGCACGCATAATAGGACATATGAGCAGGTACGACATCACTGCAGTGATTTAATCAGAAATGTCCATCAGCGTGCGTCGGATATCCACAGGCAACAGGTTGCCACAGGTGGTGGGATGGCTACACATCCCCCACTCACCAGACTGGAGGGACTATTCATAAGTGTTGTGGCTCCAGCCCGCCAACAACAACAACAGCAGCAGACCTGCATTATGATGGAGGCTGGAGCCACACAGCAGCAAGACTACAAGCGTGCAGGTAATATGCCATATGTATAGTTGACTGTTGTGTACACTGGTAGTTAATGCATGTGTGAGGTGTGTCCTTGGTTTGTAGCTGTCATCATAGTATTTAATGTGCAAGTGTGATATTCTCAATATCAGCAGCTGACCTGTGAAAGGCGACTGTTGTACTACTGACCTGTATCATACTCAGTAACAATGGCACAGTTGTGCCCACTGACATTAATTTCCTCACTTCTGCAGGTCCCTCCGGTGTAACAGCAATGCAGCCTATTCATGCTGGTGAGTGTGTATTAACAATACCTTTAATAGTCTTGATAGTAATAGTAATATTAGGCTCACTGAGTAGTGCTCTGTGTATGCATGCAGGTGTGTCTGTGTCTGTGTGTTGATATCTCGCATACTGAGTAGTGTGCAAGTGTGCAACTGTGTGCATGTGTGCACCTGTGCATGTGTGCACCTGTGCATGTGTGCATGTGTGCATGTGTACACCTATGCATGTGCGCATGTGTGCATGTGTGCATCTGGCATGTGTGTTTGTGTGCATCACTGGTAACATTGTGTAGACATTGTAAACTGTGTTTCTTGTTTCCCTCCCACAGGTTCTGGTGCTGCTCTGGTGTCATGCAGCATGGAACCTGAATCAGGTGCCATGGGTACTGATAATGATGACATCTGTGTAATGGCACAGGAAGGTATGCCAGGGTCCGTCATTGGTCAGCCAATTGACAGTACACAGCTGTCAACCCCATCAATGCACACAGTTATCCTGCCAATACACCCTTTGTCACCAATGTCCCTAGGTGATGGACAGGATACAGTGGGCATTGACCAGGGTAATGTGGTATCTGTGGCACATGCTTCCCCACACAGCAGCCATGAGCATGGCCCTGAGATGGTACCACACAGACAGATGTCCAGGGGTTCTCGTGGGAGCATCCGTGGGCATACTGCCCCTGTCAGATGTGCCCACAGAGGTCTTACAACCTCAGCTATATTTCGGGCTGTCATGCAGGCACAGTCACGTATGGAAGGGTACACCAGACAGGGTCTGAGGGAGCTGACAGCATGTTGCACAGCCATGACTGACAGTATGCGTGACATTGCCGCTGCCATCCGTAATTTCACCGATGTCATAGACAGACGTTGTGGGGACATATTAGATCGGTTCCACAACTACATGCCCATGAGCCAGAGCGATGGTGGATGGTTGAGGCATCGACGTGGGTGTATGCCAGCAACAGCAGCAGCTGGCAGTCATCAGACAACAACAGGGCCGCGGCCGCCCCCATAGTGCCAACAGCAGCCCCAGCAATGCTGGGTCTGTGCTGTCATCAGACTGCCCCAGGAGACCACGTGCACGTGGCTCTGGACAGGCCCGACAGGGATCTGTGTCCAGTCAATGAACACCTGCTTCTGATGACAGTACCCAGTCTGGATTGGTACCGGATATGGTCCGTAGCACCCCTGCAAGGCACAGGTACCGTGTCCATGGCCAGAGACACTGATCTGTATGACCTGGCAGGTACAGTCTGTGGCTGTCCACAAACACCAGTATATGGCAGCCATGAGGTGGAACTGTGTGCATCCATACACACATGCGAATTGACAACACCTAGGGCTACCGCATACGCGCACACACTGCATCAACATTGCCCCACCTTGTACTGCTGTCCTCACCAACACACATACACATACATGTCAATTGGTGGTATCAGTGGCAGACTCAGGCATACCAAGTTCACACCCTGTGCATATGATGAAACTGTGCCACCTCCTGCAATCTGTAACATCAGTGCAAGTACAGGTTAACATGTTGCTGATGCACAGGGTGACTACATAGATGTGTAGTAATAGTATCATGTTGTTAACAGTACTGTGTGCTGATATAATTGTGGGTATATCCCAGCATGCCTGATGCAGTAAGGGTATGATTGTCTTGTACTGTTGTCTACACCCATGGTAAGTACCATAGTGTATCATCTGCACATGTTGGCATACTGGTGGTAAGGATGTCAACAGAAGGCTACATACATAGGTAGCACAGGGGATAATGTAATGAAAGTATTGATACGCAATGATGGACATGTAAACTGCAAGTGGCATGTTGCCCACACTGGACTCTGCAATGCGGATGTTTGAGGATGTTGATATGTGTGCAGTACTACACAACTGGTACAGGACACACAGGAGCACCCTAGCACTGCAAGCTCACATCTCATACCATGCTAGACAGCCCCAACACACAAAACTAACTTTCACCGGAGGGAGAGTCCCCATAAATGTCAGGGATACTGTGGTGGCAGAACAGGTAGCATACATCCTACTAAGTATGGAACCACTGAGTGAAGGCTCAGTGTCTATTTGACATGTGTATTACTGCAGGTATGAGCACCTGGGTTTTCATCCAGTTATTGTACATCCTGATGGTACATGGTCTGTACACTTGTGTGCGCTGAGACTGGACCCTAGCCATCTGACCTGTGTATTTCCATGTACATGTGTATAGTGCCTGCATATTTGCACTGTTACCTACTGGAAGTGGTACAGCTTGTTTGTTGTACAATGGACAACATGCAACCCTGCTTACTGTAGCTTTGTTTGCATGCATGTTTGCTTGCAGTTACCCTGGAACACTGATCCCACTTGCAATGCAGAGTTACAGAGCTTCTGTGGACTCCTAGTGACATCTGCATAGCTTACTATATGTATGTCCATGTCTCACTTGACAGAACGTCACTGTTTGTCCTGTTCACATGTACGTTGCCTGTGACACATTGCATATGACTTACCTGGCATTTGTCCATGTGAGCAGTCATATATGCCAGTGCTAACTAATCACAGGCACTACACCCTCACATACTCACCTTCTGTACCTTGTTCCCCATTGGCCCTATGTGCTGTTAATCACCATGGCAATCACAATACTATGGTAGCATGTGCAAAGGTCACTTGTCAGTCATCTCTATGGTACAGTTGTGGAATATGTGGGTCATGTGGCAATGTCACAGCTGCCACATGTACACAGTCAACCCTCTACCCTACACATGGACGTACAACACATGTATGAGATGCAACCACATAGCCAAACTGGGGACTAAGCACTCTGAACCCAGTACTGGCATAAGTCAGGTGGCATGAAATACTACAGTGACTACAATACCAGTCTGATGTAGAGCTACACTGACAGCAATCCAAACACGTGAACACACTGGGCCATTCGTGGAGCCTCAGAATAGCATCCTGCCTGAGCAGCAGACACCTCTGCAGCTGGCACACAGGCATACATTAAGCCAGAACACAGCACGTGCAACACATAGCACACAAATCCTGTGTGCCAAACAGTCACAGCCTGTACAGCTAGACAACACACCTGCTACAGTTGTGTTAGGTACCTTTATTGTCCGGTACAGTGAGGTCCCGCTCACCAGGCTGGACAAGGTGAAGGTCACAGTGATATGCCCGTGGGGCACTATGGTCCACCACATAACACAAGCATGCAGGTCAGTCAGAGGCATGGACACATATGACTCAGTCATTGTCCATGCCCCTATGGCTGACTTGTGATGTACCTCCCTGGACTACATGATAGGGAACATGGAAGGGCTCTCTGAGCATGTGGCACAGGCTGGTATGACCCTGACCTTGGTTGGCATCATACCGTCACCAGGAATGCTGACATATTACTGAATGCTGATGAATTACTGTAGCTACAACACCCTAGCTGAAAGGTTCCTAACATGTAGTCACTGCATTGCTATGGAACAACTTGTTACCACTCCCACAACAGGTGAAAACATGCAGCACCTGTTCATCAACAACATGTAGACTATATGCCCCAGACCAGATGTGTATCCCTCGCTGCTAGGATGATACCATATACATCTCACACTGTATATACACATACCACATGCAGCACACGCACAGAAGACCACAGTCATGTTATCCAGTGCAAATACCATGTATTCACATGTGGCAGGCGTCCGACATGGGAACTATTGAAGGTCACAAGTACATATGTGTATTTGGCACACACATACATCATCTGTGTCCTTTGCCATTACTGGTTTAATCGATGTCATGCATTATTGTGAACAACAACCCACACACATGGGCATTCTGTGTGGCAAAAACACACGTGGCATGTGTGGAATTCAAAGCCATAACTAACTGTGCTATGACAGTAGTGAGAGACGCAGTAGCAGAGCGTGCTATTTGCATTACTGGGAGATTTGCCCTCTTCTGCTGTACTTGTAGGGTGCTGACATCATCTCTGTATAGAGATTGGAATATGCAGCAGCTGGTGTGTTGTACTGGTAGCCAAAAGGGTCAGTTCTCTCACACATGTAATAGCACACACCCTACTTCCACCCCCTCTTGCCATGTGCAGGATTCAAATCCCTACCTAACTATGTTATGAAACACAAGACGGACGCATTAGCAGAGCGTGCTTTTGCATTTCTGGGAGGTTTCCCTTCTCCTGCTGTACTTATAGGGTGCTGACATCATCAGTGTTTAGAAAGGGGAATGTGCATCCTGTAGTGTGTTCTCCTAGTTGCCAAAAGGGACATTTCTCTCACACAGAATTGCATACACACTAACCCCCCTCACCCAAACACACACACTTGCAGGATTCAAATCTCTATTTAACTATGTTATGACTCTCATGACAGAAGTATTAGCAGAGTGCGCTATTCGCATTACTGGGAGGTTTCCTTTCTCCTGCTGTACTTATAGGGTGCTGACATTATCAGTGTTTAGAAAGAGGAATGTGCATCCTGTAGTGTGTTCTCCTAGTTACCAAAAGGGACATTTTTTTCATACAGAATTGCACACACACTAACCCCCTCCACACACACTGAGTATTTGCAAGATTCAAACTCCTACCTAAGTATGTTATGACACTCGAGACAGACGCATTAGCAGAGCATGCTATTTGCATTACTGGGAGGTTTCCCTTCTCCTGCTGTACTTATAGGGTGCTGACATCATCAGTGTTTAGAAAGGGGAATGTACATCCTGTAGTGTGTTTTCACAGTTGCCAAAAGGGACATTTCTCTCACACAGACTTGCACACACACCAACCCCACTCACCCACACACACTGAGCATTTGCAGGATTCAAACCCCTACCTAACTATATTATGACACTTAAGGGAGACGCATTAGCAGAGCGCACTATCCGAATTATTGGGCATCACCTGCACTATTTATAGAGTGCTGACATCATTATTTCTACAGAGGTATGTACATCTAGTACTACCTGTCAGGTGGGGGATAGCATATATATGCATTTGCAGCCACCTACTTCAGGGTCAGATATGCACATCGCACTGGCAGGTTATGTTCTATACCATGCTTCGTGACCACATGACCTGTAACACACAACACAACCAGTTTGGCCCACCCCTCCCACATCCAGGACATACACTTTGCTTCCCTGGGAACAGTGCCAAGATATGCAGGTGTTCACATACACCATTCCAGTTGTTAATGTCAGGTACAGGTATATTTTGTGTGGGAACTACTCAGGCCTCTACAACATTACCCTACAGCCACTGCAATTTGTGAGTCCATGTGCTATGGCAGAACCACTCACCACAGCCACAAGGGGAAATACATATTGCACCTGACCATCTGCAACATGGGTACTCACTGTTCCACACCAGAGGTAGACCACCATTGTTGATATCTGACCATACCCACCTTTCCCTGGACATCCATATCCCATCCCCACCCCCAAGCAATGTTGTCACTGCAAACAAAGTGTATTTATCAAAAGCAGACTTTACACTTGTGAAGACTGGGGTGGAAGACTACAAAGGACCCATGCTTGGGGAGTATACAGGCCACTCTGCATAATCCTTGACAATTGCATTCTATGAGCATGTGGAAGGTTTGCATTAATGATGCTATCCGAAATATACCAATGACTCCTCCACAACAGGACACCTGTCAGGAGTACACCAGCCATATATGAGCTGTCCAACAGACAGAGTGAGCTAATACATTGCAGAGCAGTAGCCCACAGAGGGAGGACATCTCTGAACAGTACTGGCACGACACTTCAATCCCTCATAATCATCACGACAAAGTGTTGACAGTGAAATTGTCCAGACAATGCAGATAAGGCTCCCCTCAGTCTGTTATTGATGCCCACTTACTGTTAGAGGTCCTCACCAACCCTTTTCCAGCACACACCAACAACATGGATGTGGCTTAGCAAATTCAACCCCTGGGATCTCCACTGTGTCCCTGCTTGATGGAGGCACAGCACACTAGCCTCACATGGTGCCTTATGTGACCTACTTTACAGTGGCACAGTAGCCTACTGTATTGGGGAGGCAGACGCCAAGCACACTCTGGCTAAGCTATCATTCCCTAGGGAAAACAGCCTAGTGTTGACCCATATGTTTAATCATCAGATGCACAATATTTGTTGCTGATAGACTGTTTGCAGGTCTTTATTGCCATAGCATTCCCTGTTTCTATGAACAACTTGTGTATCTGTGGAAGATGCTTGAATATGAGAGGGATCCACTATATCACTTATGTCTCTGTAGTCATTTAACTGTGTGCACTGAGCAGATTGCTGTAATGTGGTTGGTTCCTGGAATAACACGTACAAATACCAGATATGTGTGGCCAACTACTAAACTGAGATTTGGCCTAAGTGTGTGAGCATGCCCAGTTCAGGCTTTCCATGGCATGTTGTCTGACATATGTCTCATTTATCAAAGTGTGAGAGCATGCCCAGTGTGAGCTTTCCATATGTTGAACTCTGCAGCCCACCACATTTGTGGATGAGTGTGAACTTCAACAATATCTCATGTTTATGGTTGTGTGTTGTGTGTCATGTTGTGTAGTTACTGTCCAACTGCTTTGTGTCTGAACACAACAGGGATTATACTGTGCCTGCAGGGTTTGCATGGGATACTTTGCATACAGTTGTCAACATCCTTTCATACTGACCTAACACTGTAGTACCGTATAGTGTACTGGTTCAGTACTTTCACTGTGGTGGACAGTATCCTGGGCTTTAATCCTATCACTGCTTTACATTTTCATAGTGAGCACAACAGCCTGGTTAGGGGCCAGTTGTGCACATCTGACCATGTTGCATTATATTCAGATATGAACTACTTAAACCAGGCTTGTCCAACATTGGTAGTGTATTCCACAACATAGGTGTACATTGGCAAACACTAGCGATGTTCCCTAGGCCATTTCTAATGCTAGTCGGAGAGTGTGTTTGTCCTTCGACACACATTGTAAGTGGAGTTTGCCATGACATATGTCATGGTTAGTATACTGTGCCTCCGTCTACCCGTGACATAACAGTGATACCCAGGGTAAACCTACCATCTCCCATCCACTCATCAAGATTCCTCTTGAGGAGAGTCGATGAGTGACTCTCTGGCTAACCTGTACTGGGAGTTTACTCAAGAGTGGGGATGGCTTCTGTGTTATGGATCATTCAGTACAGCTTGTCCTATGTATGTCAGTGCTGGGGTTCAGGTCTCTCATGTGCATAGCTCACTGCCATTCAGATTGTACAAGGTGCAGCATGTTCATTGATTCCAGCTTGGACATGGCTTTATACATCAGGCACAGCTTGCCTCTGGGTGGGCAGTATGGCAGTGTGTGGAGCTGCAGTTTGTTTAATCAGGCAACACATGGCATCTGTTCAAGCTCTTTGATACTCCTGGTGAGGTACTTTTGGGGACTTTGCAGTTGATGGAGGTGTCTGCTGAGGTACATCCCACAGGGGCTATTGTAGTCAATTGTAACGCTGATGAAGGATGACTGCAGAGCCACAATGACCTCCCCTTATCTAGATCTGACAACCTTCATGATTAGGTGGGTATATGGTATGTTTCTGTAACCACTACAGCCACATGCTTGTCCAATGCAGGATATCTATCAACTTGTGTCCCCAGGTCTCTCATTACATGTTAAGTACTTAATGGGTTAACACCTATGTGGTAATTGGTGGGCACTTACTGTATATCCACAGGGGTTGACTATACACTTTTCTGCAATTAGCTTGCTAACATGGCTATGGCACCAGTTGTCTGTTTCTATGTGGCCCTTTTGTGGGATGCTTGTGTCAGCTGGAGGGTCAGATATGGTGGCCAGTTTGTAGTCCTCTGCAAACTTGTTCAGACACAGTCCTTCCATTTTGGCCTGTACCTATGGGACATATATACCAAATGAGGGCGGTCCCAGGATCAAGCCTTGTGGGATGCCAGTTATATCTGGTTTGTAGTCTGACATGGCTGCAGCATGTCTGACCATGTCAGTTCTGTCCTTGGTCTGGTTTGCAACCCCTCTACTGACATAGGGGTTTATATTTAAGCTGGTGAGCTTATCTATAATGAACACGTGGGGTATTGTATGGAAGCCTTTGCAAGGTCCAGCTACGCTGTGTGGACCACATTGTCCTCATCAATGACCTTAATGACTGTTTCAAATGAGTCAAACATGTTTAAGGGGCAGGATCTGCACTTAAGAAAGCCACACTGGGTAGGGTCCGGTGTCAGTAGGTCCCCAATATCTTTATGTCTGCGGTACATGCTGATCCTTTCCATAGCTGTGCAGACCAAGCTTGTCAGGATTCTGGGGTGGTAGTTTGCAGTATCCATTCAGGCAACACCTTTGTTGAGAAGGACCACTGTTGTTGTACACTGCTCTTTGGGTACATATCCTGTGGTAAGGCTGACATTGAGCAGTAGTGTGATTTGGCATTCCATTCCTCTTGGAGTCCCTGTTGGACTCAGCCCAGGACACCATCTCATACCATTGCTGCTGTGTGTTTTGCTTTGTAGATGCTGGCTGTTACCTCAGCATCTGCAATGTCAGGGGGCCAGCAGTCTGCTGGGATAGATATTTTGCATTCTGGGGGTTGCACTGCACCTGTCAGGTTGGATGTTGGCAATATGTGTGTGTGTTTGGTATGTTGTTTGTAATATCTGAGTGATTCAGAGCATATCTGTGAATTCCCAACGAGGTTCCTACCATCAGTTAAGAAAGCCTTGTGATTATCCTTAGTGTCCTGTACAATTTGTATCTTCATAGGTTCATAGGTTCATACTAGGCTATCCACTCTAGGGCATTTATAAGTCTAGCCAGAGTGTGGTGGCTTTTGCCACCCCTTGCTATGTGAATATTATGGCCATTTATGATTTACTTTACTGTACCTCTGTCTGGACGTGACACGGTGAAGACCCCCAGTGTACATCTACGATCATCCATCCACTTGGCAAGATTCCTGTTGAAGAGTGTCAGTGAGGGGCTCTGCCTAACATGGAGTGGGATTCTGTTCCAGGGTGTAGAGAGCCTCTGGGTTATGTATCTGTCCCTCCAGCACATCCTATTTCATTATGTGTTGAGGTTGACATCTCTCACTCTCACAGTTCCGATGGCTTTGGGTTTTCTGGGGTGGAGCATGTCCATTACTCCTGTGTTGGACATGGCCTTGTACAACAGGCATACAACGCCCCTGTGTAGGCAGTATGTGACTGCATTCAGCTGGGGTGTCTACAGCCAGGCAGCATATGACATATATTTGAGACCCTTTAGCCTCTTGGTGAGGTACCTTTGAGGTTTTTCTAACTGCTGCAGGTGTCAGGTAAGGTACACCCCAAATGAGGCATTGTACTAGATTATGGGTCTGATAAGAGAACAGTATAGGGGCACAATTACCTCTGTTGACGGAGATGTGAATCCTTTCATGATACAGTTTCCAATATAGACAGTCTTCCTAGCCACATTGGCAATGTGAGTGTCACATAACAGGTTACTGTCCACTTGTGTCCCTAGGTCCCTGATTACTCCTTCCATACATAATGGTCTACCATCTATGTGATAATTTGTGAGTACCTTGTTTGGTATTTGGTGAGACATTCATACTGTCCAGTGTATTCAGGATGGCTGGGTGGGGTTCCTGTGTGTGAGAGTGTGGTCTGTAGCATGCTACAGACTGTACAGCAGTTTTGCTTATGGTTAGTTGCACATGGGTGGTCTCCAATGCTTCGTGCATTGTCAGTTACCTGGACGTATGGGTGTCTGTGCTGAATATGGATACTCCCCCTCCTTTTATGTTTTGGTCCATGTTTTGGGGCCATAACGCATGATATGAGGTATAACCTGGTAGTGCTGGTGTGCTGTCAGGAAGCTTGCTGCAGGTTTCTGTCACTGCACGGACATCAATGTTCTCCATACTGGGGAGGGCCTCGGGAGCATGCATATTGAGGTTTACACGTCTGGCATTGGTCAGCATTACCCTTATGTTTCTTTCCACTTATGTTTTCTAGGGTGGTGGGTTAGTCTTTTCAGCCTTGCCTACGGGAGGCTCTATGGAGGTGGCAAAAGCCTTATCCAATATCCAGACACCCAGGGGTAACAGGTGCAAGCCATCCCTGGAACAGCAGCATGGCTTGTCAAGCATGACATCCCAAGCAGAGAGACATTGGATCCCCTTGGAATGACACCAGTAATTGTGCCACTTGTTAAAGCTGATCATTCTGTGTTTGTACTGTGGCATCATTCTTGGTGAGGGTAGGATGCTGCAAACGGTCAGTGTCATACCGGCCTGGACTACATAATCGGAGAGCTCATCTATGTCTCCTTTCATGTAGTCCGGGGAGGTACATCTCAGGTCATTCACGCCAGCATGGACAATGACTGCATCATATTTCTACTTGCTTTGGGGTGACCTGCGTACTTGTGTTATGTGGCGTATTGTAGCAGCCTACAGGCAGCTTACTGTACCCTTTCCCTTGTTCAGTCTGGTGAGCAGGACAGCAGTGTGTCTGACTATGGAGTCACCTATTACAACTGTATCAGGCATGTTGTTTCTCCTTATGGCCTGTGACTGTTTGGCACACCAGCTTTGTGTACTATGTGTTGCATGTGCTATGTTTGGAGGTTGTGGTTGCTTGGGTGTCTGCTTTGGAGGCATCTGTTGATGTGGTGTGTTTGTAATTAGGGCCTCCGGGAATGTTTTTCTGTGTTTATGTCTTTGGTTTGCAGTTGTGATAGGTCTATGTGGGACTGGGTTTGTAGTGTGTGTGTTTACCTTCTCCTCCTGACTAGTTTTGACAGTACTGAGTTGAGGGAGCTCAGCCCCCGGTTTGGATAAATGGTTGCATCTCTCACATATATTTGTATTTCTTGGGGGGAGTTGAGGGTTGTCTGTGTACTTGGGGCAGGTGTAACATTGCCTCAAGATTCACAGATTCAACTTGTTGTAGCTGGCCTTAGTGGATTGTATGTGTGGACATATTTTATTGCCATACTACTGATCAGTGATTACTTCCCTTTTTATGTTTGCTCTATCATGTGGTAGCTTCCTCATTCTCTTGCATGGTTTGGTAATGGCTGGAGTCCACCATGCCAGATGCCTGCATGTATGGCATTGTGTCTTGGTTTTATTTGGGATTGCATAATCCAAGCATTCCTGGTAGTGTTCATGGAATGCCTGTATAACAGGTTCTGAGGTGTGGCCCATATTTTGCATCTGCACAGGGCCTTTAATGGATTCCACATCAGTTTGGAGGAGTGCAACTTTTGCTTTACACATGTTTTTCACTGTGGTTTTCTGACCAGGGACTGTGGTCAGGATGTGTATATCCAGTGTGATTACTCTATGGTCTGGTCTTATTTATTATTTATTTATTTATTTATTTGCTGTTGGTTAACCAGGATAGTCCATTTGGGCCAAGAGAACCCGTTTTCAATGGAGTCCTGGGGAGAAAAGCTCCATTACAGATTACATATTATAGAGAGTTATATGCAGTTTACATATTATAGAGATTTACATCCAAATTATTGTACATGACATCATGAGGAACAGAGATTACAATGAGTAAAGTTAAGCATTAATACAATCAAATAATAAAACATATTAAAGTTGAAATCAAATAATATCATAGGCACAAGGATAAGGAAGTGAGTAGATAGGTGCATAAGGCTTTCAGGAGGATAGGAACTATTAAGGAATAGATTACTGTCTGAGGTAGAGAGAGTAAAAGGGGGAGTACAGTAGAGAGTATAGAAAGATTATGTGGGGTAGGAGCAGGAGCATTCCCATGTGGATGATAGGTAGGAGTGGAGTGATTTTTTAAAGGTAGGAAGGCTAGTGATGGTACGAATGGAGGGTGGGAGGGAGTTCCATAGGCGTGCTAGTGAATAGGAGAGGAGGTTTTGTCCTGGGGGGCGATGGGGTCTATAGACTTCTATTATGTTTTGATTAGTAGATCTAAGAAGTCTTTGAGTATGGTGAATTTTAAAGGTAGTGGACAGGGAGGGACAGAGGGATGGTTGAAAAATGAGTTTGTGTGCATGTGTTAGTTGAGTGTAGGAGAGGTAGTTGGGAAGTTCAAGCCAATTTAGTTTGTGGAGTGGTACACAGTGATGGGTTGAAGATTTATTGCTAGTGGCAAATTTGGCTATTTTATTATAACAGGTTGAAAGTTTTGTTTTGAGAGATGATTGTAGATTAGTTAAAAGAGGGGCACCATAAAGGAGGGAGGGTAAGAGAAATGTGGTAGAGAGAGTGAGTTTGGTAATAGGTGAGAGGAATTGTTTGTGACGATATAGCAGGCCTAGTTTTTGGTGGGTTTTTTTAATGTTTTGTAGTAGATGGGACTTGAAAGTAAGGTTATTATCAATTTGGACTCCTAGAAGCTTGGCTTCGGTTACCAGTTCAAGTGGGTTATTATTTTGACTGGTGATGGAGAATGGTTGTTGATCCAGCGTGTTGGTTTTAGAGGGGGTGAATATCATTAGTTTTGATTTAGCTGCATTAAGTGCAAGATGGTTGTCTTTCATCCACTGTTCTGTGGTGGAGAAGGCATCTTGTGTCAGCTTTTGGAGAGTTGGAATGGAAGATGAAGCACAGATGATTGTAGAATCATCTGCATATTGGATGATGTTAGCATAGGGGATAGAGTGATAGTAGTCATTTACAAAGATATTAAAGAGAAGGGTCCTAATATGGAACCTTGTGGAACACCTGTAGGGCTCTTAAGGAAAGAGGAGATGATTTTTTTCCACTTAACAGCTTGATGCCGGTCTGAGAGATAGCTGGTGAACCAATTTAGAGCAGAAGGTGAAAGGTTTAGCTTGGAGAGTTTAGTTAGAAGTAAGTTATGGGAGATAGTGTCAAAAGCTTTGGAGAGATCAAGTAGAATGGTAGATACAGTGAGGCCAGAGTCTCTAGCCTTGTTCACATTTTCGAGGAATGATAGGAGGGCTGTCATAGTGCTGTGATTGGGATGGAAGCCGTGTTGAGTAGAAGTTAGTAGGTTCTTGTCTAGTAAGTAGGGGAGGAGATGAAGGTGACTACATAGTCTTACCAGTGAGGGATACACTTCTCATCTTGCCATCCAGTACCCATGTTGCTGATTATCACATCCAGTATGCTTACCCCTCTTGTGGGAGTGGTATGTTGTTCCTGGGCATTTTGGTTTATGGATTCTAGGAACTTTTGTCCTACAGTGTTGGAGCTAGTATAATGCTCCCAGTCTATGTCTAGGTATTTTCAGTCACCCAATATAACGTGGTTTGGAGGGCTTGATATATTCATGTATTCCAACATAGGCCAAGTGCAGTTCCTGGTGTTAGGACAGTAGTCTGTAGCAGGCTATAAACTGGGAGGCAGTTTTAGCCACTGTTACTTGACCATGGCTAGTCCATGCTGCTTCTTGTTGTGGTACCAACATGGGGGTGTGGTTATCCTTGACAATTATTGCTAGCCACCCTCCTTTTGTAGCTTGTTCCATGTTTTGAGGCTGTACAGCACAGTATGAGGTGTAACCTGGTAGTGTTAGGGTGCTGTTGTGAGCCTTGACCCAGTTTTCTGTTACAGGACAGATATCAACATTCTCCATACTGGGGAGTTTAGACTGCATGCATCTTGCTGTTTAGACTTCTGGCATTGGGTAGCATTACATCTAGGTTCTTATCCCTTGTGATACCTATGGAGGTGGGTTTGTGTTTTGAGCCTTACCTATTCAGGGCACGCTGTGGGTAACAACAGCCTTTGCCAGTATCCATAAGGCCTGGACTGATAGGTGCATGCCACCCCTAGCAGGTGGAGCATCATGTCATGCTCAGCATGTCATCCCAGGCTGGCACACATTGGATCCCCTTTGACTAACTGCAATACTTCAGCCAATTATTGCAATTGATCATCTCATCGTCATATTGTGGCATCATGCTTGGTGAGGGTAGGATGTTAGTCAGGGTCATCAAGTGTGCATATACTACATGGTGTTACATTGCTTAACACATGGCATTCATGCCTCAGGTGGTGCTGCAGGGCTGCCTCTGTCAGATGCACATACTACACTCCCTGTACATGTTTGAGAGCAGGTTATGTCATTTTAGGCATCCCTGTTATTATATGAGTGAGTCAGAGAGGGGTATCATTCCCAGGGTTCCTACTGAGCCAGTGTATGTGCTATGCATTGCCTCTTTGCCAAGGCCAGGGCATACTGGGCATGCCTCCTTCTGCCTACTAGGGCAGGCTCGGGTTGTTCCTCCTCCGAGTCACGCTCTGCCTGTGATGGCCTTGCCAATGGTGGGGGGCTGTTTGGCCCGGCCCTATGCTGGTCCTGCTGCAGCTGTTTTCACAAGATCATATTATGTAGCATAGCACATACCATGACAATTTGGGTACATGTAGTTGGTGAGTACTGCAAGGCTCCACCAGATGTGTCCAGACACTGGAACCGTGACTTGAGCAGCCCAAACACACGCTCTATTACATTACGTGTTTGTGCATGTGCCTCATTATGGCGTTTATGTTCAGGTGTGTATGCATTTCTGATGGGTGTCATCAGCCATGGCTCCAGTGCAAAACCTGCATCCCCCACTAGGTGTCCATGTGGGATGTCCCCATTGGTAAATGTCTGGTGCAGCTGCGTCAAATGCCAGATATGGGAATCATGGTAGCTCCCAGGGCAGCCAGCACACACATTCATTATTATGCCCTGGGCATCACACACGACCTGACAGTTGATGGAGGGGAAGCCCTTGCGGTTAATGTAGGCCCTACCCCGCTCACCGGCTGGTGCTTTGATGCATATGTGCGTGCAGTCTATTGCACCCACTTCCTCAGGGTATTCCGCTATTTGCTGGAAGAGACGCATATTGCTGGCCAATACCTCACGGGCATTGGAGAAATATACATGATCACCGACATGTGCTGACATGGCATCCAGGAACTGATGCAGTACCCTGGATGCTGATGCCTGTGATATCCTCATTATATCACCAGTTGGTCTGTGGAAGGTACCTGTTTCTAGTATTCTTAGGCCAACACATACCTTGGTTTCCACTGGGATGGGTTCCCCTCTGTTGGTTCTGTGTCTGAGGCGTGGCCTGCACAGCTTGACAATTTGCTGCAGGAGGTCTATGTCCACTCTATAGCGCTCTACTATCTCCAGCTCATGTAACCCATGGTAGGTGACCCTGGGCCTGTACACTCTTCTCCGTCTCCTCACTGTGGGTTGTCTGGCACCATTTGCATTGTCACCACCCTCAGCAAGTAGCCTATGTCTCCTTATGACAGCTATGGCAGCCCCTAGTATTTCTGCTCTGAGTTCAGCTTTTTCAGTTTTCACTTCTAATAGCTTACTCCTGTCTTGCAGTGTCTCTTGAGAGAAACATCCTGCACTGTTGTTTGCAGAGTTTTAAGTGCTTGGCTGAGCTACTATTCTGCCTGTGTAATTGCCTGCTTCTAATTGTTTTCACCTGCTAGCTCCAGCAGTATTCCCTGCTAGCTTCCTACTAATTCTGTTGCTTCCTTTTTCCTTTCTGTTTCCTCAGGGGGGAGCAACGCACATACCAGAAGAAACATGCTCACAGTGGCTTACACGCACGCACACATGCTTACACGGTTTAGAATCTTCTTATTCGGGTTAAAACGCTCGCACACCAGCGCAAACAGTCTTACAAGTCTGCCAACAGCTCCCACATGCTCAGTCTGCCTTACACGCATGCACACTGCCCTACTCGCGCCTCATAGCACGCGCACATGCACATGCACACCCAGCAAGAAACTTTGGTGTAAGCAACAGTGTACACCTTCTATTTCTTGACTTTCCCATGCTTATCTTGTGGCACTCCTCTTTCCATGATATGTGTCTGACATCTGTCATGTAACACTGACCTCCAATGAACTGCATTTCTTTCTGCCATTCTCCCCTGTGATGTCACCTATCTCCTACTCTATTCCTCCCCCTTATGTATCTCTTACACTACTCAGAATGTGCTCATTTGCTATGTGACAGTGGAATTCAGTATCCTAACACTCATTTACATCAGATTGCCTACTAATGCTTAGTTACATGTCTTAGACTCAGCTTCCCCCCTTAGCAACCACTAAATGGTGGCCATGTTGTTTTGGGTCTGCTGGTCCCTACATTGTAAATCCATGTATTGCATAAAACCCACATTTGTGGGTTTATAACCTTCATTTTTATGTTTTATACAGCTCAGCCCATTTGCGTGGGGCTGCGCTGCGAAAAAAATTATTTATTTCTCATATTTGCATCGGGGTACCTTGCCAATGGCCGCATATTTGGCCATTGGCATGCTGCCTGACACATATGCACCCTTTATTTGGAGCTGAGATGGCTCCATTGTGTTTTTTGCAAAAACGTACTCAGTTGTCAACTGAGTACATTTCTTCAGCTAAAACGGCTCTTACACGGGCTGCTTTGGGCTTCCTGGATCGCTAATCTACCTCATTTGCATGCCTTTCGGCTGCAAGTGAGGTGATTAGCATATCCACACCCACTCCGTGTAAGAGACGTTTTAGCTGGTCTCTTACACGGAATTTAGGGCTGTTCCTGGATCGCGAGGGCTGCATGGAGTCTTACACTACTCTTAGACTCCGTGCAAGCCTTCGTGAATCCTGTCCCTTGACTTTAACTATAAAGCTAACCTTTTTCAAACAGTATCTACCCCATACATTAGCAGGTAATATAAAGTAAAAAACAATTAAATACAAACTAAATTTTGCAACCTTTTAGCTGCTCAAACAATCTTGCTTGAGAGCCTGTCTAAACCATCTACAATTTGCTAGTGCAATGGATATACTAGCTGTACTAAATAAATATCTCTGCTGACAAATATACTGCCAAACTTCACAGTACTACTTCACTTCAAACTTCATTAATGCAAACAACACAAACAACTCAACACAAACAAAGATGAAGGTAACCTAATATCAGACCTCTTTGGTTGGTCTTGACTTGAAGCTAGTCTGCTGTTTATATTTTTTATGGCTTCTTATATCTTTCTTGCTGGGTAAACCCACTCCATTTGCCCTTGCTATGCCTGGGCTCACTTCTCTCCCTTACCACACTAACAATTCCCAACCACCCGCATTATAACTATCCTTATACCCCTTCAAACTCTTCCCTACTCTGTCTCCATCCAATCATCGTCTTTCTCATTTCCACCCTTTTACTCAGTCTTAATTTAGCCACCACCCACCTGTCACACATCATTTCTCACACACTCTTTCCCCTTTAGGAAACTAAGACACCTTCCTTCACATGCAGCAAGCCACAACCATTCACACAGCTATACACTATCCGCCAACCCAGTATTTCAATCTCACCACCATTTACTCACATACAGATGCATCAGACACACCTGCATACAGCTCAACAGACTCCATACTCCACCCTAAAATCTCCCAAAAATTAACTCCTAAGCTTTCACTCTTATAAAGCAGCAGTCCCAACCAACCCTCACACTTCCCTAAGCTGTTCTACTCAGTAGCACTTACTCTCCCTCTTATCCTCCTGCTCCTCTCCCATCTAACATCCTCTCACTCATGCCCCATCTCATCTCTCAGTCCTCTCATATTCCACCTCACAAACTTTATCTATTAACTCCCACCAGAAGTTGTTTGTCATAACTGCAGCCTTGTTCCCTCTCATATCTACACATCTGTTCGAACATAAAACTTAACACCAAAAACAAATCTCTAAATACCTCTATCCAAAACCTAAATATAAACTAAAATGGTTGACCTATACTCTGTGTAATCACCAAGCTTTAAAACTTAGTGAGAATATCCACTCCAACCCAGGCTGAACTTCCTGTGTATATCCACCCCACCCTATTCCTCAGGAAACCCCACACACAACACACCTCAAACTCCTCTTCTGTACTCACTATCCACATTAACATAGAAAGTATCTATAACAAGATACCTGAATGTCATACATAGCTTATCTAACACTCACCTGACATTGAGGTAATAACTGACACCTGGCTGAAAAATTAAACTAATGAGGTACTCCCTCCAGACTATAACATCTATAGAACTGAAGGAAAACATAAGAGAGCTGGAGGAGTTGGAAGACTCTGTAAAAGCACCCTTTAGCTCTCTCTACTCCCTCTAACTCCTCTCCAATTTGACAAAATGGAAATCCTGGTCACAACTCCCAGACTAATCTAACACAAATCTATATATACCCTTCTGGTAACAATCATGCCATTACAGAAGATATCCTCAGCTGGCTGACCTCTAACTTTCCTCTAGAAACATTAATACCAGGTGACTTTAATATTGACTGGATCTCACTCTCCTCTACTAACTCATCTCAGAACATAAATCTGTATGGACTTACTCATCTGATCACCTCTCCCACCCCCTATAATAATACAAACAACAGAGAAGCCACCATAGACTGGATACTCTCCTCTACTCCAAGTAAAATCTCTATTTCAGGAGCTCTCTGTGATTCTTTAAGCAAGTATCTCACCATATTTGCTTTAAGAAAACAAACATCCAAAAATACTGTCATTATAATATGGCTCATAATCTCTCAAATTTTGAAAATGACACCTTTGTGTCACACCGAAATTAGTACAACTGGACAATATTAAAATATTGAACACTTCATGATGCTGTATCCCACTTTAATAACATATTACTAAGCATACTAAATGAACTAGCCCATTCAGGAAAAAATAGAGTTAAGTTAAATTATGATTCTTGCTTGACCAGAAGTACCAAACATCTTATGAAACTTTAAGATGCTGGCTTGAAAACCTGGGCAACAGAAAAGAGAAAAGAAATCAAGCTAGGCGTCAAAAATTCAAAGAACCAAGAAAAAGAACTAAATACCAAATTAAATATGACAAAAAAAAAACTACTACACAAACTTACAAAGTAATAATGATAACCCTAAATTATTCTGGTTTTCCATAAATCAGCTCCTAAACACTGGCTGCTTAATACAATCCTCACCAATAATCAATTCAAATAACCCCACAAACATTGCCAATGCATTTACATCCAACTTTATTAGTTCAGTTTCATCTTTACTCAATAACAATAACCAAAACAATACCAAGAGCACAGTCTTACCTCTTAAATCCCCACAATCCTTATTCCTCCAATCAGTCTCTACCTCACCATTAAAACTGCTGCTCAGGCTAAAACTCACCTCCTTAGAATCCTAACCTATCAGGTGACATCCGTAACTTGCAGCAGAGGCCATAGCCTATCCTGTCTCTATATTGATTAACCACTCTGTTAATGAATCCTGTATATGACCCTTATGAAAAAATGCCACATTATCCCCATCTATAAAGGTGACCAGTCAAATGAGGTCACTAATTAGACCCATCACAATTCTCTCCCTTCCCGGTCTAAAATGCTTGAAAAATGCATTCATTTCCAATTGTTCATTATATTAAATAAAAACAGTTCTCTCTCCCTTACAAGATGGTTTCCTCCCCCACCATAGGATCTGTATGGCTCTTCTTAGCTTCATTAGTGCAATCAGCGCAAACAAAGATGAAGGTAACTGAGTATCAGCCATCCTTTTTGATCTTTCTAAAGCTTTTTACACTGTGCCACATACTATTATCTTGCAAAACTCTAAAACCTAACTCCTCCATTTACTGGTTTTCCAGCTAACTTGCTAATTGCCATTAGGCAGTGGAATGGCTGACTGACATGTCATCATTTCTCACACAGGAATCTACACTTGGCCTTTTCCTGTTTAGCATCATTATTAATCACCTTTCACCTGTCAAACAAGAATGCCACTATAGTACAATATACAGATGATTCAATCATCACCTGCTCAGCAAAAAAAAAACTTGACTCCCTACAACAGCTGACTCATGAATTTTTTCTTCTTATTTGAAAACTGTCTGACTTCCAACCAGCTATTCTTCAACCTCAATAAATCAAAATTACTTCTCTTCACTCCAAGACACCTTGCAATAAAAAGGCATCCTTCTCATTTACCTCCCCTAACAACAGAAACATACTTCGCATCTATATAAAACTACCAGAAGTCCATATAGATGAAGCCCTAAAATTCAATGTCCACACAGATCATGTAGTTAAAAAACTCAGTAAAAACTTATTACTCTCAGTAGAGCTAAACCCTGTCTAATACAGCTAATTCTCATATCACCACAACCCCCATCTTACCCATCATCCTCAGTGCTCCACCAATATTTACTAACATCCAACAAACTTATCTAAACAAGCTCAAATACTGATGCAAGAAGGGCACAAAATTTGCAGCCATCTTCCCCCATATATTATACCACTGACTATTTTATTTTATTTATTTATTTTTATTTATTTGGCTTGAACTGGTCCCCCCAACTCATATACTCTCAGCTCCCTACTGACCATAAGTTACTATAAAAACCAAATGACTGTCCATCTCTAACAAACCTAATACAATCTTGCCACACAGCTAGGACTCTGTACTCTTCTGACAAAGTTCTACTGCTTATATCCAAATCTAATAGTTTGGCTGGCTGCAGCCTATACTGTCACATAGTGACTAAAACCTGGAACTGCATCCCCCTAACAGTTAGACAAGAACCATCACTAAGGTCTTTCAAGCTTCAACTAAAAACATACCTTCCCAACTCATGCACTGCAAATGCTCTCTAATAACTGCTCTCCATGCTGAGCTCTTTATCTCTTCTAAAACAAAATAACTGTATAAAATTACAACCTACAGTATGTATGAATACTGTATCAATAATGTAATGGTCAACTGCCATTTTAAGACTATGTCTGTTTGTATGTAATTCCACTACTGATTTCTTGCTCTCCATGTTTATTTATATACTGTATAAAACTGGCACTTCCCATGTTTAAGTATATAGCAGCTATGTTAGATTTAGGTTCATAGATTAGTACTAAGCTAAGTGCCCTTGTGGGCCATTTTAAGCCTTGCCAATTACCCCCATGTGAGAATCAAACCCTGAACATTGTGTTTGTAAGGTAAAAACCTTAACCAGTATGCCAGCCTCTCACCTCCCTAGCTGTCATTGCCAGTGTTTAACTGTACTGTAATGTACTGAAGGTTTCCTCCCCCAGCATCTGCTGAAAATGTGTGCTGAGCCCAGTGGGACTTTTCTGATAAGCAAAATGAATAAATAAATACATATGAAACACATAGAATATTTACTTCATGAATACTCTGAATTGTAGAAAGAAAGCTGCTGCTGCTAATAGCCAAGAAAGAGAAGAGTTTTCAGACCCTGTTTAACATTTGACAGTCTGCATGAAATGGAAATTGTAGAGCGCTACAGGGTGGGTAGAGACAAACTACAGGAACTCTGCAACCTCTGTCAATAAATAAATACATAATAAATACATATGGAACATACAGAATATTTGCTTCATGAATACCCTGAATTGTGGAAAGAAAACAAAATAAAATCTTTAGGAATATGGTTGGGTGACACATCTGGGGAATCATTTAGAGTAATGACACAGGCAGTAATTGAAAAAATAAATACAAATTTAAAGAAATGGTCCATTTTGAACCTAGATTGGGACCATGAGGTGCAGGTGTTGTACTGGGATGAAATAACCACATTCTTTATCTAAGACAATCTTATTGGGCTTCATTAAGTAGAGAACTGTTACCAAAGCTAAAAAAAATGGATGACAGATGTTTTATGACAAGGTGACAAGCTGAGGATTAATTGGAAAAGCATGCTGCTGCCTAGGGCAATGGGAAGGGTGGCAGTTCCTGATATAGGACAATATGGATGGGCAATGCAATTGACATGGAGAGAAAGTAGTTTTTACAATTATTCTGACTTGAAATGACTGAAAATGTTGAGAGAAAAGAATAATTGGTTAGATTTATTAGACATGTCTGAGGCCTTTTGGGGAACTGAAGCATGAGTGCTAAGTTACCCAATTTTAGATACGGTCAGTATGGAGTCAGTGTGGTCTATTTCAGGCTAAGGCATACAGAGATGGGAGACATGATAAACTACCTATAGGAGAAAAAGAATAAAAACAAAAGATCAGAACCTGGGTAGAAAATACAGAAGCTTAAAAACGTTGAAATATTGGTATCAGTTGTTAGTTGGAAACAGAATAATGAGTTCAGTAGAGGTACAGGAGAGATTTGAAATCCAAGTAGGAGCCTATCTAGAATTTTACAGCTGAGATGTTAGCTAGAGCATTCATCCTGGGTGAAGATAGGAATAGAAAACTGGCCAAACTTAATAAAATGTTGGAACACACAAATGGGGACTAAGAGAGGAATGCTGTCTAGACGATACAGAGTGCTGTCTGGAAAAGAAAAATAGCTACAAAGAGTGGAGTACAGAAAGAACAGCACTATGTTAGAGGTAGGTAGCTGACAGAGGAACAATGGCAAAAACCATTATAAGCTGTCAGGGAAAGAAATAAGATCAAGGAAATTCAAGATATTTGCCTAAAAATATCAACATAAATATTCATACACCACACCTAGAATGCACAGACTGTTTCCAATGGTAGATAGCAGTCACACTTGTATTACAAACTGTAGAAAAGGAGCTTGCAGTTGTAAGGAAACTAACTCTCCTGAGGAAGTGAATTAATTCACAAGAATATTGGACAGAGACTGTGTTGACATGCAAACGCTTCCAGAGTAGATGTAAACTGTGGCAGAAAGACACTCGGTTTCTTGAACAAATTGCCTGGGCCCTCAAGTTTAAAATCACATCACTTAATTCAGATGCCACTGTTGGAACAAAGTTTAAGCCTCTGTTAAGAACAGCTTGCTGTTGCAATGCTAACTGGCAACAAGATATATTAAAAACTAAGTTGTCTGTGTGAACACCTTCTTGTTGCACCTTTGCTGCTCCTTCCATTTGGCCAATAGATGCTGTTTTCTTCTCTTCTTGCTCCCCGATCTCAGTCTCTCTCTTGATGTGTGGTGTAAAACTTCAGAGGTAACTGGGGAAAAAATGAGGGTAGTGCAAAGTCTGAGTTTACCCTGTCTTGCTTATCCTTTGGTCTTGCACCTAGTCCATTATCTGTTAGAGGCTGGGCTTGTCCATTACCAACATTAGCAACATCTCTCATCACTTCAGCAGCCTGTGAGCCAGAATCTGCCAGGGTTAAATTAACCAAACCACTCTCTTTAGCGCTGTGTTCATTACTCTGCATTCTGTTCCATGGCCAAGTAAAAATGTGTCCATTCTTGAAATCCCAAAACTCTCTGGCCAGTTTTCTCATTTTAGTGGATTCTAATTTGGGAAGGTGTGATGCCTTAGAAATTGGAGATTTAAAAGATATTTTTGGCAATGTCCTAAACTAAGGGAATTTAAGAGGGAATTGAATGAAATCTTTAATGTGATACATCAAATAAGTACGGACTTGAACAGAGGGAAATTTTACATATATTTTGGGGATCTCAATCAAAATAGGAATATCTGGATTAGGCACTTTAAGAAAATCACTGAGCGGTAAAATGATACCCATATTATCCACCA
The DNA here is from genome assembly GCF_019279795.1 of Protopterus annectens. Lineage (NCBI taxonomy): Eukaryota > Metazoa > Chordata > Ceratodontiformes > Protopteridae > Protopterus > Protopterus annectens. The sequence continues at coordinate 745,486,574 of NC_056725.1, read as the reverse complement.
AAAATTCATTGAAAATGTCACCTCAATATAAGCATTAAAAAAGGTTTGCTTGTCAACTAACACATAGGAGGTATTACATAACATACGTAAAAATTTGTCTTTCATAATCACTTCCTTTAAAACTATCCCCCTTTGTCTACCTCTTGCCTACAGACAACAGACAGACTGAAGTAGTTCTTTTGATTTGGGGCTGATAATGTATTCCTAATATCAGCTTCATAAATCAATTCAGTACTATTAAGTATGGCTATGTGGGACAATTACCTTCAGAACTGTTCTTTAATAGGTATTTCAGAACCAGGCTGTACTTGATAAAGCAACATTTGAGTTGGACTGTCCAAAAAAAAAAAAAAACAGTACTGGCAAAGCTTTGAGCATGGCAAACATGTCAAGGGCAGGACACTCAATGAAGAAGATTCAGTGTGACTCTACGATAGCAGTGGGGATGACTTAAGTAGAAAGCCATGACAGTGGGGATGTCTTAAGTAGAGAGCCATGACTGGGATGGGATAAAGAGGCTGTTGCACTGGGTACAAGCTGTTAGGGGTATGATTAGCAGTTGGCAATGAGACACAAGAAAAGTACCAGCATTCATTTAAGAAACTGCAGCTGATATCATAGTTTGTTATATGAATGCCAATAGTGCAGTCACACTTGTATTACAAACTGTAGAAAAGGAGCTTGCAGTTGTAAGGAAACTAACTCTCCTGAGGAAGTGAATTAATTCACAAGAATATTGGACAGAGACTGTGTTGACATGCAAAATGTGGAGTCACTGTCCACTTTTGAGTTGATACCTGACTTCACAAAAGACTTATATAAATCAGCCTAATGTTCCAGACTAGTTTTAAGTACATACACTTGTTACTGGATTACTTTGAGCCTATTGAACAGAACTTGCTGCAAGAAGCAGAGAGATTACAGAGTGAGTTCACACTAAAATATATAGAACTCATCTATATAAAGAGGAAGGAGGATATTTATTCCACTATCAGCACACTGGATTCCAAATTAGACTCCATTAAAATGAGAAAACTGGCCAGAGAGTTTTGGGATTTCAAGAATGGACACATTTGTACTTGGCCAAGGAATAGAATGCAGAGTAATGAACACAACGCTAAAGAGAGTGGTTTGGTTAATTTAACCCTGGCAGATTCTGGCTCACAGGCTGCTGAAGTGATGAGAGATGTTGCTAATGTTGGTAATGGACAAGCCCAGCCTCTAACAGATAATGGACTAGGTGCAAGACCAAAGGATAAGCAAGACAGGGTAAACTCAGACTTTGCATTACCCTCGGTTTTTCCCCAGTTATCTCTGAAGTTTTACACCACGCATTGAGAGAGAGACTGAGATCAGGGAGCAAAGAGAGAAGAAAACAGCATCTATCGGCCAAATGGAAGGAACAGCAAAGGTGCAACAAGAGGGTGTTCACACAGACAACTTAGTTTTTAATATATCTTGTTGCCAGTTAGCATTGCAAAAGCAAGCTGTTCTTAACAGAGGCTTAAACTTTGTTCCAACAGTGGCATCTGAATTAAGTGATGTGATTTTAAACATGAGGGCCCAGGCAATTTGTTCAAGAAACCGAGTGTCTTTCTGCCACAGTTTACATCTACTCTGGAAACGTTTTTAAACATGTGTGAAAGAGATAAAGCAGATCTCCTGGTTACCAACAAACAAAGGTTTCATAATATGACACGAGCGGAGTGTTCAGCCCTTAAGAAATTGCAGGTGAACTTGTACTTTTATTACCAAACCTGTTGATAAGAGAGGAGCAGTGTTTGTGATGAATACTATGCAGTATGTGTCTAAGATGTATAATGTGTTAGGTGATAGTCGAACATATGTACCTATCACAAAAATACAGATTTTAAGTAAATGTCATCAGGTCCATAATAGACTCACTCATCTATTAACGGAATGACTTTTAACAAAAGATTTATTCAGTTAGCTGAACCAGTTATACCCACGATCAGTGGCCTCCCAAAAATACATAATGTTCTAAGGGACCCGCCACTAAGGCCTATAGTTTCTGAGACAGGATGGCTTACTGAGCCGTTTTCGATATGCATTGAACATATGTTGAAATATGTGATACGATTGAGCAGGACTGTGATCAGAGACGCAGAACATTTTTTTTAAGCCTCTTATCAGATTTTATCAGATATGATAGTGATGGAAGTTTTCTACTGGCAACTTTATATGTGGATAGCCTCTTTACGGCTATACTAAATGATGTTGGGATAGAATTTTTGAGGCATTATCCACAAGAAGTAACAGATTTTGGTCATTCAAAAGTGGAATTGATATGCCAGCTCATTGACCTGCTTTGAATAATAACATCTTAACATCTGATAAGAAATTATATTGGCAAAAATGTGGTGTTGCCATGGGGACACTGTGTGCTAACAGTTATGCCAACCTGGTTTATTAGCTTGGCAGAAAGGTATGTGATGAACAACAATCTTTATAAAGACCAGCTGAAATTTTAAACATGTTTTGTTGATGATATTTGTTTGATATGGAATGATGATACAGATTATTTACGCAACTTCATGAGGTATTTGGAGGAGACAATGGAGTTTTTGAGCTTTAAGTTAAATTTCTCCACAAGTATTAATTTCTTGGATGGTGAGATTTTTAAGGATGAGCAGAATCAACTCAACATAAGATTATTTAAGAAGGAATGCAAGAGGAATTATTTATTATACAGAAATAGTATGCATCCTACTTATACTTTTACTAATGTTTTTAGGAACCAACTATACAGGATGTCAAGCATCTGTAATAAAAACACGGACTTTGATGACATGACCTTGAAATTGAAGGAAGAGCTACTTGAAAGAGGTTATGGAAAGATAGAAATAGATAAAGAACTAGTAGATATAAGATCACTCAGAGGAAATAGAGCACAATCATTTATTAATAGGGGACGGACTCCTGTTCCAGTCACAGAAGGAGAAACACGGACCAATGAACAGCCCTCATTGGAAAATTGACATGGAAAGAGAAATCAGATTAAGCTGACCTATGCAGGTGATGTCAAGCAAATAGGTGATGTTATTCAATCAAATTGTAAGATATTGATGTTGGAGTCCCTTCTCAAAGATATTGCTGGTCCGAAACCGAACTTCATATATGGGCTAGATAGAAATTTGAAACAACTGTTGTGTTATCCCTCCCTTGACACCACTGCATCTATCACGCAAAGGAGAGTGTCTTTTCCATGTAAATTATGTACATGTTGCAAATACATTTCTACATCTTATGAGTTTGTGCC
>NC_056725.1:745225794-745478294 GCF_019279795.1 Protopterus annectens | reverse complement strand
ATTATATGTATTGCATTTACCCTGAAGTATGCTGATCTTTGAGTAGCTATATAGTTAGAACGGGTGCAGGTGGGCAAAGCCCCAGTACAAAAATGCTGTTTTATTAGTGCTGCAAAATTTGAAGTTCAGTGATACTTACCTTGATTTGTACTTTATTGCAGTCTTTATACTTGTGATAGGCAGCTGGGAAAAGTCAAAAGCAGCTCATGTATTAACCGATGAACCTATGCCCCTTTCATTTTTATTAAATAGTTACAGATGTCCTTCCCTGTAGGGAAAAGATAAGTTATAATACAAGTTACGGATGTCCTTCCTTGTAGGGAAAAGATAAGTTATAATACAACTATGCCTGCTAAGCAGATACGAATGCTTGCAGAATGAGATGGAAAGCACAGTGCAATGCAGATTAAAGCTGCCTTAGACTCACCTATTAAATGTAGAATCCTTAATCTTTCAGTTAACATTTATTGAAGATGTTTATTTAAGCAGACCGATGAAACCTTAAACAAGAAAAAGAAAAAAAGAACTTGGAATAATGTCAGAGAAGAAAACCTAACAGATGTCGCTACAGTGCAGTTCTTTTAAGAATTCAGTTTTCAAGACAGGCCAACTGAACCTGTGGATTTTGCCACCCAAGAAATTTGGGTAATCAATATTTGGAGAAGGGAGGAAACTGTCCTTCCAGCACTGGATCTACTTATATATTACTTAACGAATCTGTAGTGGTCTGTTTCAATCTGTCTAGTTAGTAACGTGGCTTACTGAAGAACATAAGCTGTACCATAAGCATCTGATTCACATAAATATATCAAAAACTGTAACAGAGACCTATTTGAATTCTGAGTGAACTTCTTAGTAGGGAAGCATCAGATACAGACACTGCTATATCTTGAAAATAAATATTTCCGGTCCTTGCCTATTTAAGTGGTACAGTTTGAAATATTTTCTGCTTAAAAACCTCAGCTTTGGCCGGCTAAGATCTAACTGTATTCAACTGGACGTATAAGAGAATTTAAGTACCTTTATCTGCACCTTTTTTCAAATAATACAGTATTTAAACTGATTTAACTGTGTTGCATGATTATTAACTGAACTGGAAGTTTTGACTCTGTTCTTCAGTTAGTTTTCCCACCCACCATGCCTGTTTCTGTTTTGGTGTTAATCTTAGTGGCTTTGAAACTGCCCGCCCCTCTTGTAAATTTGCGTTTGGATACTCCTTCTGGGCCCATCTCATTTGCTCACTCAAATGAGTGCAGTGAGATCATATTCTGATTTCAGGCACTCCTACTGTGTACAAAGAGAGCATCTGGGAAAGAGAACAAAAAAAATGTTTAAGCTTGTTTCCTGCCTTTCCTGTTAAGTGGTCTAGACTGTTTGTAGGCTTCTGAGCCCCCAAGCCCTTCTGTGTTGGAGGGAAGCCTTATGGCTTAGTTTTGTTTCTTATAACTAGCCAGTTTTCTAGTTTCAGCACTCAGATCTGTTTCTTTGAACTCAGCACTTGTTCAGAACTCATTGTAAGCACTATATAAGCTGCAAATTACTACAGCACTCAACTTTCCTCACTTGTCTAGTGGAAAGCAGTTTTTAGTACTTAATAAATAAGCACTTATCCAGGCATGTCTAAGGGTCAGCTCCCAGTGATTTCTCCTGTCTACCTGATGAATCTGGGCATCTTGGGGCAATGCAACAATTTCCTCATGTACACAGACAACCCTCTCCTCCTACCACCCAACACTACAACCTGTGAGAGATGCACTTATATAGTCAAAATGGAAACAAAGCTTTCTTCATCCAAGACTGGACTAGACAGTCAAGAGGAGAAGGTAAACACTTGCACCACACCACACTCATCACATAGTCCCTCAAAACCTACACCACCAAAACACACACATAGAAACACAAAACACACACCTACATTCACGGAGGATCTCAATATAAACCTGCTCAAGCATCAGGGACATCCAAAGCATAAATGCAAGAAAACACCACCCCCCAACACAACCCAAATGACACATAGCCCACAAACTCAGTGTGCCACTCAACCACAGCCCATAAGGCATAACAACGTACCCAACACTCTAGTCATAGGTGACTCTATAGTCAGGCACACTGATGTTCCACTCACTAGACTAAACAAGGAGAAAGTTACTGTCAGCTGCCTGTCAGGTGCCAGGATCCGCCACATAATGCATGCATTCAGGTCACTCCACAATAAGTACAAATATGACACTGTCATTGTCCATGTTGGTGTGAATGACCTGAGACGTACCTCCCTGGACTACATGAAAAGAGACATGGAGGAGCTCTCTGATCTTGTATCCCAGGCAGGTGTGACCCTAACCCTGAGTAGCATCCTGCCATCACCCAGAATGATACCACAGTACAAGGACAAAATGATTGACCTCAACAATTTGCTAAGCTTCTGGTGTCATTTTAAGGGGATCCAGTATTTGTCTGCCTGGGACGACATGATCGACAGTCCACGATGCTTTGCCAGAGATGGCCTGCACCTGTCACCCTTAGGATTCCGGATACTGGCTAAGGCTCTTGCCACCCCTATAGTGCCCTTTTTAGGCAAGGTTCAAATGACAAATTCACCACCATAACAGGTACAAGCAAGCAAAATCTGAGGGTAATGCTACTCAATGCTAGAAGTCTAAACCTCAAAATGCACTCACTCGAGACACTCCTTAAAATGTAGAACAATGACATCTGTGCAGTGACAGAGACCTGGTTCAAAGCTCCAGAGAGCACCCCTGCATTACCAGGCTTCAATTCATACCACACCTTTCAGCCACCTAACCGAGAAAGAAGCACTAAAGGCGGAGGCGTGTCCATATTCATTAAGGATATCCACACCTCCAAGCTAGTTGCACAGCATAATGCATCCGAGATTATCCAAGTGCAACTAACTCTGGGCAAGACCTCAATCCAAATTGTAGCTTGCTACAGAACCCCACCATGCCCCAGGATTCACACTCCTCATTTCTTGATACACTGGAAAATATTAGGGTACAACCCAACACCCTAATAATGAGTGATTTCAACTACCCCACCATTAACTGAGAAAACTACTCATGTACCAACTCTTTTGCTCAACGTTTTCTAGAATTCATAAATTCCAACACCTTGGATCAACTTATTCACACCCCCACCAGGGGCAGCAATATCCTAGACCTGGTCATTACCAACATGGGAAACCGGTGTTCCACACCAGAGGTCAATTCCTCGTTGGTCAGATCAGACCACAAGCTAATCAGCCTAGACATCCACATCCCACCCCCAGCCCCAATTAGGGAAACCATCATAAAAACTTCTCCAAAGCCAACTTCACACTTCTTAAGACAGAAATGGCAAACTTCATGACACCCATGCAGACGGACAATAGAGGTATGACTGCCAAATCCTACTCAAATGCACTTTATAAGCACTTACACGAGTGCATGGATCATGCTATCCCTAACAGAACCAAGATGTTATCCTCCAAAAAAAGGAAGCCAATCTGGTGGTCCTCTGCCATAAACAAACTCTACAACAGAAGAAAGAAACTGTTGCAAAAATGAGTAAAATCCCATGACTGGAGGAACTCCCTGGTCAACCCCAGTAAGAAGCTGAGATCCCTCATAAAATCCTCCAAAGCTAGTTACGAAAACAAAATTGCCACTGACTCTAAAGACATCCACAAAGCATTCTATAGCTATGTCAAGAATCTAAATGGGAACACTCAGATCTGCTCAGGGTTACAGCACAATGGCACTAAATATACAGAACCAACTGATACTGCCAACATCCTAGCAGATAGGTTCAGTGCTAACTTTACCCCCCTCTCACCCCCTAGAGGGCCCATCTCTATACCGGAAGAATGCAAAGTTCCTATAATCACGGCTGCACAGGTAAAAAACACACTCTCCAAAGCCAAGAACACAGCATCCATGGGACCTGACAATATCCCAGGCTGTGTTCTACATGAACTACAGAATGAACTGGCACCCTACCTAAGTACCATGTTCAATCATAGCCTCACCTCAGGCTTTGTACCCACTGAATGGTGCACAGTGACGGTTATTCCACTCCACAAAGGAGAAGCCACTACGGACCCCGGAAACTACCGCCCCATTAGCCTGACGAGCCTGGTCTGCAAGGCCATGGAACGTATCATCATGGAACTCATAAGCAAAGACACTGGTAATCTCCAAACTCTGGACCCTACCCAGTTTGGGTTTGTAAAAGGCAGATCATGTCTCCTAAACCTGATTGACTTCTTTGAAGCAGTCACCAAAGCCATAGATGAAGGTAAAATGGTTCACACAGCTTATCTAGATCTCGCCAAGGCTTTTGACACCATCCCCCACTCTGGAATTATAGATAAGCTCACTAAACTAGGTATAAATCCCTATGTCACAAGATGGGTTGCCAACTGGCTCACAGACAGAATCCACACTGTGAAAGTAGCGGATTCCAAATCCGGCATCAGAACAGTGACAAGTGGAGTACCACAGGGTTCAGTCCTGGGTCCTCTCCTGTTTGGTATCTACTTCTCTGAAGTGCAGGCCAACACAGAAGGCTTTTGGCTAACAAAGTCTGCAGATGACTGCAAACTAGGAGCCATAATCAAAACTCCTAACGATGTGGACAAACTACAAAAGGGCCTCACTGAGACAGATACCTGGTGTCAAGGCCATGGCCTGAAGCTCAATGCCAAAAAGTGTATTGTCATCCCCTTTGGTAAAAACTCTGTACCCATGAACTACCACATAGCTGGTAGTCTACTTAATGCCGAAAATGTGATAAGAGACCTTGGGACACAGGTGGACAGTAGTCTCTCCTTTGATAATCACATCGCCACAGTGGTTAGGAAATCCTTCTACATGGCTCATCTCATCACAAAAGGATTCTCATCCAGAAAAAAAGAGGTCATTGTTCCCCTCTACTCATCACTCATTAGACCCATTATAGAGTACAACGCCCCTTTTGGTATGTACCTCACAAGAACAACAACTGGAAAGACCTCAGAAATACCTCACAAAGAGGATTACTGGCCTCAAACAGATGCCCTATGCTGACCGTCTAAAAAAACTACAGCTTTACTCTATCGCATATCGCCTACTCAGGGGCGATCTCTGCCTAACATGCAAAGCTATGTCAAACCCAGAGCTGTTGGACATGCTCCACTTAAAGAAATCCCAATCCCTCCGAGCTACACCACAATAAACAGAACATGCTGGAGGGATAGATTCCTGTCCCAGAGACTTCCCATACTCTGGAACAGACTACCTATCTATGTCAAACAGAGCTCCTCATTAGCACTCTTCAAGAAAAATCTTGATGATTGGATGGGAAATGGGAAATTCACCCCGGGATCACTTCTGTGGCTCTGCTCGACAGGGGCACAGGAAAATAATTTTCTTGGGTGGCGAAAGCCAGTGTACATTTTTTGGCTAGGCTTGTATGGGCCCTAGGGCCGATAGCCTAGTACCTACCTATGAACCTATAAACTTTATGCCTACAAAAAAGGAGGCCTAAACAAGTTCATAATGAACAGAATCTAAACAAGATTATACAGGTTTATGCAGGTTCAAATATGTAACCGAATGTTTTGCCCTCTGAATCACACACAACATGTATGGGCCTTTTGTAATGTTGGCAGTCATATATATATCACCATCACCAAGGCTCCATGTAACTGTACATTTAGTACAGAAAGCATTTGATATTTAATAAGCTAGATCAAGGGGTAGGTAACAACCTTACCAGTTACAGGAGTGGCATTCATACACATTTTTATTGGCCCTCTTATGCAGTCCATTGGGGCAGAGATAGGGCCTCTTACTGTGATACTAATGACCTGGAATCAATTAGTGATGAGAAGCTGGAGGTGGACTGACTGGAAGGTAGTTTTGAGCAGCCAATGGCAGGTCTTCCTATACTTGGGAAAAGGGTGTTGCCTTTTGTAGCACAGTCCTATTTTGTTGCTAATTCTGAAGAGCAGCATCACTGCCACACAATTCATTTGTCTTGTAAAGGAGAGAGTAGATGTAAGCACACCATGGGAAAATGCATTCTTTAGTGTGCAGGTATACATCACTGCACACCCCTCCTCTCATGGAAATCTGTGGTGGTATAAAAAAATCCTGCAGTTAGGAGTAGATGATGCAGGTTAGGATATTCCTGATGTTTATCATTTGTTCCTCATTATCTTTTGGCTTTATCCCTGATTCTTATGCTAAACGTTTGATAGCTGTAAGAGTACTTTGCTTAGTTGGAGGGGGCTGTCTGCATATTTATTAATTGTCTTTTATTTTGCAGAATTCCCCTGATTGTTGTTCATTCCTGGTGTGTTCCTCATACAATTTGCTGTTTTCTAGGAAACTCTTGAGGATTGCAGTCAATATATAATGATAGATAGTTGAATTTCAGACTTTATATCTATCTTACATATACAATTGGCATAAATGCCCTGCTGATGACTGTAATCTGTATAATTGGAATGTGCATTATATGCACATTTCAAGGATTACTTTCAGCAATCTGTGATTATAGTGTGCACTTGTTAGGATGTATACTTTAAGGTAATACTTCACATAAAACAGTTGTATAATTATATAAATGCTTTCTTTGTCACATACAATGGTACTAATTTTATCTCTTTTTTCCTATTACCCCAACCCTTATATCTTTTTTTTATTTTCTATTATGTGTCATCAAAATGTCTCCATGGCATCCATCTGTAGCAAATCACTAAATGCTTCACAGCACAATGAGGTAGACCAGCCCTCATGGATCAGCCTGCCCCTGCTCCACCAAACCTACTGCTCATGACTGTGCTATTCAAAGTCACTATTAACATGTATTAGTGCTGTTTACTGTCCATTTACTCTTTATACCATGAAACTACATGCGCAAACATAACAAACTGAAAGCTCTAACAATATGTCACATATTATAATGTAGTCATGTGTTTCCTTCCTCCATGCACTGCAACCCTGGTCTTTCAGTACTTGTTCACAAATATATCGTCTACATTACATAAATGAATAACAAGTGTTGTGTGATATGCAATGCACATCAATGTGGTAACATGCAGAACTAGAACTCTCTTCACAATTGAGCATGCCTACACATCCATTTCATGCAGACCTCCCAACATCTTCTCTCCAACACCCACTGCTGATGTTATTCACTGTAAGTTCTCCTGCAGCCTTGCAAAAGTGAGACTTGTGCCATGGTGCTTGTATAAAGTACCAGGCTCTGTAGTCTGGTACTTAGGGGATTCTTTTCTCACTGTAGTTAACTGTGTGAGTATGTGTGTGTGTGTCTATCTAGCCAGAAGAAGTGTGTATCCTACAGTTACTACTCCAATCCCATGGAGTGACAGAATTTTGAGACTTGTACATGCTTATGCATCCATTTCATGCAGGCCTCCCAACATCTCCTCTCCAACATTCACTGCTGATGCCATCAACTATAAGTTGTCCTACAGGCTTATAAAAGTCAGACTTGTGCCGTGGCACTTGCATAAGTACTGTGTTTTGCAGCCTGTGTACGTAGGTACAGGGTTCTGTTTTCATTGCAGTCAACTGCATATGCGTGAGTATCTGTTTGTGCACTCTGCTGATGTCATCACCTATAAAGCATTGTCTGAGACACTCCAAGTCAGACTTGAGCTGTGGCACTTGCCTTAAATACAGAGTTCTGTAGTCTGTATACTTAGTCAGGGGTTCTATTCTCACTGCAGTCAACTGGGAGGTTTGTGTGTTTGTGTCCTTGCTTGACACTAAAGAGTGTATTTTACACCAGCATGTGTGACACTGCTATTAGCATTTTCTCCTCACTAGACTCTGCTGATGTCATCACCTATAAAATATTGTTTGACACTCTCCAACTCACACCAGCTGTGGCACTTGTGTAAAATAATGTGTTATCTAGTCAGTGCACTTAGATAAGAAGGGGTTCTGTTCTCACTGCAGTCAACTAGGGTGTGTGTGTGTGTGTGTGTGTGTGTGTGTGTGTGTGTGTGTGTGAGTGTATATGTATGTGTGTGTGTTTGTGCACTTACTTGACATTAGAGAGGGAGCCTTTTACACCAGCACATGGGACACTGCTATTAGCGTTTTCTCTTCACTAGACACTGCTGATGGCATCACCTACATCTGATTTGTGGATGTGCACTATTCCCACTAGGGCAGGGTCAGAGACTGGCCTGGAGGACAGGCAGAAGTCTCCTCATCCTATATTACACAGATTACAGTGAGATGGCTTTCAATCTATCCACGTGTCATGGCATGGTTTGTAAGGCCCTGTGTTTTCTTGGTGAGAAACCCCTCTGGTCTATCCAGCTACTGCATGAGTCTGGTGAGGTACATGCAAAAGGGACTATTATACTCTATTAGTTTTCTGATGAGACTCAAGTACAGTGCTGCTATATAATCCTCAGATCGGAATACAATGACGTGACTTATAATGTGCACAACGTAACCTTTCCATACCACTGTGGGCACTTGGTGGTTGAAGTTGAGCTTGCTCTTGCTATCTATTTGTGTTCCCACATTTTGCATCACTGGGTTTCAGCATTGCAAGGAGTGCTGCCAATGTTGTAATTAGCAAGGAATTCCATTTTGCAGAATGACAAAATAAAGACACATTTTTGCATTTATTTGTAGACTGTGTTGCTTTATCACTGATCATTTGTCTGTGTTAGGCCTTCCTACAGTATGTTACCATCATTGGTGGAATCAATAATTACATCCAATATGCAAGAATCAGTAAACACTGTAAGCCAAAGGCCATATACTTTAACCTGAAATATCAAGAAATAGATTCCAAACAGTAAAGGGCCAGGGATATGTTAGTGGTGACAGCTCTGCTGGTACAGGTTGATTCACCAGCTTTCATGGTATGTTTTCTGTTGGTGACACAAGGGTTAATTCCCAGCTGGGACAGTTTATCAATAATAACTGTGTGGTGGATTGTGCCCAAACCCTAGGTCAGATCAAAATAGGCAGTATGCAGTGTTTTAACTTCAACCAGGCCTATCACACAGACTCAAGAGCTTTGACAACATCACAGATCACATATAGTGTGACTCAGCACATACACATTCCTGACATAGTTGAATACACACTTCAATGCACCCTCCACATAGACTATGTACCTGTAAAGAGTATACATAAACATGAATCCATCTGAGTGGGGGGGGGGCAGCACCCAATACATGCATGCATAGACACATCCCAACTCTCCACATCTGTGAGGTAGACCAACAAGTCATCATGGACCTTTTCTACACGGATACTAGTAATATCCTGGCTGTGTGCAACAGACCTGTGTGAGTTGCTAATGCTACATACATGTCTGTTACATCTGTTAGATGTCTTGAAGGATGTTATCAAGGGCATGCATGATGAAAGCACTATCATCCTTTTGATTTTGACAAGCCCAAGGCACTTGATATAAATCTGCACTGAGGTATTCACTCAGCATTGTCAGAGGTGGCCATAAACACCTATATCATATATATATATATATATATATATATATATATATATATATATATATAAGTGAGTAGAGCAGTAGATCAGATATGTGCCATCCAGATATGTTGAAATGTGTGAAGTGACCTATATCTCAGGTTCAGTGATCAGATCCGTAAATCAAGGCTGTCCGCTAGGCTCTTTCCTGACCATTACTTAAGCCACAGATGTCACAAATGACATCCTGTGTCCAAACAGCTGTCTGAAGGACTACAGATTGTGGGCAATCATTGACTTCATCTGTGATATTTGTATAATACAGACAGTATCAATACACACCAAAGATTGCTGCCACAGCCATGACAACACCTGCAATGAAACAAAAACATGGGTGAAGGGGATTGTTACATCATGAAAACAAATGCACAACCCATAGATAATGTAGACATCATGCCCTATAATTAGACCAATAAGTATGTGACCTGTTTCCTGAGTTAGATGGTATGTGAAACATCCACCAGCATATGCCCACAGTGCTGACTACTTCCTTATATGTAAAACAACTACTGAGTATGTGAAGGACATCCACATCAATGGCCATAATGCCTCCATTATTCACTGCCTTTATTATACCAATAACTGAATACAATGCACAATTCTTCATGTACCTTCCTACACATCTTCCAGTGATGTGTAACTAAGTGTACCATCTTTGTCACAGTGCCCTATCTCACATCTTATTGGCCATACCAAGGTATTATTTTTGTTGCATAAATATCACTGTCTGATGGAGCAGAATCCCCCTGAAGTTATTACACCAGATGCATGTGTGATACCTGTTCCTGTGATGCACACATTACATACATAGCTGTTTGACAACACTGATGACATGGTTAACACTTGAGACAGTATGGATTGTGCCATATATACATATAGAAAAAAAAAATGCACACATATATATATCTATCTATATATATATATATATATATATATATATATATATATATATATATACCATGCACACCAGTCAAACAGCCTGTATTCATCATAATGTCACCTACATCACTCCACTACTCCATCATCTCCAGCAGATGTTACAGTGTCAGGGCAGTGTGCATGATTACCCTCACAGATTGCTGACATGTCATAATAGTTATACAAGTGTCTTTGCACGGAATCATCTCTGATCATTCAGAATCGCATATGTTATGTCAGAGACATGGGATTACTGTGGGTATTATTCTGATATTGTCCATTATTGTAGGTGCTTCTTTTACTGTTGTCTATGAACATTTACCTGTGTCCCACTTGTTGAAGACCTCTGCTGAGATTACCCTCATATTCAGGCAAATCAGTCTGCACACCTTCACAATATGTACCATACCCTAAATGTATATAACATCCATGGTAGATGTCCACTACATTGTTCATGTAAGGATGCTTATCTCACAAAGACATCATCCCCATTATGTCACATTGTGTGACAGTCACATAATACACATTTTCACAATGCAGTTCATACTGTACCATACTGATATGTGATTTGTGTTCTTGCTACAAGTATCTTCCATTGACATGCCCTCATCTGCTGTAGATTAGATTATTTCATATATTTCTATATTAGAATCAGCGCCTGCTAACAAGGTGGAGATGAATTAAGCCAAAGCCTGTACGTACCAGTACCGTTCAGTGTAAGACAGGAGTAGAGTTTTGTCATTGGTGGAGTTTGCGTTTTATAGTGCAGAAACGAATGCTGGTGGATTAGGGGCTCACTCTGCAACTTCTAAGTGTTGGTTTCTTTCTGGCCTACATAAGGGTGTTTGTGCGCTGACAACAATGGGGAATTTTTCTCTTTTGGTTGTGTGGAAGGGAATGCTGTCGACAATTGGGGATATTACCAGCCAACCAAAGAATATTTTTCCTTCCAAGGTATTCCAATTATTTGTATTGTGAAAGAAGCGGATGCTGTCGCTAATTGGGGATGCCATATATTTACAACAGAAACAGACTGTGATGTGTGTTTTTTCCACACGTTCTGGATTGAAGAACTTAGTTATTACGGACATTATTAAACTGTTCTAGTTTCCTCAGTTGGGCTGTTTACATGTTTGTGTTACTTATTGTTATGTATATTTTGGGTCAACATTAAGTATGTGCTGCTATTATATTTTTTATTAATATTCTTTTTTTACCACTGCACTCCTTTGAATCCAATATGATGCAAAAATTGGTCGCCATTTTGTTTTGGTTTCTTAGCTATACTGACAGTCAGCTTTATTTTGACACATTTATTTTGGCACTTTCTGCTACTGCCTAATTTTGTACCAAAAATAACTTCTTGGACTGTAGTGTTGTAGCTTTATTTGCAATTGTGGTAGAATTGTAAATTACCGCAAGATCTGAGCATCTGCTGATAACAAGGGAATGGAAAACGTACTTTCTGAGTTGCATATGTAGTAGTAACTGTCAAGCTTAACTCTCAGGGTCATAATTATTCAAATGTACTTTTTAACTGTTATTTCCTCATTAACATTTTCCCCTATGAGGAACTGAAGCCTTCAAGCAATAGCTGTTATATATTGACTGTTTTTCACTACCTGTATGTCTCTGCTGAGACTTCTGTACTGGTGTGGACTGATCCCTCCTCCTGTAAACACTCACTTTCTATTCCTACACCCACCCCTGATAACTAATACTACACCCAATACCATTCCAAATAATCCCTCCTAACAGGTGCACCCCCCCCCAAATTTCAGACCATACCATTTCAGTTATGGCATACTCACCTTACCCTCACTCATACTATACTCCATTACAACTACTGTCACTACTCATATGCCTCTCCACAATGGCCTTTATTACCTTATATCTATATTCACCCATCAAACCTAATGACCCAAAATCCCCCACTCTACCCCTTTCCACTCCAATCCTCTGTAAACCAGCAATCACAGCCCCATTTAGTCCTAGCCAAAACAGCTTTCAAATCATCTCGTCTATCCACTATGCTCCACACTGCAAAAAACAGCCATGCCTCCAATTCCACAATCTGCTGATGTCATACCTAAGAACAATTACTAACATAGCAGCCCAGCTGCTACTTGGAGGAGATATTCACCCCAACCCAGGACCAATAACAAACATAAACAATAGACCGAGTTCCCAACCACCACTTAAACAAAAGCACAATGATCTACTAATACTTAATTTAAACATTTCCAGTATTATGAACAAAATAGAAGAACTACACTCAGCCATTGCCCTATATGACCCAGACATATTGCTAATAACTGAGACATGGCTTAGACCACATATCAAGGACAACTTTATAACCCCTCCAGGATACAACATCTTAAGAGTAGACAGACTACACAAAAAAAGTGAAGGTATAGCCATAGTTTATAAAATCAACTTAAAACTCCAACTTCTCCAACTGGAACCTCCCAACGCCAAAAAACTGAAATCATATGTGCCAAACTCCTCATAAACCAGCACAAGCACCTAAATATAATAGGAATTTATATACTCCCAGGAGACAACATAACCACATTAGAGTCATTACTTCACTGGGCCTCCCATACCCTCTTCCAAAAAACCACAGTCCTAGGTGATGTTAATATCGACTGGAACTCCATCCACTCTCCAACACCCACCAACCACATAAACCTATATACTTTTACCCAACTCATTCAATCACCAATACACATGTATAAGTACTCAAAAAGAGAATCCGTACTAGACTAAGTTTTCAAAAGCCAGCCCAATGCTACTCTTCAATTTGGAACACTTCCTAACTCTTTAAGTGACCACACTCCCACTTTCATCCTCAGGCATAAACTAAAATCAATTAACTCCCCCTCCCTTCTACAAACCCATCACCACAAAAATTTCCCCATAGACCACTTCATAGAAGTCTTAGAATCCTGCAATTGGTCTCCCATCAAAACTCTCCCGCTTGACCATGCCTTAGAATACTTCAACTCCACATTCCTAGGCATCCTCGATTATCTAGCCCCAATCAAAACAATTAGAATATGCAGCAACCCTGCCCCATGGCTAAAAAGCACAATTAGGGCTTTACTAAAAGATGGGGATAAGGCTTGGAAAACCTGGCACCAACATAAAACATTCATAACTAGGCAATTACACCTTGAACTCAGAAACAAGGCTAAGAAACAAGTTAAGACTGACAAACAAAATTACTATATTTCCCTACAAAGAAAATTTTGCAACAGCCCACAAAAATTCTGGGTCACAGCTAGCAACATCCTCCAACCCGGTAAAGCAACAACTCCACCACCCAATATAGTTGGGTCAAATACACATATAGCCTCCACTTTCAATGACTACTTCATTACTTCTTTTCTTAAACTAATAAACAATTCTAACCCCAACAATCTCCTCCAACTTCCCACACAACAGTCTAAGTCTACCCCCTTCACACTTAAACCAGTACCAATATATAGCATCCAAAAACTCTTAGCAAAACTCAAACCTACCACCCTTGCTGCTGACAGTCTCCCAGCCAAATGCCTCCAAATAGCATCTGCAGCCATAGCCTACCCAATCACACTACTAATAAATAGATCTATCACTGAACACACTGTTCCAACCTTGTGGAAAACCTCCTACATCATTCCCCTCCACAAAGGAGGTTAATCCACCGACCTCTCCAACTATCGACCCATTGCTATCCTCTCACCACTATCCAAAATCCTAGAAAGATGTATTCACTATCAACTCCTCACTCACCTTCTTTTTAACAACCTCCAATCCAACTCCCAACATGGCTTCCTTCCATCCCACAGGATGACCACCACTAAAATTAACTTCACCAACATAATAAACACATACAGAAACCAGGATAATCTTGTCTTGGACACCTTACTAGACTTATCCAAAGCCTTCAATGCAGTTTCCCACAATAAACTCTTAATCTGCCTCACCAGTCTCAACCTTGACAGCCCCTCCACACAGTGGTTTAAAAGCTATCTGGACAATCGCCATCAATCTGTCAAATGGACTAACTGCCTCCCCCCCCATTACCAGTCACAGTTGGTGTACCCCAAGGCTCCATCCTAGGCCCCTTCCTGTTCAACATCTTTACAAATCAACTCCACTCTGCAACTACAGGTGCCAAAGTTGTCCAATACGCCGACGATATAACCCTAATTTGCTCGGCATCCAACATTAAACTTCTACAAAAAAACAACAACAATCCTTCACTGACATAGAATATTGGCTCAGTAATTCCCAACTAATATTAAACCCAAAGAAAACACAGCTTATGCTGTTCCACCCTACCAAAACACAGGATGTTACCTTCTCCATATCCTCAGCTAATAGGACTTACATCACCCCAGTACCAGAAGCTAAGTTACTTGGATTCACCGTTGACCAACAACTAAAGTACAACAAACACATATCGTTCACTGTCGCCAAAGTCCACAGAAAGCTAGGGACCCTATATCACTGCAAATGATATCTAACTTCAGAAGCTAGACTCACCATAGCCAGAACCCACCTGCTAGCAACTATCTTATATGCATGTCCAGTACTAACAAACCTAAATAAACCTGACCTTAGCAAACTCTCCACATGCTATAATGAAATCACCAGATTCGCTGCCAACACCAGATCACGGTCCCACAACTGCCAATCCCAGAACAAACTGCACTGGTTAGAATTCACAAATGTACTACAATACCACCAACTAAACCTGGCACACCAAATAGTATACTATCCTGAAAAAAACCCTGCTCTGTCTGGCCTCATAACTTTCTACAACCCTAACAGGTAGTTACAATCTACCAACAAAGCCCTCCTAGAAAGTGTCAAATGTATAAATAGCTCGGGCAACTCTCTCTTCACCAATGAAGTTTCAAAAAAACGGAATATCCTGCCTCCTGACCTCAGACTTCAAACATGTGCAACCACCTTCAAAACCCAATTAAAATCATACCTAAACACCAATCATTTATGTACCTGCAAAGGACCTCTCTGAACTCCCAATCTGCTAATTGAGGGTATTTGCATGAGGACCTCTCTAAACTCCCAATCTGCTAATGTAGGGTATTTGCAGGAGGACTTCTCTGTAATCCCATTCTGCTTATGGAGAGTCGACTCAAACATTCTACTGTATTTCACCCGATCTCTTTTTACATTTTGTAAATATTGTTTGCATGCTTATAGTATGCTCCAGTGCTACTTGACTATAGAGTAGTACACATATTCTCCTATGCAATTACTCTGTATTACTGCATTAACCTTTTATATTTGTAGCCTGTGTTATTGCTCTCTCTCTCTCTCTCTCTCTCTCTCTCTATATATATATATTGTTTATATTCTGTAATTTTTTTTTTCTGGGGCATTTCCCCTCAGGACTCCACTGAAATCAGACACCAGCGGTCTAGTTGGACCAGCCTGGTAAACAAATGTTAAATAAAAAATAAATAATAAATAATAATTTCACCTGTCTTCTTTCCCTGTGTTCATTCCTGCAATTCATCTGTGTGTTCGTACTCTATACACACACACTTCCCCTGAGTGTTTATTTTACATGGCATTCCATGTACCCTTACAGATCATTTACACAACTTCTGTACAGAATGCCTGGAATGGGATTTCACAATACTCTGCACTGCATACACTATCCTGTACTGTGTTTGGAAGATATACATAACTATATGTTATCCCCTGGTAATCATTGTGGCATTATACACAATCCCGCTAACCTACTATGCTCTGAGGTAAACAGGCTTGTTATCCATGTTGCTTTACACATTTTCCTAGCCGGCAACATTGTTGCCATACATGAAACTGCACTTGTTTATATTTAAATGTGGTGTGCTGTATGAATATGTAATTAGAGCTGCTGTCCACTGCTCATCACCTCACACCCATATAAACTCTGTGTAGGCTTTGAGGGAAGCCTACACAGAGTTTACTGAATCCCAGAGAACCATTTATTGTCTAGTCTCTATTTTCTTTGCAATCAGACATCTGGGGTGTACATAATCAACAAAGTGGCTATATCTATTGGGTGTGGGGCTGACTGTACATGAAACCATTTTACCCTTTTGTCATGTGTTCATTTTAAATAGTTATTAATCTGAGTTTATAGGTCTGGTGCACATTTATGTAAAGTTAAGTTGAAAAAATTTACTGTGGCTATACTAGTTACTGTGTATTTATGTGAAGTAAACTTGGTATATATTACTATGACTCTTTTAGCATAATGAAATGTCTGAGGTGTACTCCATTAGTAAAGTAGTTCTAACTGCTGGGTAGATGTTGGAGTATGACCTATCTGTGGATTTAACTAACTTACCCTCTTGTCATCTGCTTATTATTAACAACTTTTTGTTTGGCTGGAATAGTGTGCACTTGTGGGAAGTAAGTTGGAATACTTTACAGTGATGACTGAGTTTGTTTGAAACAAACTTGAAATACACTAGTGTAGAAATTATGTTATCATAATCAAATATATGAGGTATAATTAGTTAGTAAACCTAGGCTATGGTGCAGAGCCATTGGTGGATGAAAGTAACATTTCTCTTTTTTTTTTCCAAACTTCACATTAATTCACAATATCAGTGTTTTGTGTCTATCAATTCTCTGCTGATAGCTGGAGGTTAATCTTTTATTCTTTTTAAACATTCCCTATAGCTCAACATTAGCAGTTACATTGTATCATATCTTTTCTTTCCTCTATACTTTATTATAACTAACAAACCATTTAATACCGTTGTCCTCAGTTTTTCAGTATTCTTAGTGTTTAAATAGCTCCCATGCATCTGTAATTTTATTCCTACTGGTAGTGAGCCATGCATTATTTTTAACATTTGCAAACCTTTTAGTTTCCCTATAACCACATTCCTCTAACTTCTGTTCCTCTTCCAACTCTCCCCCACTGGATAGCTAACCATTTACAAATTTATCATTCCCTTTATGTCTCTGTCTGGCATTGTGTCTCAATAGTTCTTGCTCTCATTAATTCCTATCCTCATTTAACCATCTTTCTCATTTTTTCCAGTGTTTGCCAACTTCCTTCCCATTTACCTCTCTACCGTCTAGAGTCCCCAGACTTTCCAGCAATCTTTCCGCCTCCCACCCTCTTGGTTTTTCATTTATCTTTCATTTTCTAGTAATTTCCTTCTTTCCAATTGTCATTATTTATCCTACAATTTCTTTATTAAATTTTGTATGTCTTTTTCATACCCTAGAAAGAATAGCTTCTTCATTTGTAGCTAATCTCTTACCCCACTTTTCCCCAGAGTTTGTCTTATTTCATCTTTCATATTCCCCCAGTTCCTAACAATCCCAAAATAACATGACTTCATTTTTCTCTGTCTCTTTTGCACCTCCAGCAGGTTTCATCTACTGCTACACACATTTTAGCTGATCTTGTTGGTTAATAAAAGTAAGTACTTATGTAAGCATTTCCAGGCAAATATTCCAAATTTCCTTACCTTAGTTATATATCTTGGTTTTGTACAATTTCTGCCCATCTGTCATCCAATAAATCCTTTTTATATCTCTCTCCTATTTTTTTTCCCATTTATTTACTACCTCATTCCTTCCACCTCTCACCCATTTTCTGCCAATTTTTAACTCCCTCCTCATTTCTTTCCCTTCTTTCTTCTGAATCTCAATTTATTCTATCAATTCCAGAGCTTTTAATGTTTTTTCCAACATTTTCCTTACTGTCTCAACTGTGTTTTTTTATTCCCATATACTCATTTGGAATACATCTTCTATCTGATATTCATATATTCTTCTTGCATTTCTATCAATGTTTTCAGTCTCTCTCCTACTTGAACATGGACTTTCTCTGGCTGTCTTCACCATCTGCATGTTATTGTTTTCTGCACTATCTCCTCCCTCTTTCTACCAATAGGTAATATTCTTATTTGCCAACTATCACTCCTCCATCATGCCATACCTTTTGAACTTCTGCTTTCATTCACTTTATTCACTGCATTTCCAGTAATACTGCTGGCATCCCTAATATGAGTTCCATTATGTTCTCACCCTCCCTAAGTTTGCATTCCCTCTTTGTTATCATCTGCTTCCATTCTGCCTTATATTCAACATCTGTTATTCTTAATATAGTGGCTATCAAGCAGGCTTGTAGCCTTAAGATCTGGTGCCCCTAATCCCCCTTTATCCTTCATCTCTATTAATCTCTCGTAGGCCATTCTGGGTTTTCTCTCTTCCCATATAAATTCCTTGCTTATCATCTTTATCTGTTTCAAAAGTTTACTGTCTGGTATTTCCCAGAATGCCTGGCTTGGGAAGATGAACTGCAGGATCATGCACATATTCAGTGCTTGTAGTCTTTGGTCAATATCCAAGCTTATTGTTTTTCATTTCCCTATTTCCCTTTCATCTTTAGACATATGTTTTTATGTATGCTATTTAGTGCCCCCCTGAACTGTTCCCTGAGTGCTATTCCTAGGTACTTGATCTCTTCTTCTGCTACTTCTTCTAGCATTCTTTCTATTCTTTCTTCCTTCTCTTTTCATCACCTATTTGCCATCAAAACCTTTGCTTTTTCTTGATTTATTTTATATCCTGATTTCTTACAAATCATCAATCTTCTGCCTGGTTTTATGGGAAAAAAGATCATAGTCTAGATAAATGTTATCTTCTTCAACTTTTAGCTTTCTCTAAGTTTTTTAAAGTTCTCTCAGTACTCTCTACATCAAATGAAAAAATCTGAAACCTTACTATTATTGGTCTTGGTTATTTTGGTTGGTCCAGCTGGCCAGGATGCCATGCAGTTCCTTGTGCACATTCTATTAATACTTCTTCATTCTGCATTCTGGTCCATTTGCACAACAATTCCCTAATGGCCTTTTCATAGTTTGTACCCTCATATTTCTCTGGTAGACCATTAATCTTAATGTTTTTCACCTCATCCTGTCCTCAGAGTGTATGGCCTTGGCTTTCCAGCAGTCCTGCCTGGCTTCCACGTAATCAGCCCTGACTTTCATTTCCTTGTTTTCTGCAAAATATCTTGTATTACTCTAGTATGCTCATTCATTTAATTCCATGATCCTATTTTCTTCTCTTGTGCCATTAGATTATCCATTAATGACTTTTTAACATCTCAAGTCATATTTTTTTCCAGACTAACTGTTTTGGCTGCATTATCTTCACAGTTGCTTTATCCACCCCACCCCCCACCCACTTTTCCTCTTTTCTTCCCCTTCCTGGTTTGCTGATAAACTCATCATCTTTATTGCCCTGCCCTTACAGTTTATTTGTATACTTTTGTTTTGGGGGGGGGGGCAATTTCGTCTTACAGCAATGCATAAATTAATAGACCTTGTTGCTTTCAGCATGGCATCATACCAGATGCCCTACTGTAATTTTTACTCTTGTTATATGTTCATTTCAGTCATTAATTTGGAATTGCAGAACCAGTGTGTATTTGTGTGAAACTTAAAATTTGTTACTCTGGCTATAATTATTATTATTATCATCATTATTATTATTATTATTGTTATTACAATTATTTTTTGTTACAGTTTAGCATGTATGGTACCATCAACAATGTGGTTATAACTTTTCAAGTATGAGGTCGGTCTTTGGATGAAAATAACTGACACTGCTGTCAAGATCAAGTTGTACAATCATCAGTTTAGCCTTGCTGCACTGCTTTGCATTTCTGTAAATCAATTTGGAATGCTTTACTGTTTTATCACAATCAGATATGTGAAATGTATGCAGTCAGAAGTTGCTGTTTATGATGCATACAGACATCTGTAGATTATAATGACAGCAGTTTGAGTGGCCTTTTATAATTGAAATGTTGTGAAATGGGTCACATTGTTATTATTGATTTGCAAGTTTTGTTTCTACTCTTGCTGGAAAAATGTTCAAGAGTGCATGCTTAAATGCACGCTAGCAAATTTTGCAATCTGAGCAATAAATAATATACCAAGGTAAAATCAATCATTCTAGCAACTTTCTAAGCTTATAAGTGCAACATTTAAAATCTGACCCTGAAGTTGTGCCTTTGTCCACTATTATGTTTGGCTTTGTCCAGATTTCTTGTGCTTATAGATTGAGAGTTATGCCTGGCAACACCATGGTATATGTATCTTTGAGAATATTAGCTACAATCACCTTTCAATGACCATGAGGTGACACAATGGGTGTTTTCTATGCAGCTGTTTCAAGGATACTCCATCAGTTTCTCAGTGCCCTGCTACCACGTGAAGGAGCATATGTGGTTCCCATACACCACAGAAGAGAGAAGCAAAACCATGAGGGCAATTTATAAAATATCCCATCTCCAAGAGGTACTGGGAGCCATTGACTGGAACCACATTGCCATTAAGGCTCCACAGAGAGAACAGAGACAACAGTATCAACCACAAGGGATTTCTACAAACTGCTAGGTGGTCTACAATGCAGAGGGCATAACATACAATGTGACATTGGGTTATACCTAGCACACATGCAACTTATATCAGAGATTTGTGGGGGGGGGGTGATTTTCCTCAGGGTGCTCTTATTGGCAATGCTGTATGTACACTGAAATCATGGTGATAACACTAATAAGAAACCCACAGATAATAGTAGGGAATGCATCCAACATCACCCTGTCACATACTTGAATCATTGCTGAATGGACCTTCAGACTACTGAAAGTCCATTTACATTCGCTAGGCATCTCTGGTGGTGCTGTGCAGTAAAACATGCAGTAGAATATTTGAGGTGTGGTTTGTACTATACAGTGTGTTCATACACAAATAGATATAGTAGGAAAAGTATATTCTGGAAGAGGAAATCACAGAGTTAGTGTGGTGGAAGAGGTGTCTGTCAAGGGGTCTGTGGAAGGGCCATCCACAGGGGATGATCATGAGAGATGGTGGTGGGCACAGTATGCTGTAGCATTAGTTAAGACCCAGCATCTGTTTTATATCTATGGGCTAGATAAAACATGTTATAGAGCTTGTAGTACTGCAGTCTGTGCTACAGAGTGCATGTACTGGCAGCACTGTGCATCATACAGAGGTTGCCAAGGTAACAGTACTAAGGACAGGACACAGTTACCATCATACACACATGTGGGGGAGCTCAGTGGCAGCTGTCAACATTGGGCATTATGTGTTTGTTGGGCTGGGGGGTGTGGACTAATGTTGTGGGTGTGTGCCTGTGTGGAGCCAGGAAGATAGGATAGAAGGAGGTGATGTCTCTACTGTGGTGTACCTGGACAACGGTGGGTGCTGCTGTTGGGCATGTGGAGCTATGTATGGACACATCTCCAGCAGAAGATGCAGCACTGAGCTGGGGTCTGATAAACAGGTCTAGGCCACCTGCAGGAGAATGTGTACTGACAATGTACATCCTCATAGACACATGTGACTTTTCTGAGGAATGTCACAGGCATGATTCAGTGACCACAGCATACATAGAGGATGGAGTGCTCCATGACAATGTACAATATGATGTATTGTGGTTGGTCTCAGCATGAATAACCCACTTATGTCTGCATCATGTGAGTCCCACAGTGCTCTAAACACTGGGTGAATGTCTGGCAGTAATGTAGCCGAGGGGCCTACACTGTGCTTTGCTATTCCATTGCAGGAATTGCCACCAGAAATGGAGAAGAACCTCCCACAAGAATGGAAATAACCATAATGAGTGGTTGTACAGGGGTATCTACAGTATGAAAACATCCTTTGATGATTTTCCATTGTGCTACATAAATAGGCAAGGTTCTCCAGCAAATCATTAAGTAGAGCACATACCATCCTATCCAGCACTGCTGTGGCCCCATTTGTTTCTACCTGCCTCTGTATAATAGCCTTAGATATATGCTGAAGGGTGGCGATAGAGACACTAAGAATAGGAGGGGGTAGTACCCATGTTGCACTGAACCTTGCTGCCCTCCCCATGCTTTGTTGACATTCTGGGATGGAGAGGTTGGTTGCCCAGGCACAGGAGCTGGGTCTGTGGAAGGGGAAGCAGATATGACTGTCACATTATCCATGTCTACCACATCCACCTTCACCCCTGACTATGCCAGGATGTGGCTGCCATCATCATTGAGCTCATACAGGTTACTGACATCAGGCATGGCTATATACATAAGCATACCTAAGTGTATGAAAGCACCCTTCATCAACACCTGCAGACCAGCATAGCTAAACCTCTATGGCAAACTGTCATGCAAAACCTATAGTTAAAATACCTTGAGCAGAATGTTTGCTATAGCTGTAGTCCTGATGTACATGTAACCATAAAGACATACTCATTAGTTGTGTAGCTCTAAGGGTTGCACAGATTGCCCCACATGTTATGTAATACTTACTGGGGCATCACCTACTGGTGCATGAGATCTTCTGTGCAGGTCTCCTCCAAGGGTTAAGTACTCTACCATAGATAAGTGAACTGTTGTGACCAAGACAGAGAAGTTAGGAACTTCAGAGCCCCATCCATGGCCCTTCATTCTTGTGGGAGGTGGGTTGCTTTAGTCCACAATTATGCAGTCATGCCAGTGATCCTTCTTTGAACCTGCTCATGGGCTCTGTTGTGACCAGTGTTTGTGGTTATTATCCCTCCTACAGGGTCTCACCAGAAATGATCCTGAAAGGCAAGTTCCATTCCTACGTTCTGAAGCATCTGAAAACCATGCTTATGTAAGACCTGCAACAGAATATCATTCTCTCCTTGCGCCAGGCATGTCTACATGTAACAGTAAATATACATGTGTAAGTTGTAGGTATGACATACACATTCTACCTATGTCCCAGCACTACTTGACAATACTCAGTGTTCCCATGATGTTTGTTATGTATCAGCTATGATGAGGCAGAAGCTGCCTGTATGGTTGCCTGCATTTTAACAACAGTCAGTATGGGATATAGTACTAGGTGTTGCAGTGACACAGAGCAGGAGGCTACATTACCCTGCAAAGCAGACCATGTAAAAACACAGGAATATTTGGAGTATTTCATTTGTTTTGTGTGGATATGACCCTCAACACCAGACATACTGCCTCTACCCAAAGTGTGGATAGCTACAAGTATATTTCAATGCACCATGTCTGTCCCTAGAACTGCGGAAGTCCTACAGGGTCAAACAGTGAAACTGACTGCCACTGTATGTCACCCACCCTGACAATGACACATTGTGGATGTTAATTACAATACAGATGTCTGCAGAGTGTATGTAACAGTGTTATGACCCCCGTCCTCAGTATGTGTGCAGGTCAACAGCAGGCTGAAGCTTCCTAAATGAGTATATGTAGTACCACCCCTGCAATCCCAATCCAGAAATGCAGCACCATGGTACATATGCTCTAAGAGGCAGCCCATAAATGTTGTTTAGTCTTTATTATCATTTTTTCCCACAGTACTCTTTGAAACAGACAAGGCATTTGTGTTTGCTGTAAATCCCCATGGAACATTACTAAGCCAACAGACTTACTCAGCAGTATTTTAGGTCCCATTTCCCCTTCACCTACAAAGACACACACTTTCTGTCACAGCTACAGTTCCATCACAGAAGGTGATTCAAAAAGGTGTCTGAACACACCACTCACAATGGTGATAATAATAATAACTCACATAATGGAGGCCCGTGGACTACATAGTCCATTGCAATCACATTCCTACTAGATGTAAGTTACAAGATCCCACAATAAAAAAAATGCACCTATTGTGTGACTGTACCCTCAACAGATAAACCTGTAGTATGCAAAAGCCTCTCACTGAGTGAGGTTTCCAATACAGCTGTAATACTCTCTTGCAGTGTACAGCAATATATATGGCAGCATATGTCAGTTACCCACAACTGTACAGAATTCTTAGCAACTAAGTGTAAGTGATACCAACAGGTAATATGACACCAGTGGTCCTTGGTCTAAATATAGTTTATGCATTCCATGGACTACAACACATATCAAACCTTCCTGTCTGGCAGTTAAAATCAGACATTGCAGCACATGCAACTGTTACTCCATGTAACAAACCTCTGTCCATGTTTATATCCCACAACTCCCTTCCCCAAAATAGTTTTATGTAGGTCAACAAACAACATACACTTACAGCACATGTATAAAGCAGTAAAAATAAGTTATGTAGCTACCATAATGTTCCATGTTAGTTGTCTTCATCTCGCCTTCTTTCTTGTTTGTTGGGATCAGAGCCGACCCTCGGCGCCGACTCGGCCATCTTCTATAGCTCGAGAGCTGTTTACTGGCTCGAGGCTACCCCTTATCCCATGATGCCTAGTGCTAACTACCCAGATCTTGTTTGTAATAGCTAACCCCAGACATATCAAGAATAATTTGACCAAACTAACAGGTTGGGCATATCTGTTATACTCTTTAAATCAGTAGAGGAAGCAAATCAGAAAATACTCAGCTGATGAAATCTATATTCCTCTCAGTCCAATAGGACAGGGGGATGGAGGGGGGACGCAAGAAAGAAGGCGAGATGAAGACAACTAACATGGAATGTTATGGTAGGTACATAACTTCTTTATGTTAAGTTGTCTATCTCGCCTTCATTTCTTGCTTGTTGGGACAGCGTCCCTAGCACCTATGATCCTGGGTGGCTCATTGGAACAGACTCTTCAGAACAGTGGAACCAAAGTTAGCTCTATTCCTGGAGGTCATATCTAACTTGTAATGAGAAATAAAGGTATGAGGATTTGCCCATGTGGCTGTGGCACAAATAGAGTCCATGGGTAACCTAGACGGGAAGGCTACAGAAGTAGCTAAAGCCCTAGTAGAATGTCCTTTTAGTTTGGCAGCCAATTCTTTGTTTCTTAGTTGATAAATGAAGATGATAATGTGAGACAACCACCTAGACAGGGTCACTTTGGAAACTGGGAGACCCTGTTTACCCCTAGCATAGGAAAAGAAGAGTTGGTCCGACTTCCTTATATCCTTAGTTCTGTGCAGGTAAAAACGCAATTGTCTATACACATCCAAAAGGTGTAACTTGTATTCTGCCCTTTTGGTGTAGTTAGGGAAGAACACTGGAAGGTCTATTGATTGGTTGAGATTATTTTCTGAACACACTTTAGGAAGGAAGGATGGATTAGTTCTCCGTGCTACCCTATCCTTGTGAAAAACTAAGTATGGAGAACGAACGCTTAGTGCTTGAAGTTCTGATACACGTTTGGCTGAAGTAATAGCTACCAGAAAAAGAGTTTTCCAAGATAGAAACTTAAGGGAGCATGAAGCCGCAGGTTCAAAAGGGGGCATAATCTAGGAGGTTAATACCAAATTATGGTCCCAAGGAGGAGGGGGATCTCTCACTGGGGGCCTAAGGAGAGTAGTTCCTCTAAGAAAGGCTTTACACAGCTTATGAGACATGATATTTAGATTAGCAAAGCCAACATTATAGTTAGAAATGGCTGCTAGTTGAACCCTGATTGTGGCAGAAGCGGACCCAGAGTGAAAAAGCTCAGTTAGGAATTTTAAGATCTCATGAACTGGGGCTGAAAAGGGATCTATGTTCCTAGCCTCTGCCCAATAAGAGAAACATTTCCATTTACTAGCATACGTTTTCCTAGTAGCTGATTTGTGAGAGGATACAATAATATCATGCACAGCTGGGGAAATGCTGGGAAGCCTGGCTAGGGCTGGAATTGGATCAACCAAGCTGTGAGCTGGAGGGTCTGGAGGGATCGATGCAGCTCTCCTGATTGATGAATCAGCAGGTCTGGAATAGGATCCAGGATCCAGGGCTGCTCGAGGAGATAATGGTGCAGGAATGGAAACCAAATCTGTCGAGGCTAATAAGGAGCAATGAGGATCATTTTGCAACCCAACAAAGTGGCTTTCTGTATGAGTTTGGGTATAAGAGGAAAGGGTGGGAAGGCACAAAGAAGTCCCTGAGGCCAATCGGGGACTAGAGCATCTCTGGAAGGATGACCAGGAAGCGGTAGAAGGGAGAAATAGTTGCTGCATTTGGTGTTGAAGGGGGTTGCAAACAGATTGCAGCAAGGCTGTCCCCATTTGCGGAAGATGAGATCTGCAACTACCTGATTCAGAGACCACTCATGAGGCATGAGAATAGCTCTGCTGAGCCTGTCTGCTATGACATTGGATTTCCCAGGGATGTGCATTGCAATCAGAAATCATTGGGAGGAAATCGCCCACTGCCAGAGTCTGAGTGCTTCTTGACATAGGGGGTAGGACCTGGCTCCGGCCTGCTTGCTGATGTACCACACTACTGACATGTTGTCAGTTTGAATTGCAATTGTCCCAGGAGGGAGTGAGGTCTGAAGTGCTTGCAACGCTAGAAGCACGGCTATCATCTCCAAGACATTTATGTGCAGATGGTACTTTTGTGGTTGCCATGTGCCTTGGACTGTCCTGCCCTGATAATGCCCCCCCACCCCATCAGTAAGGCGTCCGTGGTCACTGTGGCAACTGGAGGGGGTAGGATGAATGGTCTTCCCAGAGACACTAGCGGGGAGACCATCCACAAGGAAAGGTGTGTTTTGCAAGTTTCTGTAATTATAATCATGTGGGACATGGGGAGTTGTTGAAAGGACCACTGTGTGAATAGAAGCCACTGCTGGATTCTCATGTGAAAGTGAGCTAGAGGTATCAGAATAATTGCTGCGGCCATAGAACCCAGAGTTTGAAGGACCAACTGGGCTTGTACCTTTTTGCATTGCATGAGGATATGAACTTGCTGCCGAATTGTGACCACCCTGTCTGGCGGTAGTCTTGCGGACATACTTCTTCTATCTAGATCTGCTCCTATATAGGTAATAGAGTGACAGGGAAACAAGGCAGATTTTTCTATATTTATGGTAATGCCTAACTGGGCACAGATTGCGATTGTATAGTCCCTGGCTTGAAGAAGTTGATGCCTGGTAGTAGGAGTAAGGAGCCAGTCGTCTAGATAAGGAAACACCTGGAATCCTTGACGTCTCAGGTGAGCCGTGACCACTGCCATACATTTGGTGAACACCCTGGGGGCTGTGGTGAGACCAAAGGGCAGAGCTCTGAACTGATAATGACTGGCCCCCAGCCAGAATCGAAGGAATCTCCTGGAGAGCCTGTTCATCTTGATGTGGTAGTACGCATCCTGGAGATCTATTGAGCACATCCAATTGTCCTGACCCAAAAAGGGTAGAATGGACTGAAGTGTGACCATCCGAAACTTTGTTCTTTGAACAGACTTGTTTAGTCTGCTGAGATCCAAAATTGGTCTCCAGTCCCCTATCTTTTTTGGTACCAAAAAGAACCTTGAGTATGTTCCGGATCCGAGTTGGTCTGTCGGGACTTCCTGGATGACTCTTCTTTTCTAGCAGTCTTGAAATTTCTATGACTGCTTGGGCCCTCAGATTGGGTGGAACATCTGGGGGGAATTTGTTTGATGATAGGGGAGATTGGAAGAAGGGAATTACGTAGCCTCTGGATATGATTGATTGTACCCATTTGTCTCACGTAATGTCTTGCCAGGCTTTTGAGTACAGTGAAAGTCTTCCCCTGACTGCCTCCAGAGGCGGGCAGTCGGGCAACCCTTCAGGGGTGCTGGAAGGGCTTGTCAGAGAACGATTCTCTGCTGCCCTGGTTCTGCGGACTCCCTCTGCCTCAAGGGTGGTGTCTGTTGTTGTTATTCCCTCCTCTGCCCCTGGAGGAAAAATCACTACATGTATCAGGCAAGGCTGCCTGGGATTTCCAAAACCACATTTTTCCACTCTTCTGACCTTTGGGATATGGTCTGGAAGGAGTGGAAAAATGGACTCCCACAGCAGAGAGAGTCTTGCCTTCCTTTTCACACCTAGTGAGAGTGTCCTTCACCTGTGGTTCAAAGAGAAATGAACCGTCAAAGGGGGTGTTGGTGAATGATGCTCTAAAGGGCTCCGCAAAATTACACAACCACATCCATGCGTGTCTCCGAAGGGCCACGCCTGTGCCTACGGCTCTACTCGCACCATCGGCTGGGTAGGAAATGAGTCTCATGGAGGAGATAACCACTGAATTAAGAGTCGCCAGCTGAGAAGCTACTTTAACTTTAACTCCTTTAGCTGATGGATCCTGGATGGTATCTCCAAGCTCTTTTAAGAGATCCCTCTGAAGCCTGGTAAAATGGCACAAGTAATTCAGTCACCTCATGGAGAAGGTTGCTGAAGCAAACATTCGCTTCCCATATCTGTCCATAGTCCTAGACTCCTTGTTAGGAGGATGGACAGAGGAAGAAGTCTCCACTAATTCTTTTTTAGTGGCTGCTGCTACCACCATAGCATCCACAGGAATACCCTTTGTAAGGAACTGTTTGTCAGGAGGTGCAGTAATAAATTTGACAGGCCTCCTCGGGGTTGGTTCCACTGTGTCTGGGGTTGACCAAGCCCTTCAAGCCACCACAGACATTAGTGGATTGAAGGGGGGTGACACCCAGGAAGTGGAAGGGCGAGAACCAAATGCATCCAGGAACATGGATTCATCCTCAGTAGGGGCTAGGGCAGTCCAGTTCCCCCTCTGCCTAAGCATTTCTAGGATGTCCAAAAAGGAAACATCTTCAGAGGGGGATCTCGGGGACTCTTCCGATTCATCCAAATCCTTATCCGAAGTGACAGACTCAGGGTAGTCAATGTGCTTCCTCTTGCACTTCCTCTTCTGAGGGGCCTCCTCCAAATGATCAGGGGAGGCCTCGGAAGAGGAGGAAACACCCAGTAGGGTGCTCTGGAGCACTGGTTCCCCACGCTTGGGGTCTAGAGGAGGGACAGAGGTTGACACAGGTACTACAGGGGATGGAGTCAGTGGGGTTGAACATGGTGCTGACTCATGGGCTAGTACACTCCTCATGACATTGAAGGCATCCCTGCCATGATGTAAAGAAGGATCCGGCTCCGAGGAAACCAGAATCCTCCTCCGCACCGAGGTGGACAGCTCCGAGGCCGATGTAGGAGCCGAGCTCACCTGCATCGAAGCTCAGAGAGGGAGAACGGGGTCGGACAAGGGTCCGATGCCACTTGCCCCCTCGGAGCCGACGAGGGAGTTTCGGTGCTCAGATCCCTTGATGGAAGGTAGCATCGAGGGGATTGGAGCCAATGACAGAACCAAAGGGGAAATCGTTATCGGTGCCAAAGGTTCCATGATTCGAACCCCAACAAACTCCGGCTCTGAGCTCAGAGGAGTCGGAGGAGGAACATTGATTGAAGTGGATGGAGCCGACACCTGTTGAGGAGGGCTGGATAACATTTTGGCTAGTGCCAGCAATTTCAACAACCTACTGACCACTCTCTCCACATCGTGGTCTGAGAGTCTAGAAGACTGGGAGGAGTGGGAGGATTTATGACTGTGGTCACTTTGCAATAGGGGAGACCAGGGGGATGAGTGTATCAACTCTAAAGACTGGGACCTCGGTCTCTTCTTGTTCCAAGACAGCTCCGATGATACTGGTGGAGCTGACTGGGAAGCAGCCTCCTCGGCTCCAGCCAGAACCGAGGTAGTTGGTAATGTTTGGACCAATGATGGCTATGAGCCAACAATTTGGTTGGTTTAGAAGATTTCACCAGCTGAGCCTTGGCTGGTGAATCCTGGGGCTTAAGGAGACCCCTTAAAATCAACGTATTTTTGCACTCCTGCAGAACCCTTGGGCTGAATGCGTGGCATACAGAACAAGAGTCCTGCAGGTGCACTGTGCCTAATGCAGTTTCCAAGCTCATAATGTGGCCATTATGCAAAAGACCTTGTGTTACCAGCAGTGTCTCTACAAAGGCAGTTGCATAAAAGAATTTCAGAATGTCTATGATATTAAAAGGAAGACTATGACCAATGCTTTATATAGACATATGCTGGACTTTAAGAATTCTAAAAAGGTTTTATTTTTTTACTATTGGCAGAGTTAGCAAATCTATAAGAGGAGGTCAATGGGTAACCACACCAGAATATGAAAAATTAAAATTAAAATTATTGTGTAATGTTACAGACATACCAGATCTCAATAATTTTATGTCTGCAACAAGTATTTTAAAATTGAGAACTGGCAAGTTATGATAGAAGGAAAGACAAAAGTGCTTAACCATCCAGTTTTGTATGCAATTATGTTTTTTTTTATGTCTGTGGATGGCAAATATGTTTTAGATAATGTGAGGGATTCTAGTGACACAGAACTCAATGTTTCACTACAAAGTGTTGGTTTTGGCTCTCTCAAATATTTAATTGGAAAGGTGGCTTTTATTTTTTGCATTATGCCAAAAAGCCTATGAATAAATATCTCTGAATCACTTTTTTTTTTCTGCAATGGACACATAACCACTGCTGCACAATGAGGTTCATTCAAAAGAGTGCACTTCCATAAGTACCTGCAAAGTGGAATATATATGTGTGAGCGGGTCAATGTCCCTGGCAGGAACATGGATAAAACTATTGGATTAGTAAGATCATTAAAACATATGTTGATATGTGGATATTGTGCTGTTGTTATGCTCCTTACATGCTATATTTCACACTGTAACACTACCTGCCCATGCTGTGTCTATTGCTGTATAGTATGGTGACACATGACAATATGGTATGTGAAAAAAAATGAATGCGTGCTGTTACATTCACATGTTTACCTTCACACAGCAATTTGCATGGACAGAAAACAGCTTCCATATTCTTATGGCTCCTGAAAGCACTGGAGATTCCAGGGCACCCATGTGGTGCTCAAAGGAGATCAAAATAATAGTTTACCTATTGAGACAACCAGGAGTAACTGCTGAGGACTCCCATTAGACTCCTCTACTATAACATGGATGCCTTGCTCATCCTTGTCAGATTGGTCACTGCTGATACTGGCATCATTCACTCTGCTGAACAGTGCAGCACCAATACAGTAACCTCATGAGGTGCTGCCTCGACCTTCTGTACCAATGGAAAGCAGTCATAAAAAGTGCTCTTGAGGTGTACACCAAGTATGCAAAACAGGTCATTGCACTGTAGTTTACATGTTGCTAAAACAGCCATTGCAGGGCATTTAAGTCATAATTCATTTTTTTATTCTTAAAGTTTTT
The DNA here is from genome assembly GCF_019279795.1 of Protopterus annectens. Lineage (NCBI taxonomy): Eukaryota > Metazoa > Chordata > Ceratodontiformes > Protopteridae > Protopterus > Protopterus annectens. Next base: position 745,446,831 of record NC_056725.1, on the reverse strand, counting down.
CATCTCCTACATAATTATAGGATAATATGCTCTTCTTTTGGAGTCAGACGGGGTGTGTCCCCAGATGCAGGGTGAGTGTGGCTACTGTCAAACTATAGACAAGTTCTGTTTATAACTAACAGCAGTATAGTACCCAATGCTATAACCAAATAGAGTTAACTAGAACACCCATATGTGACACCACTACATACTGCTTGACATATCACAGTTTAATTTCTCCAAGTCTTTTGAGTTTCTAATACCATGACAGGAATGGACCCTATTCTTAAGTCAAAGTATGATTAAACTTCATGAAATTAGTATTGTTTCAGTCTTTGATGTTAGCCAAAAGTGCTCTTCGCAGCATCCACAATGTGTCCAGAACTACCTCCTTCTGTAATTCATATGGAGTTACATGTATCTGTAACATATCTAAATACAAATGTAAATTATTTTTTATGAGACCCATTGCTCCTACTTCTATTGGAACTGTCTGGGTATCTTTCTTCTGCATTGCTGTCATGTCTACCTGCAACTCCTGGTAATTTATGTCTTTGTGTTTCTCTGTATGTAAGACACTGTAATCACTAGGTATAGTAATTACACTGATTGATGCTACTTTTGTCTTCTTTTAATGGACTACTATATCTGGTTTGTTCACATCTATTTTTGAACTTTATATAATGGATAATCCCATGTAATATAAACTTCATCATTCTCTATAATGCTTTGTGGCTCATGTTTCCAGAACTTCTCAGCTATTTCAATATTGTAATGTTTGCAACTTTGCGCAGTCCCCATTGCAACAGTCTTGACACGTTATTATACTTTTCAGTATACAGGCCCTCTGCCATTAGTGTATCTCTTCCAGCAATAAGGTATGTGACTGCTTCCAGGTCTGTTTTACAGAACCTACATTTGTCTGTTTCTCCCACATGTTCAATGGACTTTGTAAACCATGTACATAGTCCACTATCCTGGGCTGTGAATATTAACCTTTCATCGTTTGGTTTAAATTCACCTCTCCAAAACCATTGCTGCATCAAATCTTGATCAACATGAGGTTGTTTCAGGAGTTTCCTGTACTTATCACAATACTTATGTTTTTACCTCATTTCCTGCCTACTCATCTGATCCTTCTTCTTAGATTTTTTTTCTTTTTCATAATTCAGTTGCTTGCTGATTTTGTCTGCTTCTGCTTTGATTTCCATTCCCGCTTGACACCGATATGCTTCTGCTAAACTAAACATGGAAGTCATCTTAGACTTCTCCTCATGCTTTAAAACCTTCAATATGTTTGGATCTGGTGAGGCCAGCAGCCATGTATGTATACAGTTCCATGATTGCAGATCTATACATGTAATCAGTATTGAGGAGGCTCAAAGTTCTTTCAGAGCGAGGGATATATAATCTTGAAATACACTGATTCTTATATATCATTATGATCAATTGAAGCACTAAAATGCAGAATATGAAAGCAGTTTTCTTGTTTTTCTGTACAACTGATCCAATACCTTTAGGGGCTAGTCAATCACACCAAAACTGTAAGTTAAAACATGAAGATCAAATTGGTTTATAGCTTGGACTTTGTTCCTAGATGTCAGCATAGCTCTCAAACCTCTTAGCACAAAAAAACTGGACAAAGCCAAAAATAATAGGGGGACAAAGCCACTATATCTCAGAAAATAAAACACCCACATTCTGGAAAACAGCTGACATAATTCCACTTCACAAAGGTGGCAACGCAACAGATCTGTCTAACTATTGTCCCATAGCTATACTGTGTCCCTTTTCTAAAATCTTGGAAAATGCATTTGTACACAACTGTTAACAAACAATCTACTAACCCCCTCACAACATGAATTCTGACCTAATCATAGCAATACCACAGCCCTTGTGAGTTTTACCAATACCGTTAACCAATTCCATAATAAATGTAACCTAGTCTCTTCAACTTTGCTTGGTCTGTCAAAAGCATTTGACACTGTATCACATACCAAACTCTTAAATGTCCTAGCTGATCTAAACCTCAGCCAGACAGCAATAGGCTGGTTTCAGGACTATCTGGATGGCCTTCAACAAGCAGTATTATGGCAACAAAACCTCTCCCCACTTCTACCTGTTACACTAGGAATCCCACAAGGCTCTATTCTTGGCCCATTCTTCTTTATAATTTTCACAAACCAACTCCATACAGTCACAACAGACACCACACTCATACAGTATGCAGATCATTCAACCCTAAAATGTACTCCTCCTACCCACCAGCAACTAGAACAAATAACTCAACAGTCATTCACAGCTATAGAAGCTTGACTAACTAATGTTCAACTAATAATGAACCCCCCAAAAAACTAATCTAATCCTGTTTCACCTTACTAGAGCCCTTGACACCACCCCTCCATTCAAAATCACCTCAGCTAACAGCACCATCATAACTCAGTTTCTAGTTATCTGACAATCATATTGCCCAGGTCATAAAAAAGTTTACAAAAAATTAGGGTGCCTCTACAGGAGCAAACACTATCTCACAGCCAACACCAGAGACACTATTGCTAGAAGCCACATTATTTCAACTTTAATTTACACATCCCCTATCCTTACCAATCTAAAAAGGTCAGATATAACAAAATTAGAAACTTGTTATAATAAAATAGCAAAATTTGGTACAGGCGCCAACTATAGATCCCACCATTGCCACTCACTCAGAAAACTTTCATAGCTTGAATTCCCCTCAGTGCTAAAATACAACCAGCTCAAAATGACTCACCAAATTATAAACCAGCCTGAAAAAAACTCCAGCCCTAAATAACTTACTAGCTCACCACTCTAATAAATGGACCCTTCACTCTAGCAATAAGGAACTATTAGAAATAACAAAACACAAAAACCATGCTGGAGAATCTCTCTACTCCTGTAGTGTTGCCAAAGCCTGGAACAGCCTTCCACTAGACATTAAATCCAATACTAACATAGTCCAATTCAAAAAACTACTAAAAGCCAATCTGTCTGTTACATGGATCTGCCCATGTACTGAACCAGGCTAAATAACTAAATTAGAATAAACCAAGTCATCTAACAGACCGACCAAATTACTGCCCCAGACTTAAACCAGCTACCTAAATGACTTCATCTCTATCTAAGTCACGCCATACATGCTAGATACTAACTAAATGTAAACCTTTTAGTCTCTTCTACTCTCTCACTACACATTTTCTTTTTAGCATACCTTAAGATCAAACTTGAACATATTGGCCAATCTTGTAAAGACTGTATATAAAGCAATCTGCCCAAACTGACATGCTTTAATGATTTTTGTATCCTGCAATAGTAATCTTGAGCTGCTTGTCTTATTTCTATCCTGTATAAATTCCATAATCTGTAATTTGTTACATTTTAGGAATGCTATGTGAATTTTTCTTTAGATTTCTTAAAACACTATATAAAATTAGTTTTATGTTTTAATTCTCTGTATGTCTTGCAGCTTTTCTCCCCGGGCGGGCCTCCACTGAAAATGGACTTGTTGTCCAGTCTGACTTTTCTGGTAAACAAATGTAAAATAAATAAGTAAAATAAAAAATAAAATTTTAAATATTGCTCTGATAAACTTAGAAAGTTGCTAGAATAAAAAGGTCTTGAAACTCAAATGCCTGCCATTATTTAATGAATTCAATCCACATGGGTTAACCAAAAATATCCAGAAAATCACAAATTTTATAAGGAACAGACCAAAAATATGAAGTAAAAATCTGGACATTCTGTGAAAATCTGGAAAGTTGAAAGGTATGGATCTCAGGGCTGTTTTCAAATATTAGTTTTAGTCTTCTGAAATATTCCTGAGTTTTATTCATATCAGTTTATGTTTTATTGCTAATCCTTCATCAATTCCGAAATATTTATACACTCTTTCCTACTGAAGATACTTTATGTCACATTCCTATCCCAAACTGATATTTTCTTGGTGCTGCAGCTTTCTTGATTTAAATGCTGGTTTCAGACATTTATGAAGACCAAATGACATTATTGTATCATCTGAGATTAACCACTTGCAGTTGTGCTTTCAGCACCTTATCTGATAAATTATAGAGTTTTACTTCATCCACTAAAAGAAGATGAAAAGTATTTACACTTGGATGTTTTCTGGGAGACAAATTCCAACCAAGACAATCTGTTAATTAGACAGCATAATGGGTCAAGGGCAAGACAAAACCACAGTGGTGACAAAGAATTACTCTGGAATATCACCCTTCGAATCTTTATCCCTGGGATAATAATTTGCCCTTTGTCACAAATTTATTGCAAAGTGGTTTGTCACTGTTTCATAGTCAGTGCAATGTAAGTGATCAATGTAGAATGTATCTTATAAATCTGCAAGCACTCCATATCCAGATGTGTTTACTTGTGTTTCTCTTCAAATATCTTTGGTGCTGCCTTTTTTGTATTGATTAGTTTTGCTTTCTTCTCTGCATAAATATTGTACCATATTAAATATATTTTTCTTTCCCATGTCCATATTTCTTCTTCAGGTGTCTCCCATTCCACCTGCTTCTCCTTAATTTGTGGACTCATTGCTCCATCATTCTTTGACATAACCTGTGTTAGACTTTATATACTAAATTTTTGTTTAACTGCAACTTTACAAATCTTCTGTTCTACATTCCCCCTTTGTGATCATATTTTTTGTATTTTCAAATTTTCCATATCTGGGTGCCTTTGCCTGTATTTCTCTTCAAATATCTTTGGAGCTGCTTTTTATATGGATTAGTTTGTCTTTTTCCTTTTCATAAATATTGCACCATATCAGATTGCTTTTTATTTTCCATGTCCAGATTTCTTTTTTATACTTTCAAAAATCTCTAGGTTTTGTTCTTTACATTTTCACACTACCTCTGTCATTTCTTTTTCCAAGTGGCCCAACGTTTCTTTGTCTATGTAATGTTTTTCATGGATCTGTTGTATTAATGAACACAAATTTGTATTGGAAGCTTTTGGCAGTTTTTCTTGTTCAAGTATTTTTCTTTTTCCTAATTTCTCTCTTTATATTTTTGAATATCTTCTACCTGGAAATTCTGGTCTTCTTGAATAATAGTAACAATACATAATTTCTTTCTTATCCTCAATATTATTCTCTGTCATCTGTATTGCTCCTTTTTGGCTTGTCAAATTTTGTGGACTACTACTTCCTTCAGCAACAGGAGGGCAATCCTCCTTCTGAACCTGGCATGGTCCCATTCTAAGAATATTTCCATGTCTTGAGGAGTCTACACTGTCAGTTTTTCCAGTACTGGTACCAGTGCGCTTACCAGGATTGGACAATTTTTTTATCCTGGAACTTGTGAACCCAGCTGTTTTTTTTATTTTTAACCTACTTCTGTTCATGATATAGGCTATATAAAATACAGTCTATATATCAGTGTCATCTTGGTGCTCACCAAGACTTGAAGATGAATTTAGTTCCAGTAATGCTTTCTTTTTTTTGCTGATTTTTTCATCTCTCCATTCAGGCCCCTGTATACATGCTGACATGGCACCTGAAATGCACACAGCACATACTCAGGGGATCCACATAGCCATAATTTTCAAACATATGTTCTGCATGTCATGTCCTTTCATGGTGCCTACTACCATATAGTGCCAGACATGCAAGTGTTGGCCCACTACCATGGGTCATGGTCCTACAGCAAGCAAGGTGCACATCTCTCCATAATGTTCGTGCATTGATCCACTGAATACCCATGTATGTGCCACTGTGGACTGGCATTCACTTGGAATTCATATAGTACAGCAGCTCTGTTTTACATTTTAAACCAGACTACATTATTGTAGTTGCCCATCGTATGCTGACAGTTACCCATGCTACCACCACTGTCTTGTCTGCCTTTAATGATACATTTCCAATGCAAGACTGTTAGCCTCCATAGCTAACAGTGTCCACGTCCACACAGCCTTTTTCTGCTTTGTTCCCACATAATATACCCACACTGGCACACCCCCACTCACCCCCTATGATCTGTGATGTCCATCACATTACTGATGGCAGTGTCAAACATAACCCTGAGTAATATCCCTTCCTCTTTAACATTCTCACCAACACTCACCTCACATCACACAACATACCTCCCTAATACAGTAGTCAGATGGCACCACACTCATTTGCATATCTGAAAACATGGCACACCTCCAAAAAATACTCAGGAAGCTTTAGATGCTGAAACATGGCTTTGTAACTCTCAAACCAACCAATGTATTTGCACTATGCCGGAACCTGGGTAACCACTCAACACCACAAATCTTAACGTATATACTCCAAACTTTATTGGTACTAAACAAAATTAATGCAAAATTAACTTGTCCTGCCACCAGGACTTCATCAGAACAATTAACTTCCAATTCACATTTATATACCCTTCTGGGCTATGTCATATCCTTTCAATTAACGCCAATGATGTATTTAATCTAATATACAACTGTTAAACCCTACAATCTAACCTTATCTACTATTAATTCATAAAATGTGAATGCAAATAAATAGATCATTCCATCACACTATAAATGTAAATCTGCCAAGAGAGTGGAATAAGTAAATTCAAAAACTTACTGGAAATGTTCTGTAAATAAAATTCAGTGAAACATTGAAACATGAAAAAGGTTAACAAGTTAAAAGACTAGTAAGCTACGGTTAGATTTTAGGGTTTAGTCTTCTTCTCTTTCAGCTGTTCCCATTAAGGGTCACCACAGCAGATCATCTGTTTTCATTTCTTCCTGTCCTCAGCATATTGCTCTGCCACACTAACCACCTGCATGTCCTCTCTCACCACATCCATAAACCTTATCTTAGGCTTTCCTCTTTTCCTCTTACCTGGAAGCTCCATCCTTAGCATCCTTTTCCAAATATACCAGCTTCCCTCCTCAGCACATGTCCAAACCAATGCAATCTCGCTTCTCTGACTTTATCTCCAAACCGTCCAACCTGAGCTGACCCTCTAATATACTGATTTCTAATCCTGTCCATCCTTGCACATCCAGTGCAAATCTTAACATTTTAGGGTTTAGTGATTGTATATATAATTTTGTGTTAGTTTTATTAAGAATCAATAAAGTTTTGAGTATATATGTTAAGTTTTGGGGTGTGAAGTAGTTACCCAGGTTCGGGCATAGTGCAAATACAGTAGTCGGTTTGAGTTTACATTTTTCACACTACTTTCTGTTCTTTTGTTGGTTCTTTGTTACTCTCAACTCATGGTCAACCCTGAAAAATACTAAAATACTATTTTTCCCCAAATAGCTCTCTCATGAAAAACAAAATTTATAGTCATGTGTCTCTTGATAATACAACCATTGAAGTCACTTTTCATAGCAAATTATTAAGGATAATAATGGATGAGAATCTTAAATTTAACCTGCGTATACAAAATTGCATAAGAAAAAGTCATCAAAAACTAGAAATGCTTTACAGATCCTAAAACCTTCTAAACAACACAACTAAAACTATACTTGCCACTAGTTATCTCCTCCCCACACTTCTTTATGGTGCTCCCATCATTAGTGGCCTTCAGGCATCACAAGAAACAAAACGTGAACAATGCTATAATAAAGTGGCTAGATTTGCAGCAAATGCCACTTTCAGAACCCATCACTGGATAGCACTAAAAAGCCTAAAATGGTTAGAACTTCCCCATCAACTAACATATAGACAACTTCTTACCACCTATAAAATTATCCAGCATCCATCTGCATGTCCAACAGTAAATGCCATCCTACAGAATTACGTTCCCACTTGTCATTATGATCCAATGACCAAAAACTCTTCTCTGTCCACAAACCTATCAAATCTGCTGGGCATTGTCTGTATGCGTACATTGTTGCTAAGGCCTGCGATTCCTTCTCTGTATCAGTCAGGTCAGTGCTCTTTCTACAGTCCATTAAAACCATTCTGAAAGACTTCCTAGCCAAAATTTGACTCTGTTCTTGCTCAACCCAAGGATAAACTACATCCATAAAGATGTTTCATATCTAACACCTCTTTACTCCCCCTTCTTCACTCACTTCCTTACTTTAATCAATGTCTCTCCTCTGACTATCTTTCCAAATATGCCGTAACCCTATTTTTTCTCCTACTTCATATAGTAATCCTGTTTATATTATACTAACTTTGTTTAATTTCTCTAAGCTGTCTGAACTTTAGCTAAATATTAAATCATTGTCATATAAGTTGTGTCTTTTCTTAACCAATATCTTTATATTATGTCTAGTTTGGTATAATTGTTTAAACTATAGACTTTTTATTGTTTTTTATTGTATTTTTTTTTTAAATTTCAAAATTATTGTTCACAAATGTTTTTCTAACCCTTTGGAACTTTTCTCCCAGTGCCTTTGCTGAAAACTGACACCTACCCAGTCAGACTTTCCCAGTAATCAAATGTCAGTAAACGAATGGTGTCACATGTTGGTGTTTTTTTTTTAATGTATGATCATCATTAAGCTTCTCACTCCCCCTGTCCACCCAGCTATTATGTATATTTCAGAAACATTGTTCTTTACTATGAAGAAGAGAAAACCTATTGTTATTTCTCTCTGTTGTATTATTGTTGTAGAAGGTATTCCTGTTGGGACTTTGAAAAATAAAGGCTTGAGCCTGCAGGCATCTAACATTAGTTCAAAATCTTGATTCTCAAATTATTTACATTTATTTAATCAACTATTGTTATGCATCATTCAGCCAGTCTGGTATTTACTCAGGAATTTGAATTGACTGACCACTCAAGTCTAACCAGCTCTTCTGCTCAGTGTGCTGATGCATATGCTGACCTACTACATGAAACCTCAAGTAATACCTGATGCCACATTTCACAGTACTGGTCCTATGCTGCTTGTCCTTATTTCTGCTTGCCAATTTTGTCCAAAGAGAGTGAGCCCCATCTACCTTGCCTCTTTATATTTCCTAGTCATGCTGCCACCTCACCAAAAGCAAAGCAAAATGCTGCAGCTGATATTATATCATAATAACGTTACCAGCGTCAGAGGCTAATTTACAATTTTCTAATACAGAATAAATCATATACTGCAAGAAATGTGTCTGACATTTTAATTCAATAATATACTGCCAAGCGCTGGTCTCCACACACATTTGCAAAACACTGTATCTTATTTTCAATTTGTTATTGCCAAGTATTGCTTTCTGCAAACATTTCCACTTGAGCAATGCCAAATATTGATTCCTGTAATGATTCAAATAATTTATGTTGCTTTCTTCTGTGATAAAGTGCAATGCAAAATACCATCTGTGCACAGTAGGCAGTATCAGTGTATGCAAAAGGATTTACTTAGCTGAGATTTACTTCTTTATAACCTGAATCTTCTACTGTAGTCCAAAGAGAGCAGGCAGGTCAATAAATAATACCATTCTTTTAATTGTACTTAGTCTGCGCCAGTAGAGATACCTTTAACAGCACTATAAAGTGCAACACCGTTTGCAGTGGGAGAAGGGCTAAACTGTAGAGTCACTAATCAAGAAGCACACCTGTTACCAATTACATAACAAAAGCTGCACAAAGAGAAAACAAGTGACAGATAACAGGGTGAGCAGGTAGAGGATTGGACTTTACCACTAAGCAGAACTATAGTACAAGTACATGACTCAGACAATGTGCTGTCAGTTCTTACAAGGTATAAACTGTTATAACAGTGTCAAATTGATGGTTTTAATCTATCATACAGTAAACAGAGAAATGTTAAAGTAAGGGCATACCTCTTTACGCAATGTGGGTTCAGGATGCTATCAGTACTCCATTTAAATAACTAATTGCTGCAGCAACAACTGTCCCGTATTTGGAAGCTAGTTGTGGGCTGTTGGAGAAGATTTGATATTCTTCCCTGTTGGCGGTGGCAAGAACATGAGCAATTACTGTCTCCATACACCATGCATCAGAGTAGCATCTATGCAATATACATATTCCCAATTAAGTAATAACCTTATCTTCTGAATTAGGAAATCAATCTGCCAAGATAACTTAACTAGTTTTAAAACAGTACAGGTACTCTGCTGTATACATATATGATACTATGAAGTACTCTAAAGGCATTTTAGATTCATCAAGCTAAAGGCATAGTTTTCTAATAACAGTAAGTGAATAAGCTACAAACACTTAAAACATTATCTTGTAGCCAGTTAACTGTGGTAACAGCAGGCATGAAGGAATTCATACCAGGCTTTAAACTGAAAGTCACATAGGGCTAGACAGTACATGAACAAGTAAAATTGTCATTTTCTGAAAACTGATACAGGTATTATTATATTCATTCTATATGTCAGTCACATATAAAAGATACCTGTCATCATATAACAGGAAGGAATTATTAGGAATTATTAATTTAAAAAGTGAGATGAAGGAAACTGGGGCAGAGATGAAAACACTGAATAAATATGTAAATAGAGTTGTGAGCTGTTTCCTGAGAATGATACTGTGCAACATGGCACAGATTGTAAGTATTTCAGCACAGGTGCCCGGGCCATACCGCAGTGCACCTCCTGACGTGACTAAACACCGAAACCTTGATGAAAACAAACCACACACACACATTCTATGATATTGCCAGTTTGGGTGTGGGCATCATTGTATCCCTGCTCAGTGGACTGTGTGGATTTCTCATGGGTGTCATGATTCTGGTCTCCAGTCCATAACCTGCATCCCCCACTAGGTGCCCTTGGTGAATGCCACCCCTAGCAAACCTGGTGTACAGCTTACAAGTGTGTCATAAGTGTGAGTCATGGAAACTACTTGGGTTACCTGCACAGATGATTTCTTTACATTACAGACCCTCTGACAGTATATAGAGTGCAAACCTTTCTGTTGATGCACTTCCTTCCCTGTTCACTGGGAGGGGCTTTTATTTCTATTCATGTGCAATTTATGACCTCCGACAATTTAGGGAAGCATACTACTGCATAGAATTCCTCCATGGTTCTTGCTTTCTCCTGTGGGGTTATGGGAAACAGATATGCTCCCTTGCATGTAGTAGCATTGCATTTAAAAACTGATGAAATATTCTAGAGGCAGATGTCTGTGACACCCCTAATATATCCCTTGTGAGTCTCTGGGAAGTACCAGTAGCTAGTCTACATAATGCTGAACATACCTTTATTTTCACTAGGAAGGAGTTCTCCATGATTTCCTTGGGGCCTGAGGTGGGGACAGTAGAAGGTGCATACTTTCTCCAGTGCTTCCCTGCCCATTCTGTAACTGTCAACAATTTCTGTTCCATGCACTCCATGATAACAAAAGTGAGGTCTAAACACACTTCTTCTTGCCCGAGATCTGGCAGCAGCAACAGAAGCACCCTGGTTTAAAGTCTGTTGCACATACATCAGTGTAATAGTGCCTGTATTCCAAAAGGTTTTGGTGTACATAGCAAAAGCCTACACCGAGTGTACATGATTGCTTTATTGGTTTCTGAATAGTTCTGCAATGTTGGATTGATTAATTAGCATGTACTTCAGCTCCTTATGCTTTAATAAGTATATTCTGCCATTTCCCATTACTGTGGGGCTCTGCTGCTTAATGAATAGCAAGTCATGCTTTATGGTTTTGGCTGTGCTGCACGATGACAACACAATTGCTACACTTTGTGTAGCTGTCAATGGTTCCCGGCCATAGTCTTTTATCAATTTACAAATATACGAATATAAAACTATTATTTATATCAGCCAATTATTAGTTTATACACACAGCTTCAAATGAGCAATGGCTTTTCTAGCCACTTCAACAGCTAGTCAACGTTCAATCTATCAACCTCATTTAAACTGCAGGAAGGGTTCTAGCCATACCTCTCAGCTGTCTAGATTTGTGCCTCATATGTTTTGCATGCTTCTCATAAAATTTCTGTTTTTCTGGCAAATCATTGAGGATTGAAGTCACTGAATAATGACTTACATTGACTTGCAGACCATGTCCTTCAAAAAATGCATGCTAATGCAAATCCTAGTATTCTAGCAAATTTCTAAGTTTATAAGAACATTTAAAATGTGTCCCTATTTTGGGGTCTATGTCTCCCCATTATTTTAGGCTTTGTCCAAACTTATTCCACTAAAAGTTTGAGAGGTAACTTCTAGCAGGTTCCCAAGCTTGGTGGTTGATTGCATAGACGGTCAATTCCTGCAAGTGAAGTATTTGCAGATGAAGGGAAATCTGATGTGATTCATGCTGCCTTGCAGGGAAATCTGATGTGATTCATGCTGCCTTGGCACTCACTCATCTGTCTGCTTTGGCTGCACTGACAAAGGTAGCTGCTCCTCTAGGCAAAAAAAAACCTTAAGTTACATTTCCAGTCTCACTCTTTGCAGATCTTCATGTTCTTCCAAAAGACAGAGCACTATATTCTAGTCACAAGAGAGAAATCCTGTACACAAAATTACCTTTGATCCTCTTGCAATAAAGAGCTGATATGGAGAAATTTTACCACTCTGTAAAGAGTGTTTTTTGTTAGTTGGTATACCATCAGCCCCCTACATTGGCACTATGCAGATAGCTAGTTCTATCAAGGATGAGGAAAGGATTCATGATAGCAAAGGTGTTCACAGGGCTCATCCATTAAAATTTTGCTTGTTATTCTTGGGGCACTAACTTAATAAGGGGACCAGGTAGGATCAATCCTAGACCCATGACCTCCCAGGTAGGTCTTTGGCCAAAGCAAGTCACTTAAGAGGGCATAGGAAGCACATGATATACTTAAGGAAAAAAACAAAGGTTGAGTGTGAAGTTGATCACATATAATTATACTCCGCAACCAGTGAGTACTATATACCATAGGAGTGAGCTAAAAAAACAGGTTCCCAGACAGAGTCAGAGTAAGCATCCCTGTGACTACAGAAATGTCCTGGGGGCTCACTGGAATTATTCAGTGGTATTGCTAATGGCTCAAAACCTATATACACATAAGAAAAGTCTTTCAGCCAGCATTTTCAGAATGTACTTTCGTCATAAAATGTGGGCACTGCCTACATTTGGTAATGGTAACTGCAAGCTATATGATTATGCAGACTCTAAGCAGACATCTACATTTTTCATGGAGCCAGCAATACAACAACCTATAATAATGAACATATGTTTTATATGTAATGTCAAGAGCAAGGCATACTTATACAATTATATTAAAAAAGTTATATAATAAAGCAGTGGGTGTCATTCTTGCAGCAAGATACAGGAATTATACTAAAAGAAAACTTTTCTGTACCATTGCATATAAGGTATAACAGTGATTGTTATATTCTATACTTTGTCCTATTGTTATTGTATATTTGCTTTGTGATTCCATTAAGACTGAACATAGCTTAATTGTCATGTACTTTTATTTTTCAAAACCAGTTACCTATCTGAAGATTTGAGGTGGTTCACCATTTAGAAGTATTGTTGCTTTTCCTAGATTTTGTCATTAAACAATGTTTACCATATGTGTGACACTACTTTCATTTTCCATTGTTAACAATTTCCTTTTGTTCAGCACTCAACCTTTTCTTTTATGATATTCATGATAAAGTCAAGCACATTCTGTGACGCCTAAGTTCCTTACTTGTATAGCTATTATATTCATTGTTTAGTGAGAAATGCCATGATTATTACATAAAATTAAACTGACCCATGCTTTGAGAAGAAAATAACGTAATTTACATATTATTCTGTCTCTTATCATGTCTTTCCAGCAGTATGAGATAAAGAAAATTCTGTCAAAAAAATTTATTTCTCACAGTAACCCGAGGATCATAACATATCATATTCCATCATAAATGGATGATGGTAAGACATGCAGTATGTGTTTGTTCTTAACTTAACCCACATAGCCACACACACACACACACACACACACACACACACACACACACACACACACACACGCACATACATGCACGCGTGCATGCACACACACACACACACACACACACACACACACACACACACACACACACACACACACACACACACACAGTAACAACAAAAATGCTTTTGCAGTAGTTAAAATGATGTCACTGAGGTTCAAAACAATATTTAAAAGAACTGGATAAACTATGACAATGTTTGTGTGATATATACACATTGTCCATTGATAAACAGCCCTTTACAGTAAGCATTTGAAATGCTGGGAAATGCAGAACCTGAATGGCCAAAAGAACAGATTTATTTATATTAAGTCTGAGATGCCATTTCTCAGAATATTCACTTTTCTCCGAGGTATGGTGATCTTGGAGTTTTTATGTATAATTTGGGGTGGCTCCTGTATAAAGAAGTTTTAAGGAGAAGAGCAATCTTTTAGATTCGCTGTTCTTCTGGTTTTTGCTCTTTGTTTTTAGCTTATCGGCCTTAATGATCATTTAAAAAGAAATTTAGTCTATTTCTGAGAAGGGTGACACACAAACAAACCCACTTGCACATCCTATGAAGATGTGTAAAGGCACAAGGAGACATAAACATACACACACACACACACACACACACACACACACACACACACACACACAAGCTCACACATACCCCTACATTATTAACATAACAATAAAGTTTAGCAAACTTCTCAAATTCCTGTGGTTTGTATACATTTTACCACAGGTAATAGGTAACATAAAATACATAGGGCAGGATTCACGAAGGCTTGCACGGAGTGTAAGAGACGTGAAACACTCTATGCAAGCCTCGCGATGCAGGAACAGCCCAAAACTCCATGTAAGAGACCAGCTAAAACGTCTCTTACACGGACTGGGCGTGGATATGCTAAATACCTCACTTGCAGCCGAAAGGCATGCAAATGAGGTAGAGTAGTGATCCACGAAACAGAAAGCAGCCAGTGGAAGAGCCATTTTAGCTGCAGAAATGTACTCAGTTGACAACTGAGTACGTTTCTGCAAAAATCACAATGGAGCCATGTCAGCTCCAAATAAAGGGTGCATATGTGTCAGGCAGCATGCCAATGGCCAAATATGTGGCCATTGGCAAGGTAACCCGATGCAAATATAAAAAAAATGTATATTTTTTTTTTCGGCCGGTGTTAGGATACTGAATCCCACAGTCACATAGCAAATGAGCACAGTCTGAGTAGTGTAAGAGATACAATAAGGAGGAGGAATAGAGTAGGACATAGGTGACATCACAGGGGGGAATGGCAGAAAGAAATGCAGTTCATTGGAGGTCAGTGTAACATGACAGATGACAGACACAGATCATGGAAAGAGGAGTGCCGCAAGATAAGCATGGGAAAGTCAAGAAATGGAAGGTGTACACTGTTACTTACACCAGTTTCTTGCTGGGCGTGCATGCACACGTGTGCGCACAATGAAGCGCGAGTAGGGCAGTGTGCAAGCGTGTAAGGCAGACTGAGCATATGGGAGCATACTGGTAGATTTGTAACACTGTTTGCGCTAGTGTGCGCGTGTTTTAACCTGAATATGCAGATCCTGAACCGTGTAAGCATGTGTGCACGCGTGTAAGCCACTGTGAGCGTGTTTCTGCTGGTATGCACGCTGCACCCCCCTGAGGAAACAGAAAGGAAAAAGGAAGCAACAGAATTAGTAGGAAGTTAGCAGGGAATACTGCTGGAGCTAGCAGGTGAAAACAATTAGAAGCAGGCAATTACACAGGCAGAATAGTAGCCCAGCCCAGCACTTAAAACTCTGCAAACAGCAGTGCAGGATGTTTCTCTCAAGAGACACTGCAAGACAGGAGTAAGCTATTAGAAGTGAAAACTGAAAAAGCTGAACTCAGATCAGAAATGCTAGGGGCTGCCATAGCTGTCATAATGAGACATAGGCGACTTGCTGAGGGTGGTGACAATGCAGATGGTAAAAAATACACAAGGAAAGGAACAGGTCACAAATCACGCCAGCCGAAGTAAAACAAATGTAGCTTTTTACTTGTAAGCGCTTTCATGCATATGAATACATACACTTCTTCAGACAAACACAGAAATATATTAAAACACTTATATAGGCTTTGAATACCCAGCTGACCCATTTTGTGAACAATGATCTAATTAATTATCCAATTAAGTCAGGGTGGATCAAAGCAACTTCAGTAAGAACAGTACATACAAAAACTGACTGCACAAATCTGCAAGTCTTTGGTTGCATACATATTTTACCAACTACCAAAATTTCTACATTATAAAAATGCACACGTATATCAAGAGAAATTATGTATGGAGATGTATATGAATCTATTTTGTGTGTATTATAACTTCAAAAACACTTTGCAAGAACATTTTGGATACAACATAAGGAAATATTGCTTATATATTTAAACTGTTTTCAAAATTAGATTATTATAACTATAAATATGTTACTAGTACCTAATCATAAATGTGGGATAAAAGATCGTTTCAAATGTATTCTACATTCATTTATAACTAAGTGTCTGTTGAATACATAATTCCATATTCTGATGCTATAGACAACAGTGAATGAATAACAAAAGAAAGAAAAACAATACATATGCTTGATCATTAATTTTTTCAAAACAGAATATATTTTATCTATTTAAAGCTTTCATGTTAAGGAGACATTTTATGGAACACATATCATTAATTCCTGGGAACGTATATGCGTTTGTTTTCAATTGCCAGAGGAGTTCATGTTCCTGTAATTTTAAACACCATGCCCCTCCTCTGGGATTTCTTTGGACTTTTTCAACAACATTAAATAGAAAACTGTGCAAATGGTTTTCGTTAATGTGCTTGGCTAACGTATTTGACAGATTTTGTTTAGATATGGCATAGAGATGCTCATATATGCGTGTTTTCAATGCACGTTCTGTCTTTCCGAAGTAATATGCAGCACAGTCTTTGCATTTAGCGAGGTAAACAACACCTTGACTTTCACAGTTGAATTTGTCATTAATGTGGTATTTTGTACCACGAACTGTGAAGGTAGACCCAATCTGTATGTGCTTGCAATATTTACAACAACCGCACTTCATCATTCCTTTATTTGGCTTATAAGTTATTGAAGGGGACTCCAATAATTGTTTAATGGTTAAACCCCTTCTATATACTATAGTTGGTTTCGAGCCCAATAAGGAATAAAGTTTTTCATTCTGTATTATACATTCCCAGTTATTTGTCAACACTTTTCTTATCTGCCCAATGTTAGAATTAAATTGTGTAAGAAAACTGGTGTTATAATTATTGGTTATGCCTCCATTGTCTTGATTGTCATTGTACAAGGTGTTTATGTTTATTTTTTCTATATTAGGGGCAATACCTTGAAAAATGGGGGCAATGAGACCATTCTTCCTTTTATTGCTTACTTCAGAATAAACTGCATTAACTAGCTGGTTTGGATATCCCCTATTGTGGAACATTTCACATAGTTTCTCACATTCTTCTTCAAAATTTACATCTGTTGAACACATACGAGAAGCTCGGACAAATTGTCCTTTGACAACCCCCTTCTTTTGATGGAAGGGGTGATTGCTCGTGAAGTGTAAAAAAGAATTACTGTATGTGGGTTTTCTAAAGATTTTTGTAACAAAGACATCATGTGTCATGTCTTTGGAAATATTGATATCCAAAAAATTAATTGTTGTGTTACTCAATTCATAAGTAAACTCTAAAAAGGAAGAAAAAGAGTTCATTTCATCTATAAGTTGTGAAGCCTGTTCAGAAGTCCCAGTGATAACCATGAATATATCGTCCTGATAACGTGTGTACCAAACATTAATTTCACGAAATAAATTGTGAGGGAAAAGGTATGTATGCTCCCAAAAGGCCATTACGGCGTTGGCGAAACTGCCCCCACATGGGGAACCCATTGCCACGCCTGATCGCTGTAAAAATATGTCCTTTTGGAACATAAAATAGTTATTCTCTAACACTAGTTCCAAAATGTTAATGATTAAATCAACATCATCACCAGGACAGTTTTTTAATAATAGAAAATCTCTAACCCAATCCAGTCCGGTACTTTGTGGGATTACTGTGTATAAATTTTTAATATCTGCTGTTAAGAAAATATAATCAGCGTTAAAAGGAATGTTATTCAAATTCTCCAGAACATGCCAAGAATCTCTGCATATCTGGCCCTCAGTTTTTAAGAATTCTTTTAATTTATTATCAACCCATTTGGCGCAAGAGTAAGTTATTGAGTTGCGACCATCAATTATGGGTCTAAAGGGCGGTGTAGAGATATTTTTATGTAATTTCGGGACCCCAAACAAGATAGGAGTAAGGGGTGCCTGCATTGAGAAATAGTGATACATTTCAATAGTTATATATCCTTCAATAAACAAGTCGCTTAAATGATTTCTTACTTTTTGATATGCTTGATTAAGTTCATTAATCGAAACCCGTACATATTCTTCAGCAGATAATAAATCATACATTTTTTCCACATAGTCTGCCTCATGCATAAGAACTGCCCCCCTGCCCTTATCTGGTTTCATTACACGTATTTTATGCACTTTAGCATGTGTAATTAAATCCAGCTCATTTGTGTGTAATGATTTACCTGATCTACATTCCTTGTACAAACCCCTTAACTGCATTTCAGTTATTTTTTCAAATATTACAAGATTCTGGTCTAAAGGTGGATTAAAGACACTTGCCACATATTCATTGGATTTTTGGGTGGCATCTTGTTCACCAAATAAAATTTTCAAGTTTAATTTACGTAGAAATAATTTTAAATCGCATAAAACATTACTGAGGTTAAATTTTAGAGGTAGTACATAAGTAAACCCCTTAGCTAACAGTTCAACAAAGTCAGAACAAGTTTCCCAGTCCGTGTAATTATATATTTTAAAATCACTGGTCTTACTTGTAAGTATTTTCGGGAAACCAATGTCCTGTGTTATCTTTTCCGCTTGTTGAATCCGAATTTGTTGTTGCCCTTGCGGTTCCAATTAGTTTTCTTTTGGGTGTTGGAATGAACACGCTGAAAACCCTGTTGTTTATCCTGGTTGTTGATATATTGATTTCTTTGTTGATTCTGTTGCTTTTTATTGTTATTACTGTTGATGCGTTCACTACGCCTAGGGTGTTGAGGGGGTTCTTCATCATGGGAAAGAATGCTGTTATCAGCTTCTAGGAATACATCTAATTCATTCTCTGCTGCCGTACTTGTTGTCACGTTAGGTTGCAGCACCGATACGGTTGTACCACGTTGATTGCCAATCGTGGGGGGATCCGGATAGGCACCAAAAAATTCCCCCCCCGGGGGGGGAAAAAAGGGGGGGTTAAACAAAAGGGGAGGAAGGAAGAAAAAAAACCCCCGGGAAGACCAAATAAAAAAAAACCCCCCCAACCCCCCGGAAAAAAAAAAAAAAAAAGGGAAAAAAAAATTTGGGGGGGGGGAAAAAAAAACCCCCAAAATTTTGGTTCCAAAAACCCCGGAATTTGGTTTAAAAAAAAAAAAAAAAACCCCCCCCCGGGGGGGGCCCCCTTCCCCCCCAAAAAAAGGGAAAAAAAAAAAAAAAAAAAAAAAAAAAGGGGGAAAAAAACCCCCAAAAAACCCAAAGGCCCCCAAAAAAGGAATCTGTGAATCCAGAGGCAATGTGACACCTGCCCCAAGTACACAGACAACCCACAACTCCCCCCAATAAATACAAATATATGTGAGAGATGCAACCATTTATCCAAACCGAGGCTGAGCTCCCCCAACTCAGTACTGTCAAAACTAGTCAGGAGGAGAAGGTAACCACATACACCACAAACCCAGTCCCACATAGACCTATCACAACTGTAAACCAAACACATAAACACAGAAAAACATTCCCAGGCCTAATTACAAACACACCACACCAACAGAGGCCTCCAAAGCAGACACCCCAAACAACCACAACCTCCAAACATAGCACATGCAACACATAGCACAAAGCTGGTGTGCCAAACAGTCACAGGCCAGAAGGAGAAACAACATGCCTGATACAGTTGTAATAGGTGTCTGTATAGGCAGACACACTGCTGTCCCCCTCACCAGACTGAACAAGGGAAAGGGTACAGTAAGCTGCCACTGAAAAAGCCACATAACACAAGTGCAGGTCACCCCAAAGCAAGCAGAAATATGATGCATCCCTTGTCCATGCTGGTGTGAATGACCTGAGATGTACCTCCCTGGGCTACATGAAAAGAGACATGGATGAGCCCCTGAGTATGTACCCCGGCCGGTATGACACTGGCCGTTTGCAGCATCCTACCCCCACCAAGAATGTTGCCACAGTACAAACACAGAATGATCAGTTTAACAAATGGCACAGTTACAGCTGTCATTTCCCAAAAGGGTCTAATGTCTGTCTGCTTGAGATGTCATGCATGACAAGCCATGCTGCTGTTCCAGGGATGGCTTGCACCTGTTCCCCGGGGTGGATATTTGGGTAAGGCCTTTGCCACCTCCATAGAGCCATGTAGGCAAGGCCAAAAAAACTAAACCCCCCACCCTAGAAAACATAAGTGGTAAGAAACATAAGGGTAATGCTGACCAATGCCAGATGTGTAAACTGCAATATGCATGCCCTGAGGCACTTCCCAGTATGGAGAACATCGATGTCTGTGCAGTGACAAAACCTGCTGCAAGCCCTTTACAGCACACCAGCACTACCAGGTTATACCACATATCATTTTTATGGCCCCAACACCTGGACCAAAACATCAAAGGAGGGGAGTATCCATATAGCACAGACACCCCTACGCCAGGTAACTGACAATGCACGGGAGCAGAGACCACCCATGTGCACCCAACTGTAGTCAAAACTGCTGTACAGTCTGTAGCATGCACAGACCACACTCTCACACACAAGGGAAACCCCCCCCAGACATCCTGAAGACACTGGACAGTATGAATGTCCCACCAAATACCAGACAAGGTACTCACAAATTACCACATAGGTGGTAAACCATTATGTATGCAAGGAGTAATCAGGGACCTAGGGACACAAAGGGCAGTAACCTGTCATGTGACACTCACAATGCCAATGTGGCTAGGAAGACTGTTTTATTGGACACCGTATCATGAAAGGATTCACATCTACATCAACAGAGGTCACTGTGCCCCGACTGTTCCCTTATCAGACCCATAATCTAGTACAATGACTCATATGGGATGTACCTTTCCCGACACCTGCAGCAGTTAGAAAAACCTCAAAGGTACCTCACCAAGAGGATAAAGGGTGTCAAATATATGTCATATGCTGCCTGGCTGTAGACACCCCAGCTGAATGCAGTCACAGACTGCCTACACAGAGGCATTGTATGTCTGTTGTACAAGGCCATGTCCAACACAGGAGTAATGGACATGCTCCACCACAGGGAAAACAAAGCCATTGGAGCTGTGAGAGTGAAGATGTCAAACCCCAACACATAATGAAATATCTATCCCAGCAGACTGCTGGCCCCCTGACATTGCAGATGCTGAGGTAACAGCCATCATCTACAAAGCAAAACACACAGCAGAAAAGGTATGTGATGGTGTCCTGGGCTGAGGCCAACATGGACTCCAAGAATAATGGAATGCCAAATCACACTACTGCCCAATGTCAGCCTTACCACAGGATATGTTCCCAAAGAGCAGTGTACAACAACAGTGGTCCTTCACAACAAAGGTGTTGCCTGAATGGATACTGCAAACTACCACCCCAGGATCCTGACAAGCTTGGTCTGCACAGCTATGGAAAGGATCAGTATGTACCGCAGACAAAAAGCTATTGGACCTACTGACCCCTGGACCCTACCCAGTGTGGCTTTTGCAGATCCTGCCCCTAAACATGTTTGACCCATTTGAAACAGTCATTAAGGTCATTGATGAGGGCAATGTGGTCCACACAGTAGCTGGACCGCAAAGGCTTCTAGACAATACCCTATGAGTTCAGCATGGATATCTTCACCAGCTTAAATATAAACCCCTATGTCAGTAGAGGGGTTGCAAACCAGACCAAGGACAGAACTGACATGGTCAGACATGCTGCATCCATGTCAGACTACAAAGCAGATATGAGTGGCATCCCACAAGGCTTGGTCCTGGGACCTCCCCCGTTCTGTATATATGTCCCATAGGTACAGGCCAACATGGAAGGACTGTGACTGAACATGTATGCAGAGGAGTACAAACTGCCCACCATATCTGACCCCCAGCTGACACAAGCAACCCACAAAAGGGCCACATAGAAACAGACAACTGGAGCCATAGCCATGTCAGCAAGCTAATTGCAGAAATGTGTATAGACAACCACCGTGGATATACAGTAAGTCCCCAAAATTACCACACAGGTGTTAACCCATTATGTACCTAACATGTAATGAGAGACCTGGGGACACAAGGTGATAGATATCCTGCATTGGACAAACATGTGGCTGCAGTGTTCGCAGAAACATACCATATACCCACCCAATCATGAAGGTTGTCAGATCTAGATAAGGGGGAGGTCACTGTGGCTCTGCAGTTATCCTTCATCAGCATCACAATTGACTACAATAGCCCCTGTGGGATGTACCTCAGCAGACACCTCCATCAACTGTAAAGTCCACAACAGTACCTCATCAGGAGTAGCAAAGAGCATGAACAGATGCCATGTGTTGCCTGATTAAACAAACTGCAGCTCCACCCCGCGCCATACTGCCCACCCAGACGCAACCCCTGCCTGACGTATGAAGCCATGTCCAAGCTGGAATCAATGAACATGCTGCACCTTGTATAATCTGAATGGCAGTGAATTATGCACATGAGAGACCTGAACCCCAGCACTGACATACATAGGACAAGCTGTACGGAATGATCCATAACACAGAAGCCACCCCCACTCTTGAGTAAACACCCAGTACAGGTTAGCCAGAGAGTCACCCATTGACCCCCCTCAAGAGGAACCCTGATGAGTGGATGGGAGATGGTATTAAACCCCTTTGGGTTATGTTATGTCAGAGGTAGACGGAGGCACAGTATCCCAACCATGACATATGTCATGGCAAACTCCAGTTACAATGTGTGTCAAGGACAAACACCCCTCTGTGACTAGCATCAGAAATGGCCTGGGGAACATCGCTAGTGTTTGCCAATGTCCACCTATGTTGTGGAATACACTACCAATGTTGGACAAGCCTGGTGTAGGTAGTCCATATCTGAACATAATTCAACATGGTCATATGTGCACAACTGGCCCCTACACAGTCTGTTGTGCTCACTATGAAGATAAAAGGGTAGGAAACCCCCCCGTTCCCCTTAAAATTTAAAAA
Organism: Protopterus annectens; assembly: GCF_019279795.1. Taxonomy (NCBI): domain Eukaryota; kingdom Metazoa; phylum Chordata; order Ceratodontiformes; family Protopteridae; genus Protopterus; species Protopterus annectens. Next base: position 745,423,656 of record NC_056725.1, on the reverse strand, counting down.
AAACCCCAAAAAATTTTTCCCAAAAAAAAACAAAAGGGGGGAAAAAATTTTTTCAAAAAAAAAAAATTTTAAAAAAAATTTTTTTAAAAAAAAATTTTTGGGAAAAAATTTTTAAAATTTTTCCAAAAAAAGGGGTTTGGGGGGGGAAAACCTTCAAAAAAATGTTTGGGGTTTTTAAAAATTTTAAAAAAATTAAAAAAAATGGGGTTTTTTTTTTGAAACCAAAAAACCCCCCCAAAAAAAAAAAACCCCCCAAAAAAAAATTTTTTTTTTTTAAAAAACCAGGGGGTTTTTTTAACCCCAAAAAACCCCCCCTTTTTAAAAAGGGGAAAAAAAATTTAGGGGTTTTTAAAAAAAATTTTCCCCCCTTTTTTTTTCCCGGTTTTTAAAAAGGTTTAATTTTTTAAAAAATGGGTTTTTGGGAATTTTTTTTTTTAAAATTTTTTAAAAAATTTTTTTGGGGGGGAAAAAATTTTGGGGAAAAACCCAAAATTTTTTTAAAAAAAATTTTTTTAAAAAAAAATGAATTTTTTCCAAAAAAAAAATTTTTTAAAAAAAAAGGGAAAAATTTTTTTTTCTAAAAAAAAAGGTTAATTAAAAAAACCCAAAATTTTTTTTAAATTTTTTTCAAACCCCTTTTTTTTTGTTTTTTAAATTTTCCCTTTTCCCCAAAAAAAACACAAATTTTTTTTTTAAAAAAATTTTTCCCCAAACCTTTTCCCCCCTTTTTTTTTTTTTAAACCCCAAAAAAAAAATTTTTTTTTTGGGGGGGGGGTTTTTTTTTTTAAAAAACCCCGGGGGTTTTAAAAAACCTTTTTTTTAAACCCCAAAAAAAACCCAAAAAAAAAATTTTTAAAAATTTAAAAAAAAAAATTTTTCCATTCTGTAGCACTTGTTCAAGAATTATGAATTTGAGATTGTAATTTGGACAATTTAGTGAATGCTTGTAGAAGGCATTATTTTCCTTCTTTTTCTCTATGTCATATGAGTGCTCGTATAGTCTTTTCCTGAACTCTCTCTCCGTCTTTCCAATATAAAAACTATTGCATGTAGTGCATAGTCCTAAGTTTAATTCTTGAACAAGTGCTACAGAATGAAAGGGGTGGAGACTGGGAAGCTGTTCTGGAATCCAAAGAACTAACCTGGCAATTGAGATTAGATGCAAACAAAACTCCAGGATTAAATGACACTTTAAGTATAAGCTCAGTTCTAAAACTAAGGAGAGCTAGACTTTAATACCTAACTTAAGAAAACCGCAACAATTGTTGGCTTATTTCCTAAAATCAATTTTAAAACATTTTACAACAGTTTTTAGAAAAAGGTTCCTTTTTAATGTATTTATTGCATATTTGCACATGTTTTGCTGCTATACACAAAAAATTTTCAATATATCTTGGTTAACTGAAGAGTAATTAATTTTGTTCCCTCATTCCGTTTACCCTTTCCCCCCCCCCCCCCTCCCTCCCTCCTTTCCTTCCATCTTTAAGATGTGTGCAAACAAAAGCACAATTTTAACATGTTGCATTGACCTAGATGTATTGTGTAAGTTATTTTAAAAAAACAAAATCTCCTACGCTAATTTTAAATAACACAGCACTGTAGATTACTAGGACACAATGTATGAAACATTCCTCAGACTTTTAAAACAAATATTTTTAACTTAATACAGAACATTACAACTTTAAGAAATCATTTACATATTTAATGAATCAAATTGTAATTAAGTGAATGTATATAAACTGCTATCCATACTGCTTTCATTGTACTTGATAAAGCTCGGTAGGAACCGAGTGAAAGCGCTTGTGTCATACTTTGTGGTTCGTGTGTTTTGGTGGAATAAAACTTCGTAATTGTTGTAACAGCATTGGAATTATTGCCTCCGCTCAGCCATCCTGGAATTTGGTGTTCTTGGTTTTTGGTGCTTTCAACTTCTTTCTCACTATGAAGATGTCAAGCAGTGATAGAACTAAAGCCCAGAATACTGTCCACCACAGTGAAAGTACTGAACCAGTACACTATACGGTACTACAGTGTTAGGTCATTATGAAAGGATGTTGACAACTGTATGCAAAGTATCCCATGCAATCCCTGCAGGCACAGTACAATCCCTGTTGTGGCAGACACAAAGCAGTTGGCTAGTAAGTACACAACATGACACCCAACATACAACCATAAACGTGAGATATTGTTGAAGTTCACACACATCCAAATATGTGGTGGACTGCAGAGTTCAACATATGGAAAGCTCACACTGGGCATGCTCGCACACTTTGATAAATGAGGCATATGTCAGGCAACATGCCATGGAAAGTCTGAACTGGGCATGCTCACACACTTAGGCCATTTAGCAGTTGGTCACACATATCTGGTATTTGTACACGTCATTCCAGGAACCAACCACAACACAGCAATCTGCCCAGTGCACACAGTAAATGACTACAGAGACATAAGTGATATAGTGGATCGCCCTCATATTCAAACATCTTCCACAGATACACAAGTTGTTCATAGGAACAGAGAATGCTATGGCAATAAAGACCTGCAAACAGTCTAACAGCAATAAATATTGTGCATCTGACAATTAAACATATGGGTGTAGAGGTCAATACTAGGCTGTTTGCCCTAGGGAATGACAGCTTAGCCAGAGTGTGCTTGGCATCTGCATCCCCTGTACAGTAGGCTACTGTGCCACTGTAAAGTAGGTCACATAAGGCAACGTGTGAGGCTAGTGAGCTGTGCCTCTGTCAAGCAGGGGCACAATGGAGATCCCAGGGTTTGAATGTGCTAAGCCACATCCATGTTGTTGGTGTGTGCTGGAAGAGGGTTGCTGAGGACCTCTAACAGTAAGTGGGCATCAATAACAGACTGAGGGGAGCCCTATCTGCATTGTCTGGACAATTCCACTGTCAACACTGTGTTGTGATGATTATGTGGGATTGAAGTGTCATGCCGGTACTGTTCACAGATGTCCTCCCTCTGTGGGCTACAGCTCTGCAATGTATTAGCTCACTCTGTCTGTTGGACGGCTCATATATGGCTGGTGTACACCTGACATGTGTCCTGTTGTGAAGCAGTCATGGGTATATGTGGGATAGCATGATCAATGCAATCCTTACACATGCTCATAGAATGCAATTGTCAATGATTATGCAGAGTGGCCAGTATAGTCCCCCAGCATGGGTCCTTTGAAGTTGTCCACCCCAGTCTTCACAAGTGTGGAGTCTGCTTGTGCTAAATACAGTTTGTTTGCAGTGACAACCTTGCCTGGGGGTGATGATGGGATATGGATGTCCAGGGAAAGGTGGGTATGGTCAGATATCAACAATGGTGGTCTACCTCTGGTGTGGAACAGTGAGTACCCATGTTGCAGATGGACAGGTGCAATATGTATTCCCCCATGTGGCTGTGGTGAGTGGTTCTGCCATAGCACATGGACCCACAAATTGTAGTGGCTGTAGGGTAAAGTTGTAGAGGCCTGTACAATATGCCTGTACTTGATGTTAACAACTGGAATGATGTATGTGAACACCTGCATATCCCGGCACTGTTCCCAGGGAAGCAAAGTGTGTGTCCTGGATGTGGGAGTGGTGTTCTGGACTGGTTGTGTTGTGTGTTACAGGTCCTGTGGTCACGAAGCATGGTATAGAACATAACCTGCCAGTGTGATGTGCATATCTGACCCTGACGTAGGTGGCTGCAAATGCATATATATGCTATCCCCCACCTGACAGGTAGTACTAGATGTACATACCTCTGTAGAAATAAAGATGCCAGCACCCTATAAATACTGCAGGTGCAGAACAGATGCCCAGTAATTGCGTGCTCTGCTAATGTGTCTCCCTCAAGTGCCATAATATAGTTAGGTAGGGGTTTGAACCATGCAAATGCTCAGTGTGTGTGTGTGTGTGTGTGTGTGTGTGTGTGTGTGTGTGTGTGTGTGTGTGTGTGTGTGTGTGTGTGTGTGTGTGTGTGTGTGTGTGGGTGAGCGGGGTTGATGTATGTGCAAGTCTGTGTGAGGGAAGTGTCCCTTTTGGCAACTGGGAAAACACTCTACAGGATGCACATTTCCCTTTCTAAGCACTGATGATGTCAGCACCCTATAAGTACAGCAGGAGAAAGAAAACCTCCCAGTAATGTGAATAGCACGCTCTGCTAATGCATCTGTCATGAGTGTCATAACATAGTTAGGTAGGGGTTTCAATCCTGCGACCGCCCACTGTGTGTGGAGGGGGGTTAGTGTGTGTGCAAGTCTGTGTGAGGGAAATGTCCCTTTTGGCAACTGGGAAAACACTCTACAGGATGCACATTCCCCTTTCTAAGCACTGATGATGTCAGCACCCTATAAGTACAGCAGGAGAAGGGAAACCTCCCAGTAATGCAAATAGCGTGCTCTGCTAATGCGTCTGTCACGAGTGTCATAACATAGTTAGGTAGGGCTTTGAATCCTGCAACTCCCCAGTGTAGGTGGAGGGGAGTTAGTGTGTGTGCAAGTCTGTGTGAGGGAAATGTCCATTTTGGCAACTGGGAAAACACTCTACAGGATGCACATTCCCCTATCTAAGCACTGATGATGTCAGCACCCTATAAGTACAGCTGGTGAAAAGAAACCTCCTAGTAATCCGAATAGCGCACTTTGTTAATATGTCTCTCTCAAGTGTCATAACAAAGTTAGGTAGGGGTTTGAAACCTGCAAGTGTGTGTGTTTGGATGAGAGGAGTTTGTGTGCGTGCAATTCTGTGTGAAAGACATGTGCTTTTTGGCAATCAGGAGATCACACTACACCCTATAAGTTCAGCTGGAGAAGGAACACCTCCCAGTAATCCAAATAGCGCATTCTGTTAATGCGTCTCTCTCAACTGTTAAAACATAGTTAGGTAGGGGTTTGAAACCTGCAAGTGTGTGTGTTTGGATGAGGGGAGTTTGTGTGTGTGCAATTCTGTATAAAATGCATGCTTTTTGGCAATCAGGAGATCACACTACATGATGCACATTACCCTTTCCAAACACTGATGATGTCAGCACCCTATAAGTACAGCCGGAGAAGAGGAACCTCCTAGTAATCTGAATAGTGCGCTTCGCTAATGCGTCTCTCTCACGTGTCGTGACATAGTTAGGTAGGGGGTATGAATCCTGCAAGTGTGTGTGGGTGTGTGTGGGGGGGTAGTAAGGTGTGTGTAATTGCAAGTGTGAGAAAACAGATCCTTTTGGCAAATACTACAATACACCAGATGCTGCATATTCCCCCAGTAAACGCAGGGGATGTCACCACACTATCAGTACAGCCAAACAGGGCTACTTGGCCAGTAATGCCAATAGTGTGCTTCGCTATTGGGTCTATTACCATTGTCAGAGCGCAGATAGGTATGTTTTGGAAACCCACAACTGCCACGTGTGGTTGTGTCACACAATATGGCCTTGTGTGGGTTGTTGTGCATAACAATGCATGCCATTGCCTAAACCAGCAATGGCAATGCACACATGATGTATGTGTGTGACACATATACATAAATACCTGTGACCTTCAGTAGTTACCATGTCTGACACGTGCCTCAAGTGGATAAATGGTATTCGCAATGCATAACAATATGACTGTGTCTTACTGTGCAGGGACCGCACGCAGTATGTGTCTATACAGTGTGTGTTGTATATGGTATAATACCTACAGCAGGGGATACACATCTGGTCTGGGCCATATAGTCTACATGTAGTCGATGAACAGGTGCTGCATGTTCCCACCTGTTGTGGGAGTGGTAACATGTTATTCCACTGCAATTCAGTGACCACATGCTGGGAACCTTTCAGCTAGTGTGTTGTAGCTACAGTAAAGCTCACGCACAATGTTTGGCTGGATGCAGTCCAGCCATATAAAGACATTTCTTGTGACAGTCATATTGCCAGTGTTGTTAGGGAGGATAGGTGGGTTTCCTGTGTATGGGAGGGTTGTGTGTGCCAGGCTATGAACCAGAAGGCAGTCCAACACACTGTTACTGCTCATGGATAGGCCCTGATGCTTTGTGCTGTGCCAACAACCTGGAGGTGTGTGTATCTGTGGTGCCTTGGGATACCACCCCCCTATCCATGTGTGTTACATGTGTAGGGGGCGACAGGCATGGTATGAGGTATATCCTGGCAGTGATGGGTTGCACCTGTGAGCCGTGAATCAGGAATCTGGTACTGCACAGATATTGCAGTTCACCGTACTGAGGACAGTGTCCAGTGCATGCATCTTGCGGTGTACACTGCTGGTGTTGTGTAGCATCACTGTTAGTGTCCTATCCTGTGTGATACCCGCGGAGGTGGCTATTTAATCCGTGTCCTGCAGCAAAAGGCACTATGTGTGTATCAAGGGGCTTTGCCAATATACAATGGCCCATGGGTGTCACGTGCAAGCTGCCCCTCACAAATCATTGTGGCTTCCCTAGCATGTAAGCACACGTTGACAGCCAGTGGATACCCTATGAATGACATTGGAGATTGAGCAGAATGTAGACATAGAACACCCTTCCTACATATTGTGGTAGCATACCTGGTGAGGGTATGATGGCAACCAAGATCAGGCTCATACTGGCCCATGCCACATGCTGAGAGATCCCTTCTATGGTCCCTATCATGTAGTCCAGGGAGGTATGTCTCAGGTCATCCATAGTGGCATGGTCAATGACTGAGTCATATGTGTCCATGCCTCTGACTGACCTGTATGCATGTGTTTTGTGGTGGATCATAGTGCCCCACAGGCATATCACTGTGACCTTCACCATGTACAGCCTGTTGTGCGGGACCCCACTGCAGCAGCCAAGAGAGGTACCTGACACATCTGTAGCAGGTGTGTTGTGTAGCCCTAAAGGCTGTGAGTGTGTGGCACATGGGATGTGTGTGCCATGTGGCATGTGCTCTGTTCGGCGTAACGTATGCCTGTGTGCCAGCTGTGGAGGTGTGTGATGCTCAGGCAGGATGCTATTCTGAGTCTCCAAGTATGCCCCAGTGTGTTCAGATTGCTGTCAGTGCGGGTCTATGTCAGACTGGTATTGTAGTCACTGTAGTATGTCATGCCACCTGACAGGGTATGGCAGTACTGGGTTCAGAGTGCTCAGTCCCCAGATTGGCTATGTGGTGGCATCCCACACATGTGTTGTACATTCCTGGCCAGGGGTGAGGGTTGACTGCATACATGTGGCAGCTGTGACATTGCCACATGACTCACATAAACCACAACTGGACCATAGAGGTGATTCACAGGTTATCTTTGCACATGCTACCATAGTAGTGTGATTGCCATAGTGATTACCAACACATAGGGCAAATGGGGAACAACATACTGAAGGTGTGTATGTGCGGGTGTACTGCTACTGATTTCATAGCACTGGCATATATGACTGCACATGTGGGTAAATGCCAGGTAAGTCATGTGCAATGTGTCACAGGCAACGTACATGCGAACAGGACAGACAGTGACGTGTCACATGTCAGCTGCTGATATTGGCCATATCACACCTGCACAATTACATACTATGTTGACAGCTACATACCACGGACACACCTTACACATGCATAAACTAACAGTGTACAGAACAGTCAAGTGTACATATGGCATATTACCTGCACACTCCATGCCGTGTTGCTGTGTGGATCCAGCCTCCATCATGATGCAGGTGTGTTGCTGTTGATGTTCCGGGGCTGGAGCCACAACACTTAGGAGTAGCCCCTCCAGTCTGGTGAGGGGGGGGATGTGTGGCCACCCCACCTCCTGTGGCAACCTGTTGCCTGTGGATATCCGACGCATGCTGACGGACATTTCTGATTAAATCACTGCAGTGATGTCGTACCTGCTCATATGTCCTATTATGTGTGCCAATGTCATTTACCCTACGGACAAGGTCTTGCCACAGTGCAGCCCTCTCCTGCTGATTCTGGCTGGTGCGGGAAAACATTATGTCATAATCCGGCACCAGGCTCTGGTGTATCTCCTCATCTTCTGCTGCAGAGTAGGCAGGATTACGCTGATGCGCCATGTCCCTGGAAGAGAACACAAACAGGATATCAGCAGACTATGTCAGCAATATATGGCACACATACTATACATGATACTCAACTGTAGTGAGATACTACTACTCCCATATGTAGCATGTGTGTGTCTCTTGGTGGATACACAAGTACATGGCCAGATATCAGTGCTCAGCCAACACCTGTGCAACAATACCTGCCACATTCCATACAACATAGTAGCATGCCCCATCGGTCAGCACACTGCGATGGGTCCAATGCAAAACCTCACTCTGGGGGTTCATACCAAGGTACTGTATGTGGAACGCCATCCACTAGTGTGATCTGGACACAAATTACTCGGCCTGGATATACATATCCCACCACCACCACCACCAGCACAGTAGACTACTTTGATATATATGTGATTAGACAGATATTCACTTGTTAGGACTGACATGGTATCCATGCAACCCACTGGGCCAGTGGAAGCCACAACCCACACTGCTGACCCCTTTGTGAATGCTTCCCACAGACATCCCAAAGAATGCATGGAACATGCACACACATTTCTAACCCAGACCCTATGCACAAAGGTTAGGCATCCTGTCTAGTGGACCCCAGCCAAAGGCAGATTGTATAACGATAGAAGGAGGCTACTGCAGGACAGAGCAGATACACATAAAGGGAAGGCATCTGTGGTCAGCACTGGTAATAAGCTACGGTCTCTCATAACAACATCCACGGCCTACTCTGGGCGGGAAATGGCCACGAACACTATAGATACCACAAGGCCTTCTTCAGTTATGTTACACATATGGACCAAACACCTTAGATATGCTCTGAGTTACTACACACCTACTTAACATTCACCGAACACACAGATATTGGCAACATTCTTGCAGACAGGTTCAGTGCACGTATCCCCCCTCCTTCTCCCCCACACTTAGAAATACTTATCACAGCTGAATGTAACCTCCCTATCATCTCACATGTCCAGGTGAGGGCCGCCCTCAGCAAAGCAGAACACACAGCATTAATGTGACCTGATGGTATCCCTGGATGTGTGCTACGTGAACTCCAAGGGAACATAGAACCACATATAAGACTGATATTTAACCTTGGCCATACTACGGGATATGTACCTGAACACTGGCATACAGCAACAGTGGTCCCACTCCACTAAGGAAGCACCTCTACTGACCCTGGGAACTACCGCACCATAAGCTTAACCAGCCTGGTCTGCAAAGCTATGGAATGATTCAGTATGGGACGCATATACAGCGATATTGGGTACCTGCAGACGCTTGTTCCCAGCCAGTTTGCCTTTGTGATGGGCTGATCCTGCCTTTTGAACCTGGTTGACCTTTCAAAACAGTCACTACAGCCATTGATGAGGGCAACACAGTCCATACAGCCTACCTGGACTTGCCTAAGGCCTTCAACACAGTACTCCACTCAGGCATCATAGACAAGCTCATTAGCTTACATGTTACTACATATGTCACATGATGGGTTGCACACTGGTTGACATACAGACTCTATAATATCGATATTGCAGGAGCCATGTCAGACTCAATGCCAGTCACATGTGGTATCCCACAGGCCTCTGTCCTAGGACCCCTCTTGTTTGGCATTTATTTCTCAGATGTAAAAGCAAACATGTGCGGGTTGTGGATGACAAAGTTCCCAGATGACTGCAAAACACCAGCTGACACACACATCCTACAGACAGGCCTCACAGAAATGGAAAACTGGTGCCAGGATCATGGCCAAACACTGAATGACATGTAATGTATAGTCATCCTCTTTGGGTGGAACTACGTGCACACAGCATATCACATGGACATACCTATAGATACAGACCTATGACACATATGGAGGGTTCACAGTGTGTAGACTATTAACTTGTTACTTTACATTACCTGTGTTTGTCGCAGCTGGTTGTGTTACCGTTACTACAGCTTCCTGCTGCTGCTAACCCAGCTTGGTTCTGACACTGCTGACAGCTTCAACTTAGTTTGTGCACTGTGTGTTGTTGTTTGTGTTCTTATTTTTATTTTTTTTTTCTTTCTCTCTCTCTCTCTGTCTCTCTCTCTCTCTCTCTCTCTCTCTCTGTCTGCCTCCAGACAGTGCAATGAAAGTATTGCATGTGTGGAGTGTGAGTACAGGATGCTTTTGTAGGTATCTGCATAAGTCCATGTGATGGCCTTTGCACCAATTGTAAGCCAGCATTTGCTAATTGCATGCAGCCAGTTGTGTACTGATTGCAGTTCTCACTGTGATTTCAGGACAGTGCTATAAAAGGGTATGTGAGATAGGCGTTGCCCTTTCAGATTGTAAGGGCGGGACCATGCTGGTATGCTGTGGACACTGTTCTGTGAGTGTAAAGGTTAGTATCTCTCTCATGATTCAGGCTGTGTTGTAGATTCACATTTCTCCATTCCTCTCTCCTGTTTCCTGTAGTAAGTGTGTATGCACACTGACACCTACAACTATATATATATATATATATATATATATATATATATATATATATATATATATATATATATATATATATATATATGTAAATATACATACATTTATATATGTACATTAACTGACATTATTACCTACTAGCTACCAGCTAGCATGGCTGTTTCTGTTCACACACTACTATTATGGAAATCCACTAGTTTTGACAGTAAGTATAAATGACATGCTTTGTGTACTACACATCCTATATTCCCTTTACATTCATTCCTACTATTACATGATATATTTATTTTATTACAATGTTCTTCTATAACAGTCATGGCTTAGTAGTAGGTCATGCAGACTACTGTTTCCAAGGTCCTGGGTTCGGGACTGACAGTGGGATTTTATTTTGCTTTTGAACTGACTACAGGACCTGTCAATCAGAGTGACTAAGGCACTTTTAAGCAGTTGTAACCGGGTTAGCGCTGGTTTGCATGGAGCTCCAGCATGCGCACTGGCATTCAGCTCTGCGCACACCCGCTTACAACCGCTTAACAGTGCTTACTCTGGCTATTTTCTTTGAAAGAAATGAAAATGGGGAGACAGGAAAGTGGTGAAAAAGGGGTCACAAAGAGGGTAAGACAGTAGGGAAACAAGCTTGGGTTTTGCAGGAGGGATGTAGGTAAGGCCCATAGCTGCCCATTTCTTCATCAGCAACAGCTGTGCATATGTATGTAATTTGGTGTGACATTTGAAACCTTCCACCCCTGAGAGAGGTGTCAGGGCAACAATAATACTTGTTATACTTTTCTTGTAAGGCAGGCTTGCAGCGGCTAGAGAGAGAGAGACAACTAAAAGGTTTTTATTAAATTCTTATTTTGGAAAGTAGAGCTGTTTTCACTGGTCTTTTGTGTGGTTTCAGAATAATACTTGTTGTACAGCCAACTGTAATTGATAGTTTCCATGTCCAGCAGACATGTGTGCGGAATGGGTAGCTATGTATGGGGCATAATTTTTTTGTGGGTACAGAGTGCCCATTTTTTTTTTTTTTTCAGGTGAGAGTGGTATGTTAGGTGAAGGAAGTCGGTATAGCTGGGGAGGTAGGTTGGGTAGGTCAACAGATAAGAGAAACAAGACGCATACAGGGGCGGTGCATGACACGTGTGAGAGGGTTACACAATTGACGGGGATGGATGTTTGGATATCCAGAGCCCAAGAGACCACAGATGGCAACAGTGGAACTGATATCCCCACCAATGGGCAGTTGCCACTGTTCCTTCACTGCCCAGGATGGGCTGTGCTGGGGGCTGTGTAGGCCAGGCAACAGGCACGCCCGTAAGTTGTGCCACCTGTGCCTCAAGCTGGCATAGGGTCCCAAGAACAGAGTCCCGGATCTCCCTACGCACCACAGTCCGGACGCTACGGAGGGTGAGTGGTGGTTCTCCTCTGGCCACACTTGCAGAGGGGGGACGGGCCCCATCCCCTGCAGCGGGTCCACCCGCAGGTGGCACAGGGCCACCGGAGGAGGGTCCAGACTGGGCACTAGTGCCAGGTGCACTCGCCAGCTGAGGTGGGAGAGGTGGGTCCACTGAAACCCGCCTTCCCTGTTGTCCTATGTTTTGCATTATGTCATGACAGTTTGGGTTAGTAACATACAATACCATTCGCAATTAGTTGTAACAGCATGCATTAGTATTCCCATTAACCAAACACCCAGATATTCATACCATTGAACAGCGAGCATAATACATGCATAATTTGAACAGCAATACACAGTCCAACAACATGCAGGGTTGATTGATGGCAACAGGCCATCAGGTTTGGATGTATGAACAGGGCAGATGCATCAACGTACATGCAAATATTTATGACCCAACAGGACAAATGTCCAGGGGTGTTAATTGTGATTGCACATACCATTTTCACGTGGAATGGGTTATATGTGGTTATAGGGTGGGGTGAAGAAAATAATATTAACACCTTCAAATACCAATACATATGCTGTACATTTCTAATAGCTGCACATATATACACACTACTGTTCTAACTACAGTTTCCTATATGATAACTACTTCAATAAGACTGTTACTGCTACATCACTATACATTTTATTGTTCTTCATACACGTTCATATCTGGCTATGTTCAGCTACATCATCCTGCTACATTTGCTTTATATAGCTATAGACAACTGTGGATGTTTGGTATTTCAGACAATCATACTATCTGCATATTGCAGACTGAGAGCAACATATCCATATTTTGGGATACACATTCCAGCTGCAGCAACACTTTGAACACATTTTGCAGTTTGGCTCTACTTGTCACATTTATTTCATTCTGTACTGACTGCAGTATACTTTATTCAGGGGTTATTACTACTTTATTGGTGGATTCATAACTCTTTCTCACACTCTCTCACTTGTTTTCATTTTACTATTCAGGATGGTACTTACTTCTAGGATTTATTGACATGTTTTACCTGTAGTTATTACAATCCTTTCCAGCAGTCTCACTTCTGTCATGTTTCAGTATTTCAACTGGGATATATTTCACACGTGATCTGCTCATCTTCTGCATCTGTACTTTTCAGCCTGCTGCAGGTTGTGTACTATTATATTACAGGTGGGGCATCTTTATTTCAGAGTTTATTTCAGACATTTTCATTTTTCTGTTTGGATTACAGACTGCAACACACTTTTGTAATCAAGCAATACTTGCGAACACTCTTACACTGTTACTTGCACATTTTATTACTTAGTGACTACAATGCACTCTTTTGCTAAATGTCATACTTTTATATTTCTTTACAGTTACTGGGAGTGGATTACTGACCTGCCTGGTGCTGCAACCGCACCAGCCTATTGCCATAGGCTCTGCGGTTCGCAGAACGGACACCTTCAGCTGTAATATAAATGAAGTAATATTGGAATACACATCTCCATAATATCAGCTAGTTTAATTTCATACATACATAATTAAATGTAACTTACTCAGTAGTGGGGCGTTGGGCATTTGCCGGGCCTCCTGGATCCAAAGGTTCAATTGGTCCTGCTTACGTCTCTTCAGGTCCGCATGGTGGTGATGGACCTGCTCACCAGTCCTTGGAATCCCTGTGGCACTGGTGAGATCATGAGCCAAGCGGTCCCATGCCTCAGCCCTATATGCTCCCCACAGGACCTGACCCTGCATGAGTTGGGCCTGATGATTGTGGACTAGGAGCCAGACCATGTATCTGGACTCCTCAATGCCCCACCTCTGTAATGGAAAGCAACTACCCTCACCTACTCCTGACATTCTGGCTGCAAGTTAGTTCTACAATCATTTATGCTGTGTATTCCCACCTATGGGGCTTATATATGCCGTTTTTCCCGCACTTATCTGTGATTGGCCATTTTGGAATTGTATCAACTTCACAAAACCTGCTTTGTCATGCTCCACTTTCTATTCATTCCTATATATTTGCTATTACTGCATTTCTAAGTACAGCTGTCATGGCTTAGTGATTCAGTACCTTGACTATGGTGCATGGTATCCTGGGTTTGAACCTGGCCACTGCTTTTTATATTTTATGACTGTCTAGATAGGCTAGGGGGTGTGTCTGTGTAAAGGCAGTTTTGATACAGCTTGCTCAACGTTGCCCGTCTGTTAGCTTGTTGGCACGGTGCTCAGCTCCGCTCAAACGGGGTATGCTGGTTTACGCTTCATTTGGCTGTTAGCATGCATATTACGCTCAGCTCAGCTAGGGGCACACAGTTTCAGCGTGTTAAACCACTGCTCACCTACGGGCACTCATTTTACACCTGTTAAACCACTGCTCACCTACGGGCAGATGCACTCACCTTGTTAAACTGTAGCTCAGCTACAGGCACATCTGGCATTTTTTATTATTTTGTTATCGCACTTTTCTTCAAAATAAATGGCCTATTTCATTACATTTTACATAAAATATAATTTTATATGTGTACATATTTGTCAGGGACTTGTTTCGTGCTTATTTTACTAAAAATAAAAATTGATGTTGGGGGGGCTCGAACCATGACTGCCTGCTCTTCAGCCGACATCTCCACCGCTACGCTATTGCTTCTTGGCTTATTTTGAATATTTAGTTCTTATATGCTTTTCCACTGACTGCTAACTGTGGCTAAGCTACCGGCACGCCAGCGCAAACGAGCGCACTCACGGGCAAACATCTTTACGATTTAAAAAAAATATATAACATGTTCATTTATATATTTTATGTTCATAGTCTGTGGTGGCATGTGTTGTGTTGTGTTTATTCACATTTCCATGGACTCTGTCGTGGGTGTTTACTTTGGGCACTTTTACTCTTCTGGGGGCGTGTCCGCTTGCAGGGCTCGGCCTACGGGCACGCCCCTTACTGTCTTCAATGGACCGTGTTAGCCTTAGGTGTGATTCAGCATGCCCTCATGCATATGCATGACATACTGACGTCACACCGTTTAACTGCAGCATCCGTGTAAGCCTTGTATCTCTTACACGGAGGCTTCGTGAATCCTGCCCATAGTCAATAAAAGGATTACAGTTAAAAATGCATATTTTAAAAAGTTTTGTTTTCTGCAGAAGTGTCACCATGCTTCACAAAGTTGATTGTGTCCTACATCTCAGTGCATTTTTGTGTAAATAAGTCTTGTTTTGTAAGTTGTTACTCAAAGTGAAACTTGTAATAACAGTGTTGTCAGGATGCATATCAATGGCACACAGTTCTCCTGTTCTGTGCTACTATTAACACCACTAGACTCAGATATTCAAAGTTATATTATCTCATATAATGGCAGCATAGTAAGAAGGCAGTTAGCAGCATAGAGCTTCTCATCAACTCTATCGGGCTCTCAAATCTTTATGAGCATTAACAATGTTAAAGATGCAAGAGCTTTGGCCATATTCACATATATTTCTGCATTTAGAGATGTATATCACCCCCACAACCCAGTAGAAAGACAGAGAGAGATGGAGAGAAGCTCTTTCTACAAACTGGGATAACCATGAAATGTTTCATGCACACATATTGCATTTTTTTAATTCAATGCAGATACTTAGAAACAGATTTTAAAACTCTTTACACTATTTGAAAGTTGCTTAATTTTCAAAAGCAGCACATGAGGCCCATAAGCAATTCTCAAATAGAGATAAAAATAAGTTCTATTTATTTTCCAAAGCAGCATCTTAGGTAGTTAAGCAATTCTCAGGAGAGATAAATACAGCTTACAAACCATCTACAATAATAAAGAAAAGGAATCCATCACTTATCTTCTGGATAATAAAATTCATGATAATACCTAGGCAGATGGACTTAATGGCCACTGCTGGTCATGTTCACTGGATAATAACCTACAGATGAAAAAGGGTTAGTGAAACAATTAATTTTTTGTCTCTGAATGGATAAGTCTGGATAGCATTCAGAATAATCTTATTCAGGTTTAAGACACTTGAATTTGAAATACTCTGTCTTTGTAACTCACTTAAAATGTGGTGCTTCTAAATTTGCATCAGATAACAGGTTCAGGTTGGGTCTACAACAGATGTGTAACACTTCAATTAGCTAAAGCCCTTATAATCCTTCATTTGAACACATGGGTGTGGTTCTCTGACATATGACTTTTACATGATTCCTCAGAAATGGCCTAGATGTTACATGTTACCAAGGCACCATTATTTGTACCAATTGAGCCATGGTTCATTAGTTTTCTTTAACTGTAACACCAACTAGCTCTACCTTTCTCTCCTTTCAAGCTTTATGTGCACTGGTTGGACTGGTTGCAAGAGAGGTAGAGTTTGGATGGAATACAGCCTGTCATAAAAAGTCTTGTAAAAATCTTTTGCATTTTGGTTAAGTTGCATGGCAAATTCAAACAGAATAGTCATTGGCTTTAGTTTTCATTCTAGCATAGGTATATTAAAGCTACTCTGCTCTAATCTGTCTTTCAAGCATCGTACATCAATGGGAACACATTTACTTACTTCCTGGTGGTGTAGTGATTATATGGTGGATTGACAGGTATTACAGCCAATATGAAAGGGATCCTGTGTGACTGGATGAATGGTTATAGCTCTCTCAAGTACTGTATACTGTTAGTTCATTTTAAACTTGTACAACAGTATCATATTTTCCATGCAGTATTAAGATTTTATATGTTATTAATTGTTAATGATGCAGAACCTGCATATTCTGAAACACTTGACAAGTGATATCAATCTCATGGGTGTATGTTCGGCCATCAAATTAATATTTCAGTGAACGACTTATCATCAAGCATTAAACACCAAACATAGAGATTACAGAAGAAGCTTATCTTCAAAAATAATACAATTGAATGGCCATAGTTGGCCAGCAACCAAGTAATACTGTGATGCTTAAGGTAAGCTAAAAAAAACCTTTATAAATTTGCCATATTCCCCAGTAGTGCATTCTCAGAGTTGGTATATATAGTTGGGGGGGGATGGGCAGAGCCCCCCACCTTGGCTGACAAGGTGTTTTTATGAGGGCTGTTCATGATGTTGGCCAACTATGGCCATTTGATGGTATTATTTTCAAAGATAAGCTTACTCGATAATTTCCACATTTGGTGTTTAATGTTTGATGATTAGCTGTTCATTGAAATTTTAATTCGATGGCCAAACAGAGAAGCCAATTTCATAGCACTTTTAAGTATTTTACTGTTTCATATCTTGGCAAAGAACATTACAGATACAGGGCAGTATGCATTGCTGATGCAGATTCAGGGCAGTAAGTATTGCCAAAGTATTAAAAGTTAATTGTTGAATGACAAATTTTATGATTTTAATTTTGCAGCTGTATATCACTGCTGACAACTTCTGAGTATATCTTTACTGAAATTGTTAGCTGCTTAACTTTGGTTGCAATTTAGTAGGGTAGTATGCACACTTGATTTAGTTTCACCCTATATCTTAGAATGTCATTTTTACGATCTGCTACTTAATCTTTAATTAAAAATACACAGTTCTTAAAGCCTAATGTTTGATGTTATTGTGCATCAATAGAAATATTACAAATTTTAATAGATGCCTAGGAAATATTGGGTCCAGTTTGTAATTTCGAAAGCCAAAATCTCGAGTTTTGATACATCAAATTCAAAACATTGAGATTTTGGAATCTCAAAACTACAAAGTGGTGCAAAAAAAAAAAAAAACTAACTAAAACATTGGCACCCCCACACCCCCTGCAACTTAAGTATACCATCTCCGAGATCACTCTACAGTGAAGAGAATGGTAATGCTCCCATTACGCTTACCATTCTCGCCACTCTAGCGTGATTTTGGAGATGGTGTTTAGACCCCATTTGACTTATCATAGACTACATGACACAGAAACTGTAGAGAGATAACAGGTAGATAGAGAAACACTAGAGGAAATATGCAACTTCACCCCCCCCTCACTGAGGCCCCAGATAAATATTGGAGAACCCATCCCAGTGGAAACAAAGGTATGTGCAGCATTATGTATACTAGCTGTAGGTACTTTCCAGAGACCCACAGTGGATATTTATTAGAGGTGTTACAGGCCTCAGCTTCCAGAATATTACATCAGTTTCTAAATGCAAGGCTACAACATGTAAGGGAGCATATCTGTTTCCCGTGCACCCTGCAGGACAGAGCAAGAACTCTGTAGGAATTTTATGCAATTCCACACTTATGTGATGTTTTGGGGTCACACATAGAAATAAAAGCTCCACCTGGCAAACATGGAAGGAGGTACATCAACAGAAAAGGATATCAGTCTATAAATTGTCAGACTGTCTGTAATGCCCAAGGGATCTTCGACAATGTCTCTGCAGATATCCCAGGCAGTTTTCAATTCTCACATATACGGCACACCTGTGAGCTATATACAAGGTTTGTTATGGATGACTTTCCACAAGGCATCTAATGAGGGATGCAGGCTATGCTCTGGAACCATGACTAATGGCACCCATGAGAAATCCACACAACCCCAGCATACAAGGATACAAGAACACCCATGCTCAAACTAAGAATATCAGAGTGTATATTTGGCTTTATCAAATCAAGGTTACAGTGTTTAGACACTTCAGGAATTGCCCTGCAGTGCAGACCAGCCCTCTCTGCCGAAATAATCACAGTATGTTCCACATTGCAAAATATAAATCTCAGGAAAAAGCTTCAGCGAGGACAACTAGGGGCAGTCCCCAGTACTAGAGATAGCGCCAGCAGCTCTAGCAGATACAGGTGAGTCTGGAGGAGAACCACCAGCTTCAGATACTGCTGACAGACATAGGTATGCACAATATGCCATGACTCTGGCAAAGAGGCAAAGGATAGACACCCACACAGTGAATAACTGAAAAAATAATATAATTTGTACATACAAATATTATAAATGATGCCTGCCAAAGTGCACAACCTCTGTTTAACGATGTAATGGCTGCATTCTGTTAGCATCAGACACAGACAACCCCCAAAGGAGACATTTCACATCTGCTTTATTACCTAAGTAAGTCTGGAACTTACATAGAAAAAAGCAATACAGTTACATAAATAACTTCTGTGTTATACAACTTCTCATAGGTCCCTAAGGTGGTATATGCCCCAGGTGTACAGTAATGCCAGTAATAGCTTATGAGTGATGTTTGCAATATACAGCTTATGATTTTTACCCAATAATGTGCATCAAGAATTTCAGTTGGCCATTCTTTATAAACCAGTAATAAGATCAAGGGTAGCATCATTTGCACAAGTATAACAGTAAGCAATATTTAAACATCTACTTTGCTGTATTAGTAGGACTAGTAACAGAAATACAATGAGGGCCAACAAATACAAAAGCAGTCATGCACGACTGAGCATGTACTATGATTAATAGCATTTATTCTATTGTACATTTACATTAAAGGGAGGACTAGCCTGACACCAAAGAATGAGTGTGTGCAAATAAAACAAAGGTGTATTTCTTATGTATCCAGTTTACAGGGGCTGTTACAAGATATGTTTACCAGTCAACACTACTGCTAACATAAGTATATCTTTTGTGTGTGTGTGTGTGTGTGTGTGTGTGTGTGTGTGTGTGTGTGTGTATGCATCTGTGTATGAACACAATCACACACTGTGCTAGCACTATATCCTGCCATGCTGGACAGCTGGAAGCTGTACATGGTAGACTAGTCAGTGCTGTGTCAACACCCCTGATCACAAAAACTACCTTTGCCAGGAGTTGCACTGCTAATTCCTTGGCCCTGGCTAGAATTTGGGGTGATACCTGAATGTAAGTGATGTCTGTTGGATAAGCTGTCATCACAACTATGTTCTTGACCAAGACACGTGGCCTACCACATCTGTATGTGGACACTGTTATCACTGAAAGAGCAATGGAAGTAGTGCCATTACAGGAGTGGGATCTGGCACAGTGACATTGGCTAACACTTAATGATGTAGCTACTCTATGGCCACAGGGCTATAGACCATCACCCAGCAGATTATCCATTACAGACACTGTCCCATAGAGTATGTTATTCATCCTATCCAAGGAGTAACCCATACACTTCAGGTAGTCCCACATGTCAAAATGCAGAATATTTAGTACTCACATTCTCTCTTCTGAGGACCTCGTGAAACATGCCTGTACTCCTGTGATGGCCTTACACATATGTCAAGTGGCAGCTACTGACATGCCAACATCAGGAGGAGGGTGAACAGCAGGCCTTCTCTGAGCACCTCTATGAACCCACTTGTGTAGATCTTCCCCTTCACAATGGCTATAGAGAGAATCAACCGGTTCTGCAACTGGATAACCACACTACCCTGATCAACTGTGTCATCCACAACTTGTCCAGTGTCTAAGGTTCCTGCGACATAGGCAGAAAAATTTTGAGGTATAACCTTAGTGTCAGACTCACCCTTTGCACTGACACACTGTGCCTGTTCATCATCACCATTATCAATACTCTAATATCAGGCAGCAGAGGTTCCACAGTCCCACTGGCAGGATCACCTATGATAAAAGTAAGCAACTTAAAAAAAATAAAATAAACAATGATCAAAGCTATGTTATGTGAAACATATATTACAAATTAAAATATGCTAATGGAATGAAAGCAAATAACTTTCAGTAACACATACATCTACCTTTTGGATATTAAAAGGAATACCAAAGGTACACTTGCCATGTGCAGGTGGCCATGCAATGATAGACCCAGATGTGAATAAATGCAAAAAAGAGGAAAGAAACAATGATTATAAGGATCACAAAGCAAATTACAGAATAAACAGAATATAATTGCCTTTACAGCTATTGTGTAAGACACATTTCATAAAAATTGTTACTGTTTACTGGACATCCCCCACCCCATTCCACCCTCATTCTCCATCTATATCTATGTCTCCTATATCCCCAGTGTCTCTAGCGCTATGCATTTATACACACACACACACACACACACACACACACACATATATATATATATATATATATATATATATATATATATATATATATATATATATATATATATATATATATATATATATATATATATATATATATATATGTACTTTGTGTGTGTGTGTGTGTGTGTGTGTGTGTGTGTGTGTGTGTGTGTGTGTGTGTGTACACATGCAATGACAATTATTTAATTATATTCTATACTTGGAAGTTCTGTAGCTAATACCATTGGGTTGTCTTCCATGTCAGCCCCAAAACATCAAGGTTTCTGTGTGAACCCTATGTTGAGCTGTCTAGCTATCTAACAGTGGATAGGAACTCCTCTGTTTAAATCAGTGGTGGCTGAGAAGCAGGAACATCCTTCTGAAGCCATATACTAATGGGTGAATGCAGCTGCCCGATTTCTGGCCATCGTATGCCAGGTAGACATCAGAGCCTTAGCAGGACTATTTGTGCTAATAATGCAAAAACCTAAGACCTTGATAATAATAATTAATACAACAGAATTCTGAACAAAGTTGTCAGCTTCAGCTTTCAAGATTGAAATTTCCATGAAACTGTTATTAGAAGAAATATGTGATTGATTGATTTTATGACACATTCATGCCTTCCCATCATATATGGATGTGGTCAAGGTGTACTTATGTATGTCTCCTATTGGTTTATGTATTGACATAATTAAGTAATTAATTAAGTAATGTGAAGTGCTATTGATCTAATTCTCTTTTTTTGTCTTCTCCACCCTATATATATATATATATGTGTGTGTGTGTGTGTGTGTGTGTGTGTGTGTGTGTGTGTGTGTATTCATTTTTTTAACATATTGCTGCTGAAAACAAAATAGCTATCAGCATAGGTAGCTAGGCCATCTACTGGGATCAATCTGTCATACCTACACAGGTGACTGCAGTGGCACCACTACTGTCAGCGCAGATACCCAGCACTTCTGGGTCACATCCTGTCAGTGTTGCCTCCACATCTCCTGCCCTACCTGCTCCGTCTTCGTCAGGTAGCTCTGTCCTTGAGGCTGGTGCACTGGTACCCTCTAGTAGCAGTAGCAGTGGTGGTGGCAATTTTGTCACCCATCAGGGCATTATAGAGACAGGTTTTAGTGCCCAAATTGGCAGGGTTGAAAAGGTCCTGCATTGTATTGCCAAAACAATTCCATGTCAAGTACTGACCCGGTAGCTGCTACAGGAGGCAGTGACTGTTCTCAAGTTGGATGTGGGTGCACTTCCTAAGTCCCTTTACTATCCTCAATCATGGTCTCCCCCATCTTTTTGTGTCTATCACCATACCTGTCTATCTTGTATGCCCTGTATGCCAGTATATAACTACATAACTTATCCTATCAACCTGATCCTGTCATTCCCAAGCACCTACACCACCATTTCTCTCTGTCCAAAAAAAAATAAATAAATAAATAAAATGGGTACCTGTCCCACAAAATAAATAAATAAATACGCCCAATACATAGCTCTCCACTTCACCTATGCATCATCTTGACACACTTGATTTGATTCAATTGGCTATACAACACTATTCTGTTGTTGGCATCCATCCCTTGTGTGATGACTCTCCAAAGTCATTAAATTGTGACTATAATGCTACATTTATGTTGTGAAGAAGTGGATAGATATGGTGCTCTCCATCTACCCTCTTGCAAATTCCTGTATGCTTTCCTATGTATGTCCTACCCTCTGCTTGCCATTCCCCATTTTCGCCATTGTCCTCTCCACCTCTTTTTCACAAATTTAATCTGGTAAAGAAATAGAATCACATACAATACACATGGCCAGAAGTGGTCCATTGAAAAGTCATCACTTTTTGCCCTGAGCATTTGCGTGGAGGTTATCATAGCAAACCTAGAGTAATTGATGGAAAGTGCATCGGACACGGATATCCTTCAGAAGGGACTCACGGAAACAGATAGCTGGTGCCAGAGCCATGGCCTGAAGTTAAATGCCAAAAAATGTATAGTCATACCCTTCGGGAAAAACAAGGTAACCCAAGCTACCATATAGGTGGCAATCCACTAAGCACAGAAGAGGTTATCAGGGACCTGGGGACCCAGGTTGACAGTGGCCTTTCTTTTGACACTCACATTGCTAAAGTGGTTAGAAAGACCTTCTACATTGCCCACCTGATCATGAAGGGATTCACATCCAGATCTAGTGAGGTCTTTGTTCCCTGTACTCTTCACTTATCAGACCAATGATCGAGTACAATGCCCCATTCGGGATGTATCTCACCCGACATCTGCAGCAATTGGAGAGACCCCAAAAGTTCCTCACCAAAAGGATAAAGGACTCCAAAATCTGTCATATGCTGCCAGATTGAAGAAACTCCAGCTCTATTCAGTCGCATACCGTCTGCTCAGAGGTGACATGTGCCTGACATACAAGGCCATGTCCAACCCGAATTAATGGACATGCTCCACCTCAAAAAATCCAAATTCACCAAAACCACTAGAGCAAGCGACTTAAACCTTAGCACGGATATAAATAGGACATGCTGGAGGATAGATTTATCACTCAGAGACTCCTATGCTGTGGAATAAAATCCCGGTCCATGTGAGGCAGAGCACCTTGCTGACTCTGTTCAAGAGAAATCTAGACCTGTGGATGGGAGATCGTAGGTTTACCCCAGGAATCATCTCTGTGTCACTGCTGGACAGAGGCACAACAAACTAATGGGCACAGTATTTTTTCATATAAGGGGTGGCGTAAGCCACAATAATTTGGGCTAGGCTTATAAATGCCTTAGGGCAGATAGCCTAGTATAAACCTATGAACCTATGAACCTATGAATCTATGCCATTTAACTTCCTATGACCAAAGCTGAAGATTTTAATTTCAGCCAGAGCAGACTGATTACTTCCATGTAAATGTGCTTAAATCTATGGCTCTGTGGGAATACAGAGTAAAGGCAAACTAAAGGCACCACTGTGAAACAGTTACTGTAACAGTTCTTAAGGCACTTTGTATAACAATAATGAAGTTCTTATGTGGTGTGTTAAGATAATTACATTGCCTATAGCTTGATGGTTTTGCATAATGTAATGGATTCAATTACAGCTGTAGGCAAAAATATAATTTCATGACCTGTTAAACTCCTACCATATGGTTAACTACAAATGTATTTATCTCCCTTTCCAGCATTTCATTAACATACCATTTGACTAGTGTGGCAAGAAAGCATTTGTAAAATTATTCCATCCCCAACAGGGAGACTTAGTAAACCACCCTTATCATGCTTATATAAAGCAACAACCAACTCATGAGGCAAATGCTCCATTGAAGACTAGATACATAACAAGTAGCACTGTAGAAATCACAGAGAAGCAACCAGGCAACTCCAAGAAATGTAGAAACATAAAAACCTTTCATTACAATGCACAAAAACGGTAAGCGCTTTCACTTAAAAGCTTCCTCAGACCATAAAACATAAAGAATAAAAAGGTCCTTATATACAAATTCAAAAAACATTGGACCAATCACAAAAATGTGTCCAGGCAAATTAAAAATTCTTAAAGTGACAGGTAGAAAGAAAAAAAACACACTCATGCCCCTCACATATATATAAGGCAAATATGAAAATACATATCTAAATACATATATAAGAAGGACAATATGTACAAACCAAAAAAACAAAAATAAAATAAAATAAAAATGTAAAAATATAAAAGACACATATGCAAACACTAAATTTACTTCTGAATCCTACGTTTCCTAAGTAGGGGTTTTATAAAGGCTCTTTCATTCAACCCACTCCCCCTATCTGCTCTAAGGGTGATGATCCAATTAGTTTCCTTTTACTCAGTATAATTCCTAATATCACCCTGCCTGATGCTGGGTACAATGACCTCAAGGACCCTAACATTAAAACAATGTGTGTCACCATAACGCAACACATGTTTAGCTAAAGCATTATGGTCAGTTTTCTCTTGATATTGTATACATGTTCTCTGATCCTGTCCCTGAATACCCTGTTGGTCTTACCAACATAAAAAGAATGACAAATATGACATTCAGCTAAATAGACTACATTCAATGTCATACATGTGGCATCAACACGAAAGACAAATTCCTTCTTAAGGTCTGAATGGTAAAACCTACCTGAAGTATTAATGTAGGAACAAAAATTGCACTGTCCACAAGGACGAGTAAAACCTCTACTTAGGTGCTCACTGTTATTATGTTCATAACACAGACGTCTCCTTAAGTTCCTCTTATTTGTATACAGGAACTTTGGTTGCTCACCAACTATCTGACTAATGGCAGTGTCGATTTGTAAAATAGACCAGTTTCTGCTGAAAATTTCAAACAACTCCCTATTATCGGAGGTGTAAAAAAGGGGGACCTTAAGCAATTTACTATTGTCACATTTACTGTTGGTATAATTTCCATTAGACGGACCAAAATATGGGGAAGCAACACTCTCCCATGGAGAATGAACATCATGCAGATCATAGTTTCTAAACTATTAAGTTCCTCCACTAATATTAACATTAATGGGAAATGTATGAACCTTTCCAATGATAATATGACTGTTAATTGTGATGTAGTCACTGTTAATACTGTTGAACATGTACTGCAGACATCAAATAGTGGTGTAGCTTGTATTGCCAGATCTGGGACCACTCCCATATCTAATGACACTGATGAAATGTGTGCCCATGACACACAGGGCATACATGAACACCAGGATGGGAATTTATATCCCAATGTGATTGTTAAAAAAAATCCAATGTTCTTGATGTTTCAGAATGAGTTGTTTGACCTAGGACAAACACTAATTATTTAAATAATAATATTTCTTCTAACAATGGTGTTAATAACATTGGTGAGGGTATTTCTTTTCCCCTACCAGTCAGGATAGACAAGGGAGGGAGATGGACAAGATCTATAAGTTGGGAGCGTCAGAAGCGCAGATACTCAGGGGAGTATACTCTGAATCAAAACCTAAAAAGGATGTGGGGGAAAGTGATGAGTCATTAGTTCTCAATATTTCATCACATGTGCTCTCCGTAGAGGAAAGCCAAGTCCTCTCTAGAGGTTTAAGTTTTATTCCTACGTGTAATAGTAAGATGTCTGATACTATTTTAGACCTTAAGGTATTTTGTATAAACATTATGCTACATATGTTATATGGTGAATCTAGTAAGCAAGAAGGACAAGTTACATCTGAGTAAAATTTTTCTTTTAATAAATTAAGTGATTTTGTTCCTGCGAACCACCCTTTGTTGGATGCTTACATGAAACTCACTGAGGACGAACCTTTTAAATATTATGATAATAGGGGCCCCAGGACCCATGGGAGACCTAGATATAACCTGAGCTATAATGAAAAAATTGCATTGAGACAATTACAGGATAATAAATTTATCATGATAAGGTCTGCTGATAAAGGTGGCCTTATCGTGGTTATGGACACTACATATTATATTAGGTCCATGGAAGTTTTATTGGGGGAAGATAAGTTTTATAGTAGAATTACGGTTAAAGATGTGTACATGATTATTGATTTGGTTTCCAACACTCTGATTGATGTGTTTAGAGGGGGCCTTATTACTAAGGACATGTTTGAATATCTCACTGTTACCACTCCCCTTATACCCATCACAAAGGGGTTACCAAAGGTACATAAGGATCCGTTTGACCCACCAATGAGACCAATTTTTGTGGGCGGAGGTTGGGTCACAGAACCTCTCTCAGTTTATGTTGAGAAACACCTTAGACCAGGAATCAGTAGAAATAGGACAGTTCTCAGGGATTCTAAACAGTTCCTCATTGACCTATATGACTGTATTAGAGATGTTTATGATCTAGAGGGAATACTTTTCATCACTCTAGATGTACAGTCCCTTTTCACAGTTATTCCCAATGAGTTGGGAATTCAATATGTGCAGGAATATCGTACAGTTCATAGTGATTTTTCTTTGGTTCAGGTTGATCTTGTTACTCATTTTTTGGAATTGATTTTGGAAAATAATCTTTTCACTTTCAATGGTGAATTGTATATTCAGCGACATGGTGTCGCCATGGGTACTTCTTGTGCCAACAGTTATGCTAATATGTTTTTGGCACATTGGGAGAACACTGTACTCTCTAATAGGGAGGAATTTAAGGCACATGTCCTGTTTTATCGGTGTTTTGTCGATGACCTTTTCTTATTATGGAGAGGGAGTTTGGATGAACTGTTTGCATTTCACCAGATGATGAATACCTTAATTAATTGTTTAAAATTTACTATGAACTGGTCCTTCTTACGGATTGAGTATCTAGATTTATATATTGAGAAATTGAGTAATGGGCTTATTAATACAGGTGTGTTTCATAAAGCTTGCTACAGGAATACTCTTTTAGCTAGGTCTAGTATGCACCCTGGATATATCTTTCGAAATTTGATTAGAGGCCAAGGTTTGAGGGCATCTATGTTGAACCCCATGAATGATTGCTTCCTGGAGGAACTTAATAGTTTAGAAACTAGATTGTTACTAAGAGGATATGATAAGAGTGAAATCTGCAAGAATCTGCATGATGCTCATTCTCTGCGGGAGAGTGTTGCTGCCCCATATTTTGGTCCATCTAAAGGGAACTATAACAACAGTAAATGTGACAATAGTAAATTGCTTAAATTCCCTCTTTTTTACACCTCCAATAATAGGGAGTTGTTTGAAATTTTCAGCAGGAACTAGTCCATTTTACAAATCGACACTGACATTAGTCAGATAGTTGGTGAGCAAACAAAGTTCCTGTATAAAAATAGGAAGAACTTAAGGAAACTTCTGTGTTATGAACATAATAACAGTGAGCACCTTAGTAAAGGTTTTACTCGTCCTTGTGGACGGTGCAATTTTTGTTCCTACATTAATACTTCAGGTAGGTTTTACCATCCAGACCTTAAGAAGGAATTTGTCTTTCATGTTGATGCCACATGTATGACATCGGATGTAGTCTATTTAGCTGAATGTCATATTTTTCATTCTTTTTATGTTGGTAAGACCAACAGGGTATTCAGGGACAGGATCAGAGAACATGTATACAATATCAAGAGAAAATCTGACTATAATGCTTTAGCTAAACATGTGATGCGTTATGATGACACACATTGTTTTAATTTTAGGGTCCTTGAGGTCATTGTACCCAGCATCAGGCAGGGTGATATTAGGAATCATACTGAGTACAAGAAAACTAATTGGATCATCACCCTTAGAGCAGATAGGGGGAGTGGGTTGAATGAAAGAGCCTCTATAAAACCCCTACTTAGGAAACGTAGGATTCAGAAGTAAATTTAGTGTTTGCATATGTGTCTTTTATATTTTTAACATTTTTATTTTATTTTTATTTTTTTGTTTGTACATATTGTCCTTCTTATATATGTATTTACATATGCATTTTCATGTTTGCCTGATATATATATATATATATATATATATATATATATATATATATATATATATATATATATATATATATATGTATGTGAGGGGCATGAGTGTGTGTATTTTCTACCTGTCACTTTAAGAATTTTTAATTTGCCTGGACACGTTTTTGTGATTGGTCCAATGTTTTTTGAATTTGTATATAAGGACCTTTTTATTCTTTATGTTTTATGGTCCGAGGAAGCTTTTTAGCGAAAGTGCTTACCGTTTTTGTGCGTTGTAATAAAAGGTTTTTATGTTTATACATTTCTTGGAGTTGCCTGGTTGCTTCGCTGTGATTTCTACAGTGCTACTTATTATGCTTATGTTTTAATGTCGGATACACTCTCCTACCTCTTCGGGCTCCTGTAACAAGCACATTATTGTACAGAGCATGACAGCTTAGTAATGAGTAAGTTAATAAGAGTAGCACACCAAAAAGATGGTCCTACATTTCCCACCAAAAATACTGTTACTATTTCTCTCTCCATCTAGATCTCTCCCACTTTCTTTCTTTCTTTCTTTCTTTCTTTCTTTCTTTCTTTCTTTCTTTCTTTCTTTCTTTCTTTCTCTGCTTACCCCTTTGCTTCAGTAAGTTGTCTTCGACTGTGTGATTTAAAGAGCATAAAGTAAGAGTTCCTTTGCGGTGGGATGATGTAATGTTCAGATCTATAGGCAGATTTTTGTATTATTTAAAGGGTTCGAATCCATGCATTAGCTAATTGTTACTGACTGTTTTTAGCACACTGTTGTATGTGTAGCTGTTACCTATATATTGTGTTGAGCCAACATTATCCTGCTTCTGTCATACGTTACTTGGTCCCTGCCTCCCTCTCCCCCTGTGTATGTATCTTCCTTCCGTGTCTTTGACTTCCATATCTGCATTTGTGCAATGTCTGGCACTGAGCACCAACTTCAACTAACGTTAAATAGAAATACTCAGGTTTTGGCAAAATGTTATGAGTTTTTGCATTCAGACTCTGGTTCCTTTCCTGCTACGGTACTTAGCATTGTGTAGTCAGGCTAATCTAATGTTAAACAAGCTGAAGAGCTGAGTGTACAGCATACAGTTGACAAAATTATGCATTTATTTATTTATTTTACATTTGTTGACCAGGATAGTCCGACTGGATACATGTCCATTTTCAGCAGAGGCCCAGGGAGAAAAGCTCCAGTCATAAATACAAGACTATTTCAGATTAACAATAAGTCAACATTTTACAGATTCCTTACCACCATAACAGTTACAAATGAAATCTGAGGGTTATGCTACTCAACACTAGAAGTCTTGTTTGTCTTTTTGGCTTTTCCCGGTTAGGGGTCACCACAGCAGAACTCCGGTCTGCTAATTATTGGCAGTAGATATTTAATGGTGCCATGTTGCCAGCCTGATGCCCAACTGGAGGCCACTTGACCTTAGGGAGAACATGCAGACTCCACACAAAATGCACTCCAGCCGAGAATCGAACAGGAGAACCTTTGCTGTGAGGCAACAATGCTACTACTGTACCATCGCGGCTTCCTCAACACTAGAAGTCTAAATCTCAAAATGCACTCGCTCAAAGTACTCCTTAAAATGGAGACCATCGACATCTGTGCAGTGACAGAGACCTGGTTCAAGGCTCTGGAGATAATTCATACTACACCTTTTAGTCCCTAAACCTGGACTGAAGCACTAAAGGTGGTGGTGCACCCATATTCATAAAGGATATGCATACCTCCAGACTAGTAGCCCAACATAACGCATCAGACATACTTCAGGTATAACTAACACTGGGTAAAACTGCAATCCAGGTTGTAGCCTGCTATAGATCCCCCACCATGTCCCAAGACTCCCACTCCACATTCCTAAACACACTGGAAAATATTAGGGTACAACCCAAAACCCTTATACTAGGAGACTTTAACTACCTTCCATTAACTGGGAAAATTACTCATGTACCAACACACTTGCTCAACGTTTTCTGGAATTCATTATTTCCAATGCCCTGGACCAACTCATTCTTACCCCCACCAGGGGTAGAAACATCCTTGACCTGGTCATTACTAACATGGGTGACTGTTGCTCTACACCAGTAAGCAACTCCTCCCTAGTCAGATCTGACCACAAGCTAATCACCATGGATATCCACATCCCACCCTCACCCCCCCCAAAGGAAACCACCATAAAAAAATCTCCAAAGCCAGTTTTGGGCTTCTCAGAACAGAGGTGGCTAACTTCATGACACCCATGCAAATGGAAAAGAGGTACATGACTGCTGAATCATACACCAATGCACTGTATGAGCACATACACAAGTGCATGGAACGGGCCATACCAAACAGAACCAAGACGCTCTCCTCCAAAAAATGAAGCCAATCTGGTGGTCCCCCACTGTAAACAAACTCTACAACAAAAGGAAAAAAAACTGTTACAGAAAAGGGTGAAGTCTCACGACTGGAAAAACTCCTTTGTTAACCTCAGCAAAAAACTGAGATCCCTCATCAAATCCACTAAAGCTAGCTATGAAAATAAAATTGCTGCTGATTATAAAGACAACAACAAGGCATTCTATAGTTATGTCAAGAATCTGCATGGCAATACTCAGATCTGCTATGAGTTACAGCACAATGGCAATACATATACAGAACCAACTGATATTGCCAACATATTGGCTGACAGGTTCAGTGCGAACTTTACCCCCTTTTCACCCCTTAAATGGCCTATCACAATACCTGTGGAATGCCAAGTCCCTATTATCATGGCTACACAGGTAACAACTGCACTGTCCAAAGCCAAGAATACAGCTTCCATGGGACCTGATAATATCCCTGGCTGTGTTCTAAATGAATTACAAAATGAACTAGCATCATACCTGAGTACCTTGTTCAATCACAGCCTCATTTCAGGCTTTGTTCCTACCGAATGGCACACTGTTACAGTCATCCCACTGCACAAAGGGTGAGTGACTACAGACCCTGGGAACTACCGCCCCATTAGCCTGATGAGTCTGATATGTAAGACTATGGAGCGCATTATCGTGGACCTTATAAATAAGGACATAAGGAATCTCCAAACTCTGGACCCTATGCAGTATGGGTTTGTGAAAGGTAGATCATGCCTGCTCATCCTGATAGACTTCTTCGAGTCTGTCACCAGAGCTGTGGATGAGGACAAGGTAGTCCACACAGCCTACCTAGATCTTGCCAAGGCCTTTGACACCATCCCTCACTCAGGAATCATAGATAAACTCACTAAACTAGGCATAAACTCCTATGTAATAAGATGGGTTGCCTACTGGCTCACCGATAGAGCCCACACTGTGAAAGTAGTGGACTCCAAATCTGACTATTGACCAGTTACAAGTGTTGTCCCACAGAGATTGTTCCTAGGTCCTCTCCTGTTTGTCATCTACTTCTCTGAAGTTCAAGCTAACACAAAGGGACTCTGGCTGACCAAGTTCGCAGATGATTGCAAACTGGGAGCCATTATTGATTCTCCAACTGATGTAGGCATTCTACAAAAAGGCCTCACTGACACCACTGACTGATGCCAGAGCCATGGCCTTAAGCTCAATGCCAAAAAGTGCATCATCATTCCCTTTGGGAAAAATTCTGTGCCCATGAACTACCACATAGGCGGTATTCCACTAAACACTGAAGGTGTGATAATAGACCTGGGGACACAGGTTGACAGCAACCTCTCCTTTGATAACCACATTGCTACTGTAGTCAGGGGACATATGAATGACACCATATTTTGACACATGATCTTAGTAAACATGTCATTTTCTATCAGAGATTTGTAGACAATCTCTTTTTTCTTTGGCAAGGGGGGATAGATTCTTTTGATTCCTTCTTCACTAATGTCAATAACAGTACTGATTTTTTAAAATATACTTTTAAAACTTCGTATACATCTATGGAGTTTTTGGACATCAATATTAAAAGGAAAGATGCAGGAAAATTCTATACTGAAGTCTATCAAAAAGAATGTTGTAGAGGAAAATTCTATACTGAAGTCTATCAAAAAGAATGTTGTAGAAACACATATGTTCATAGACACAGTATGCATCCGAACCATGTGTTCAGGAATGTTGTAAAGGGGCAGACATTCAGGACATCTAGACTAACAGTGGAAAATGGAACATTTATGGAAGAAATGCATACATTAGAAAGGAAATTTAAAGAGAGAGATTATAAAGATGGAGAAGTTGACCCTATCATGTCCATGGTGATGCCCTATAGGAATAATGAAGCTAAACCCTATTTTTCTAATCACAAAAATACTGACAAAAATCAAGTAGGAGTCAAGTGTTGAGAATACCTGCTATGTATTCCAGTAATATCAGCCTCCTACAAGGGATTTATAGGAAGCATTGGAATATATTATGTGTGGATGGCAGGGTAAAGAATATGGTTGGTGACAGACCCAGTTTTTCATTCAAAAATCAGAAATTACTTAAAAGGCTACTTTGTGGACTGAGACAACATGATTTGCACCGTACTGGGAGTATTGAACATATACATGGTACTATACCATGTGGGAAGTGCAATTTTTGTGAAGCAGTGGACAGTAAAGGGAGCTTCTTACATCCAGATACTGGGAAGGTTTTGACATTTAATTTTAAAGCAGATTGCAACACAGATAATATAGTATATCTGGCATATTGTGAATTGTGTTCATCCTTCTATATAGGTATGACTACACGCAGATTACGTGACCGCATTAGGAAACATCTTTATGATATTCGCAGGAGAGCAGATACCAATGCCCTTGCTAGATATGTGATAGATATGGATGCATCACATACATTTAAATTTATGGTCATAGAGAAAGTATGGATTGGAAATAGAGGGGGTGCAGTGAGGGATAAAGTAGAGTGCAAAGAACTAGAATGGATTATAAGAATGAGAGCCACTATGGGGAAAGGGTCGAATGACAAATTTTCTATCAAACCTATGTTAGATAAGAGACCCCTTAAGAAATAGGTGTTCATTATGTATTTTAACACCACATGACATATGAAGATACATTTATGCATGTTTTTATGTGTATATATGTTTTTGTGTATTTTTATGAATATTTTATATATTTTGACACAGGCAGCTAGCTAGTTGGCTATATGATAATGAGTTTTTATTGGATGTTTCACTGACTTTATTGACCCCTGATTAGTCTGTATGTATTTTTAAACTGAAGAGTAAAATGAGGAAGTTGTCTGATGAAGCAGTTATTCACCGTGAAAGCACTCACCATTTGTATTCTTTTGGAATAAAAGTTGGCTCGATTTTACTAGCTGTGGTCTGGTCGCTCTTTTCTGTTTTTCTGGATAACATTATTTTTGGGTTGACCAGTTCACACACACCACGTTTCTGTTTTGGTTTGCAGTGATAATCTAATGTATGTTGAATTTCCTATACATGACAATGAATGCATTTCATATAAAATTCACTTGCATATGTATGATGAGCACAATACCATTGTTCATAGGTTCATAGGTGGGTACTAGGCTATTGGCCCTACGGCCTATACAAGCCTAGCCATAAAGATTCCCTTGCTATTGCTTCCCATAAATATTTACTTTCCTGGACCTCTGGTCTAGCAGGGCTACTGATGTGATCCCTGGGGTGAATTTCCTATCTCCCATCCAATTGAAAAGGCCCCTCTTGAAGAGGGTCATTGAGGCATGCTGCCTGAAATGTATGGGCAGCCTATTGCAGAGTATGAGGAGTCTCTGGGTCAGGAACCTATCCTTCTGGCATGTTCTATTCATCGTGATGACAAGGTTAAGATCCCAGGAGCATGTGACTCGGAGAGATTGGGATTTCTTTAAGTGCAGCATGTCAAACAACTCTTGGTTTGACATGACCTTGTATGTTAGGCGGGGATTGCCTCTGAGTAGGTGATATGTGACAGAGTATAGCTGGAATTCCTTTAGACGATCAGCATAATGCATCTGCTTTAGGCCTGTGATTCTTTTTGTGAGGTATTTCTGTGGCCTTTCTACTTGTTGCAGATGTCTTGTGAGGTACATACCAAACGGGGCATTGTATTCTATAATGGATCTAATTAGGGATGAGTACAGAGGGACAATGACCTCCTTTTTTCTGGATGAAAAGCCCTTAGTGATGAGATGTGCCACGTAGAAGGATTTTATAACTGTTGTGGCTATGTGGCTATCAAAGGTGAGACCACTGCCCACCTGTGTCCCTAGGTCTCATCATACTTTCGGTGTTTAGTGTACTGCCACCTATGTGGTAGTTCACAGGTATGTGTTTTTTTCTCAAAGGGGACAACTATACATTTTTTGGCATTTAGATTGAGCCCATGGCTCTGGCACCAGGTATCTGTTTTGCTAAGGCCTTTCTGTAGCATATCCACATAATTTGGGGATTCAATAATGGCTCCCAGCTTGCAGTCATCTGCGAACTTTGTAAGCCAGAATCTCTTAGTGTTGGCCTGTACTTCAAAGAAGTAGATGCCAAACAAGAGTGGTCCCAGGACAGAACCCTGTGGTACACCACTTGTCACTTGTTTGGAGCTGGATTTGGAGTCAGCTACTTTTACACTGTGTGTTCTGTCAGTAAGCCAGTTTGCAACCCATCGAGTGATGTAGGGATTAATGCCCAGCTTAGTAAGTTTATCTATGATTCCAGAGTGGGGGATAGTGTCGAAAGCTTTGGCGAGGTCCAGGTAGGCTGTGTGAACCACCTTACCCTCATCCATGGCTCTGGAGACTGATTTGAAGAAGTCGATCAGGTTCAGTAGGCAAGATTGGCCCTTCTCAAACCTAAACTGGGTGGGGTCCAGTGTTTGATGGTTGCCAATGTCTTTGCTTATAAGTTTCATGATAATACGTTCCATGGCCTTTCAGATCAGGCTCGTCAGACTGATGGGATGGTAGTTCCCAGGATCCAAAGAGGATCTCCCCTTGTAGAGTGGGATGACTGTAGCTGTGTGCCACTCTGTGGGCATGAAGCCTGAGGTGAGGCTATGATTAAACATGACACATAGGTGAGGTGCCAGTTAATTTTGTAGTTCATGCAGTACACAACCTGGGATGTTGTCTGGTCCCATGGATGCTATAATCTTGGCTTTGGAGAGTGCAGTTTTTGCCTGAGTGGCCATGATTACCAGGATTTGGCATTCTTTTTTGTATTGCGATGGGCCCTTTAGGGGGTGAGAGGGGGTGAAGTTGGGACTGAATCTATCTACCAGGATATTGGCAATATTCTTGGGATCAATATATCTAGTGCCATTCTGCAGTAACTCAGAGCAGATCTGAGTATTGCCATTTATATTCTTGACATATCTATAGAATGCCTTGTCTTTGGAATCTTTGGAAATTTTGTTTTCATAACTAGCTTTGGAAGATTTTATGAAGGATCTCAGCTTTCTACTGAGGCTGGTGAGGGAGTTTTTTGAATCCTGGTTTCTTCCTCTTTTCTGCAACAGTTTCTTCCTTCTGTTGTACAGCTTGTATATGGCAGGGCACCACCAGATTGGCTTCCTTTTTTTAGAGGACAGTGTCCTGGTTCTATTTGGGATGTCTCGGTCCATGCATGAGTGAATGTGCTCATACAGCACCTTATTGTAAGATTCAGCAGTTGAACTTCCAGTTCCCATCTGTATGGGTGTCATGAAGTTTGTTACTTCTGACTTGAGAAGCATGAAGTTGGCTTTGGAGAAGTTTTTTTACGGAGGTTTCCTTAAAGGGGGTTGGGGTGGGATGTGGATGTCAAGGGTGATTAGCTTATGGTCTGATCTGACCAACGAGGGGGGTGACCATTGATGTGGAGCACCGATCTCCCATGTTGGTAATGACCAGGTCTAGAATATTGGTGCACCTGGTGGGACTATGAATTAGTTGCTCTAGGGCATTGGAATTTATGAATTCCAAGAACTGTTGAGCAAATGTGTTGGTACAGGCGTAGTTTTCCCATTTAATGGCAGAGTAGTTGAAATCACCCAGTATTAGGGTGTTTGGTTGTATCTTAATATTTTCCAGTATGTTTAGAAAGGTATAGTGAGAATCTTGGGACATGGTGGGGGATCTGTAGCAAGCTACAATTTGTATTGCGGTCTTACCTAGTGTTAGTTGCACCTGGAGAATTTCAGATGCATTGTGTTGGGCACTCAGCCTGGAGGTGTGAATATCCTTGGTGAATATGGACACTCCTCCACCTTTGGTGTTTTGGTCCTGGTTTAGTGACCATAAAGTGTGGTATGAGTTGTAGCCTGGTATTGTAGGGGTGCTATCTGAAGCTTTGAACCAGGTCTCAGTTACTGTACAGATATTGATGTTCTCCATTTTTAGGAGAGCCTCGAGAGAGTACATCTTGAGGTTTAGACTTCTAGCATTGAGTAGCATTACCTTCAGATTTTGTTTGCTTTTACCCATTACAGTGGTTGTTTTGTCCTTTGAACCTTGCCTAAAAAATGCACTATAGGGGTGGCAAGAGCCTTAGCCAGCAACCTGAATCCCAGGGGCAACAGGTGCAAACCATCTCTTGCAGAGCATTGTGGTTTCTCGAGCATGTCGTCCCAGTCAGACAGATACTGGATCCCCTTTGAATGACACCAGAAGCTTAGACAATTATTGAAGTCAATCATTTTGTCCTTATACTGTGGTATCATTCTAGCTGATGGCAGGATGCTACTCAGGGCTTAGGGACATACCTACCTGGGCTACATGATCCGAGAGCTCTTCCATGTCTGTTTTCATGTAGTCCAGGGAGGTACTTCTCAAGTCATTCACTCCAATATGGACAATGACAGAGTCATATTTATACCTGTTGTGGAGTGACTTGAGTGCATGCATTATGTGGTGGATCCTGGCACCCAACAGGCAACTAATCGTAATTTTCTCCTTGTTTAGCCTGGTGAGTGGGACATCAGTGTGCCTGACTATAGAGTTACCTATGACTAAAGTGTTGGGTATGTTGTCTTGCCTTAGGGGCTGCTGTTGGGTGGCACACTGGTGTTGTGAGCTATGTGACGCTTTGGTTGTGTTTTGGAGTGGTGTTTGTTTGTGTTGTTATGATCATCATGAATTATCACATACCCCAACTATATCTTTAGGACCCTTATGTCTTGTGAAGTATGTTGTTAACATCAACTGACCTGTATTAATCATCACATTCAGCTGTGTCCATGTGAACCATATTTGGTTGCAGAAAGAATGACTTAGATAAAGAATGTATTGAAGAGATAATTATAACCAAACATATATAGGCGTCTTTGAAGTGTACCTCATTTCTTTCAAAAATCAGTATTTGTCAAATTTCCATGCCCAAAAGGTATTTCTTCTATGTCAATGTCAGTTAATAAAACAGGTTTCAATTTTTGCATCCTCTATCCCATGGGTTTGATTCCCAGCTGCTACAATAATGTTTTAACTTTGGGTAAGTCCCAACATGACAATATGTCAGAATTTAGCATTTGTCACCTCCCAAAGTGCAATCCTCAAATGTCATGAACTAAGCATCCCATTGTTGAACACTGGAACCTGTGACAAAGGATAGAGCATCACAGATGGCACAGCTCAATGCCATGTTTCACACCTTTACTGCTATGTTCTGTAAGTAGTACCAATGTGTGTCTGCTGAGGAGTCTATCTGCTTTCAGTCATGAAAATGCAACTGGCAAGGCTGTGCATCTTTATACAGTACTAGTAACATGTGAGATCTGAATTAGACACCAATTCAGACATATCTTGTTAGCTTGACTTTTGCAGACTTGGCTGATGATGGAGAGAGTGGTGCTAAATTGCGAGCACAAAGGTGGGGTGTTGAGGAGTCCAGGATAATTGTGGCACTTCCTGTGAAGCATTACAGCTGTAGGCTGCTGTAGGAGGATTATACTGGGACTCACTATAAGGCTGAGCCTTGGTATAGCTTAGCCAAGACTGTTCTCAATTAGCAGGCATTCCACTCAAGGGGGAACAATGTCATGACCTTAAGAAGCATAAACAGAATCTCCTAAGTTGATGTGAGGCTGAATTTAGAACTGGGAAAACCCTCCAGTTGTGTACGAGAGCTGAGCCACAACCTGTCTATGATATGGCAGTAATTATCAAAACAGCCAATGCAGTAACTACAGCTACAGAGGAGATAGCTGCAGACCATTAGGTGCATCAGGAGAGATTAAGTAACCTTAGCGAGGTACAGGGTAAGTATTATTCATGTAAAAATTCAAGCCATATTATTATTTTCATTCCCTCAAGCACCAGCACCTTGAGCAGGCATACTTCATCCTTCATCTCAGGCATGCATACCTTCCCCAAATAAGTGGTGATGCTTTCATTAGGCAATTAGAATACCAGCTTTACTGTGTGTGGGTTCAGTACCCAGAAGCAACATTTTTTTTTAATTGATAATTCGTAAGATCTCGGCAGTTTAACAGGACAAATTACAAGTACGGTAACAGTAATTATTAATTTAAAATGCATAATTTTAATCTTTCAAAGGGAAATAAAGGCAGTTGCTTCTTATATCAGAGAAGTGACATTTGTTTATTTAATGACACATAAAGCCCTTTCCATCATAAATAGATGTTGTAAAGGTGTGGAATAGTAAATTATCATAATTGTTTAGGTCTTTCCAAACCAAGTTTACTGAAAATTTGCAGTACTGTGACATGCCATGTATCCAATTACCTCTTTATTTCGTATCTACCCCCACCTCTTTTCATTATTTTATTTGGGGGTGAGGTTTAATTTATTAACATTCTGCTGTTTGGATTACTTGCTGATGCAAATGAATCATGAACAGCACACGGAGGTACACATACCACTGCTGCTCGGCCTGTTATACATCCACAGATGGCAGAACAGACACCCAGCACTTCAGGGTCACAGCTTTTCAGTATTGCTTCCACAATCCCTGCCCAGCCTGCTCCAAGTACTTTAGATAGCTCTGCCCTGGCTGCTGGTGCAATGGTAGCTTCAGGGAATAGTAGCTGTGGAGGTGGAGATTTTGTCACCTGGCAGGAGCTGACAGGGCTGGTGAAGGATATCATGAAGAGGGGGCTTGATGCACATATTGGCAGGGTGGAAAAGGTCCTGCATCACATTGCAAAAATAATGCCATCTCTGGTACTGTCCCAAGGAGCTGCTACAGGAGGCAGCAATGCCAGTTCATGTGAGGACTAGATTCTGACTGTTCTCATGCTGGATGTGGGTGTGCCTCTGTTACCCTGACCATCATCATCCCTGTCTGTTTTGTATGTCCTGTGTGTCTGCAGATACTTCCTAACCTAGCCAGCCTACCTGACCCTCTCATTCCTAATCACTTTTCCCAACATTTCTGTCTTTCCCAAATAAATAAAAATGGACATCTGTCCCACAAAAATTATGCCCCATACAAAGCTCACCACTTCACCTATATGTCATTCTGACACCATTGATGTGTTCCAATTGGACATACATTATTCTGTTGTTGTTACCCATCACTGGTAGGATGACTCTGCAAAGTCATTAAGCTGTGTGTGTACAATTGTACATATATGTTGTGAAGCTGTGGTGCTCTCCCACATCACTCAGAGTTTGACATAGCACAACAATACCAAGTGAAAATGAATGGTGTTTAACTTCTCATTGCAAAAGCTGAAGATTTCAGTTTAATCTGCAATAATCTGGTTACTATCATGTAAATGTGCTTAAATCTGTTGCACTATGGGAATACGGAGTAAAGCCATACTAAAGGCAGCACTGTGATACAGTTAATTTAACAATTCTTATGCTGCTGGATGTGTTAAATTAGATATTCTAGTGTAGCATGTTGAGATAATTACCCTGTTTTTAGCCTGATGGGTTGGCACAGTGTCAAGGGTTTGATTACAGCATTATGTCAGTTTATTACTTCATGACAGTTCATATTCCTATCATATCTTTAATTGCAAGCATCCATATTTCTCTACATATAACATACTTCCTTAATATAACATTGGAATAGTGCAGCAAGACATCATTTTCTGAAAAAATTGCAGCCCTAAATGGGAGATGTAATAAGACAACCTTATCCTGATAGGTATTCCTGTTTATTGCACTATAAAACCCCTTATTTATACCTATAGCAATCAGTTTATTAAGTACGACTAAAATATCATACAGATGTTCCTACATCTCCTATCCTAACAAACTTAAACAATACTCAAAGAAAGAAACTTGTCCCCAGCTACAACAAAATAGATGCATTTGCTACCAATCTCCCTCGTAGGACCCACCATTGTCATAGCTTAAAGCAATTAAACTGTCTTGAACTACACAACTATCTAAACTAACTACAGCATACAAACTCATTCATCATCCAGAAAAATGCACTGCTCTACAAAACTTATTACTGCCCTACTGTCCAGCAAAAGACCCTTGTTCTAGTAACAGATTCTTACCACTCACAGATCAGTCAATTAATATTGCAGGAGACTTATTCTACTCCCAGTACATTGCTAAACTCTGGAATAATATCCCCACACAAGTAAAACTTTCTGACAAACTCAACAGTTTTAAACCACTGCTTAAACAACAACTTAACCGATCTTGGTCTTGCACATGCTCATCACAAGGTTAAAACTTTATGCTCACTATATGATATTCTCCAAATGCTCCTCTTAAACAGAATACTCTCAACCTCTCACTGAAATGACAACTCATTTTTTGATACATAACTGCTGCCTGTACAATCCACTAACACATGGGCTTTCTCTTTAGTAACTTCTACCTCTGTAAAATCTTATAATGTATAAATGTAACTACTGTATGTGTATAAATGTAAATAGAAATGTAAGTACTCTGTGTTTAACTGGAGCTAAGTATAATGCAATGTAAACAAATGGAGCTTTTCTCCCTGGGCCTCTGCTGAAAATGGGTATTACCCAGTCAGACTTTCCTGGTTAACGAGGACAAATAAATAAAGAAATAAATAATGCATGTCCCACAAAACATATTGTTGCTATTCCTCTCTACATCTGTCTCTAACTCTTTCTGGTCACCCATCCTTCAATAAGTTATCAATGTGTTTCAGTTGTGTTATATTAATGCTGTGAAGTAGTGATTCCTTTGTGATGTTATGAGGTAATGCTCAGATACATTAAAATATGTATTTATGTATTTATTTGTTTATTTATTTATTTATTTACATTTTGATTACTTGGTATTATCCGACTGGGCAAGTATCCCATTTCAGTAGAGACCTGGGGAAAAAAGCTCCAAACGTAGTTACGCAGTTAAACGTTTAGTACAAAAATGAGAGTGAGAACCATCTAAAAAGCAAAAGAGTTTCAAGTAGTTACATATGCTATATCATTAACAGTCAACATTAATTAGGAAAATGCATAAACAATCATTAATTCAGAAAATTCAAAAACAAACAATTTTACAATTTTTTTTAATACAAAAGACTAAATGAAAAAGAAAGAATCAAATGAAGGTGGAAGTCTTGTAGCAAGGAGGACAAGAGGCTGAGTGAGAGAAAGCAGAAAGACAGTAAAGGAGGGTAAGAATAAGTTAGTGTGGGGGATGAACAGGAGCATAGCCAAATGTTTGAGAAGCATTCTTTTAGTTCCTGTTTGAAGTTATGTGTATTAGTGGTGGCTAGAATACACTGAGGAAGAGAATTTCAGTATTTGGCAATTTTGTGGCAATATAAGGTGTCTCCTCGTGAGTTATGAGTTTTAATAACTTTAAGCAACACTTTATCAGCTAACCTAAGAGGCTTAAGGTTAGTATAGGGTTGAACAAGATTAGCTAGAGCTGGACATTTGTCAGGTTTATACATAACTGTATGGGCAATTAATAGTTGATTTAGTTTTAGTAAGTTAGGGAGTTCTAATCAGTTCAAGTGGTTTAGAGCCATGCAATGATGTGATCTTTGAGACTGGTTTGAGGCAATTTGGCTATCTTGCTATAGCAAGATTCAAGGTTATTCAATTCTGATTTGTGATGGTTGACAAATATTTGAGAACAGAAAAGTAGGGAGGATAAGAGGTGGGTTCTTGCCATTGCAAATCTTGCATGATTCGTGAGATAGGATTTGGCTTTGTAGAGAGTATTAAGTATTACATGGACTTTTTAATTGTTAGTGCTATATGTTTGTCAAACGTCAGTCCATTGTCAATAGTGACACCGAGAAGTTTTGTTTGTTCGACGGGTTCTATGTTAGTGCTATTGGAGGAAAAAATAGAGAGAGGTGGTTGGTTATTTAATACTGAGGTATTTGAAAAGACCATAAGCTTGGTTTCATTGGGGTTTAGTATGAGTTGATGGACTGCTAAGTAGTTTTCAATATTTTGGAGGGCAACCTGAGTCTTTACTTGAAGTTCATCAATATTGGGGCAGAACAGATGAGGGTGGCATCATCAGCATATTGTATAATTAAGGCAGGTTTAGCAGCGGAACTCAGAGCATTAGTAAAAATAATGAAAAGCAGCGGTCCAAGGATAGATCCTTGTGGGACTCCTACAGAGATGGGAAACTGGGGGGAGAGTTTATTCTCCCATAAGATGGCTTGTTTTCAGTTAGAAAGGCAGCTATGAAACCAGCTTAGTAATTCAGGGCTGAAGCTGTAGGAGGTCAGTTTATTGAAAAGTATTTGATGAGATACAGTTTCAAAGGCTTTTGGCATATCAAGGAATGTGGCAGAAACAATTTGGTTGTTGTTTTTGAGATGATTGATAGCATTGGAAAAACGAGTTCCTATCACGAAATCGAACATTGAGAACACTGAATACCGGAAGGCCGAACTTGGTAGTTCGAAGGGTGAGAATGT
Source organism: Protopterus annectens (assembly GCF_019279795.1). NCBI lineage: Eukaryota > Metazoa > Chordata > Ceratodontiformes > Protopteridae > Protopterus > Protopterus annectens. The sequence continues at coordinate 745,380,608 of NC_056725.1, read as the reverse complement.
CGAAGCCACAGAAACCCAAATTCTTTTCCAGGGAAAGAATTTGGTTGGCCGTTTCTGTGGCTTTGGCATTTTTGGACCGGGTCAAGGTAAGTGTACGAATGGGTAGTGATGGACTTTAGGGTTAGGGCACAGGTCAGGTAAGTGTGCGATAGTGATGGACTTTAGGGTTAGGGCGCAGATCAGATAAGTGTGTGGTAGTGACGGACTTTAGGGTTAGGGTGCGGGTCAGGTAAGTGTGTGATAGTGACGGACTTTAGGGTTAGGGAGCAGGTCAGGTAAGTGTGCGGTAGTGACGGACTTTAGGGTTAGGGCTGGGTTAAGGATAGTGTATAGATAGTGGTGTATGTTAGGTTTAGTGTAGGTTTTGAAGGTGTTTGCTGTGATTGTGTTGTGTGTGTTTTTTGAAACAGAAAATTTTTTTCCCTGGGAAAAAATTTGCTGTTTTGAAGGTTCGATGTTGTCCGAATTCGATCTTCCAAGTTCGAACTTATGGTGTTCGACATTTTGGAAGTTCACTTTTGTGATATAGACCCAGAAAAACTTATTAGGGCTGTATTAGTACTATGTCTGGGTCGAAAGCCATGTTGTGTATTGGATAAAAGATTGTTCTTCAAGAAATAGTCTAATATCTGTTTGTGTATACACTTTTCTAGGATTTTGGCTAGAGGTGAGAGAATAGCTATAGGTCTATAGTTGGATACATCTGTTGAGGTACCACCTTTATGAAGTGGTGTGATATGGGATATTTTCCAAAGGTGTGGTTTATACTGTTCAGAGATATAACAGTTGATTAGAATAAATATAAGGTAAGCAATGGATGTGGCAGCTAGTTTTAGAAAATCACCAGGTAGCTGATCAGTGGCAAGTGTATAAGTTTTCAATTTAGTTAGTAGATTTTTATGCAACTAGTTTGGATGGGTTTGAGATTGAAAAAAAAGAATGTTAGTGGGAGAGGGTATGGAAAGAGGGTAGCAATAGTTTTATTTAGTAATGAGGTTATTGAGGTAATAAAATGGAATTGAATTGAGTGGCTATACATTCAGTAGTACTGGAAGTTGTTGCAACTGGGGTAGTTGTTTTTCCAGGATTAAGAAGGAGGTTGCTTGTTTGCAAGAATTTTGGGCGATTTTTTCTTTTGGTATTTTAGTTGACATGATTGGAAGTACATTTTTTTTGTCTTGTTGAATTTGTTTTTTGGCTTGATTTCTAAGTTGTTGGTAGGAGGTGAGATTGACCTTACTTCTGTTATTAAGGATAAGAGACCACGCTTTGTCCCTTTCCTTAAGTAGTAGAATTGTTTCTTTTGATAACCATGGAAGTTGTTTGGCTTTGATACAAATTTTCCTGACTGGGGCAAGGCTATTTAGTATTTGCAGGAAAGCATTATTAAAATACTATACTGCAAGGTCCAATTGTAGATTTTTTAGAGGTGCCCAGTCATGCTGTTGTAAAAGTGTGTTGAATATGGTTGGAAAAAAATTGTTTTTATAATGAATGTAGTGGAATGTAATGTTACAAGAATTATGTGCATGTTTTCTGATTAGGTAGGATGTGAAGTGATCACTTAAAGTGTCTGGGAGACAGCCAGCATTGTAGCTAATGTTAGATTTGGTTGTCAGAATCCAGTCGAGAATGGATTGCCTGTTTGTGTGTTTATCAATGCGTGTGGGATGGTTAATGTTTTGATGGAAGTTACATATGTTTATGAGGTTTGTAGGAGAATTAGAGGCACAGGTAAGCCAGTCAAGGTTAAAGTCACCAAGTATTACAGAGATTTTGGAATAATTTCAAGGGTTCTAATCCAGCCATTAGCTAAGTGTTACAGAGTGTTTTTAGTTCAATAATTTATGGGCACCTGTTTGCTACAAATTGTTGTGAGCCACCATTATCCTTCTTAAGGAATAATCTATATAGTCCGTGCCTCGATGTCTCACCCTGTCAATGTAACTTCTTCCTTCTGTGTCATTATTATTCCACCTCTACATTTGTTCAATGTTTGGCAAAGGGCAATATATGCAAAGAAGCTGAAATGGAAGTACACAGCTTATGGTGATATTTTTTGATTTGATTGCCTTCGTCCACATTACTCTGTCTCACTTCGTGCCATTGTGCTTAGCTATGTTTATTCAGTGTAATGTAATTTTAAACAAGATGAAGAGATGGATGCATGCATTACTGTGTTCAATAGAGTAATACAGATGAATACATGCATTCAAATTTGCTGAAATTCACTGTCAAATATTAATTCTCACAATTATAGTTTTCTACGTGTTGTGCTAAGACAATACTCCGGTATAAATGTTTTTCTTGGCACACTGAAAATGTTCAAATACATATAGATGACAACATGTTTCATGATGCTTTGTCTGCCTCTTGTGGCTATAAATGTTGGCTAAACCTTTACTTACATCATTATCCTGCCTGTTAACTATTGTGAAGGCTGTCTTATAAAGGTCTTTGCACATAAGTTGGCACAGAACAACACAGAGCGCTGCTAATTACCATTATAAATTCAACACTTCAAAATATGATTATGTATGCACTAGCACTTTGGCATTAGCAGTGCAAATCAGATTAGCAGTGTTGCACTCAAAGTGAAAATAACAACAATCCTTGGGATTCAATAAAGCTTACACAGAGTGTAAGAACAGTACAGCCGCTCCTGCATGGAATATGGCCAACGAGCTATCCAGTAAAGAAGCCTGGGGATGTGCACAAGCTCGGCAGCACTATTTTTGCATGGACACCACTGAATAATGCTAATTACCTCATTTGCTGGTGAAAACCATGCAAATGAGGTGAATTAGTGATTCAGGAAGCAGGCAGGCATCCGTGCAGGAATAGTGTTACCTGTAGAAATCTATTCGGCAACTAGCCGAATACATTTCTACAAAAATCAAACCGGAGGCATGACAGCTCAAGTAAAACCATGTATTATAAAATTTAGACATGCCAATGGCCAAATATATGGCCATTGGCATGGAAACATGTTTCAGTTTTATAAAAATAAAAGTTTATTTGGTTTTGCCGATCTTGGCCATTGGATTGTGCCGAAAATATAAAAAAAAAGTTGAAAAGTCAATTTTAAGTGAAATCTGCATTTTGACATTATAGTCTATAGCATGCAGAATCAAACAACACCAGGGAAAAGTGGTTGCTAAGGGGAAAGGCTCTGGTGTAGTGCGTTAACTAGGGATTAAGGCAGTGGGGTATGCTAATGAGGGCAATTTACTGAATCACAAAAAGATTCTAAGTGCCAAACTTCACCTAACTGTGTAGGTGCTATAAGGCAGTGGTGTAAGCAGGAGGAGCAGCAGACATGAAAAGCCAGTGTGTCATGCTTGGTGTAAGCACATTGGAGCTCCATGGCTCCCAGATAAGCTTAGCTATGCACAGCTAAGCAAGGGTGTGTGTCTCAGGCTGTATTGACTTATTCCATGAAATGAAGAGCATGTTCACGTCCAGGGAGGGCCATTTCTCTGTGTTTACATTAGCTAAACAGGTTTGTGCGGTGTGCACTGGGTCTAAAACAAACAAAAAAACCCCAGAAAGAGTAGGACTGTTTACATTTGGGCACTGGGTTTGCGCGGCACACCTCGGGGCTTAAAAGGGGCAGAAATAGGACAGGGAAAAAGAAAAACAAAGCAAATAGCAGAATAAAAGCAATCAAGTACAAATAACATAGCTGGCAGGTGGAATACATCATAGTCAGCCAATCATACAGGCAGCATCTGCACCACAGCAGTATAAAATATGAAAACACCTTACAGTCTTGTTTTTTCCACAAACTTTGCTCATTGGTGTACACATGTGGGGGAATTTTAACCGAAAAAATGTTAGGGGCTGCCATTGCTTTGGTCCATCAGTATGTGTTAGAGGCTGAGGGCAGTGAGGAGGATAATGCTGACAACCGCCACAGACCAAGGAGAAGGAGAGGAAGGTTCAGACCTAGGGTAACTTACCAGGGGCTACATAATCTGGAGATAGAGTGCTACAGGGTGGACAGAAACATACTTCAGCAACTCATTGACCTGTGCCAGCCTCAATTCAGACCCAAAGCCAACAGAGGGGAACCCATCCCAGTGGATACCAAGGTATGTGTAGCCTTAAGAATACTAGCTACAGGTAATTTCCAAAGACCTACTGGGGACATCATGGGGGTCTCACAGGCATCCGAATCCAGAGTACTCCACCAGTTCCTGGATGCCATCCTCCACATGCCAGTGAGCACATTTACTTCCCCAACACCCATGAGGAGAGGACCAGCAATATGCATCTCTTCCAACATGTAGCAGAATATCTGGTGGTACTGAGTGCGATAGACTGCATGCACATCCACATCAAAGCACCACCCGGTGAACAGAGTAGGTTCTACATAAACCGCAAGGGCTTCCCGTACATCAACTGTCAGATCATGTGCAATGCCCAGGGCATTATAATGAATGTGTGTGGTGGCAGCCCTGGAAGCTATCATGACTCCCACATCTGACATTCATCACAGCTGTACCAGGCATTTGCCAGTGGGGACATCCCATATGGCCATCTGGTAGGGGATGCTGGCTATGCACTGGAGCCGTGGATGATGACCCCCATCAGAAATGCGCACACACCCACTCAAGAACACCATAATGAGGCACACACACAAACCAGGATCATTATAGAGCATGTGTTTGGGATGTTCAAGTCATGGTTCTGCTGCATTGACATATCTGGTTAAGCCTTGCAGTACTCTCCAGCCACATCTGTACACATGTTCATAGTATGCGCCATGCTACTCAGTATGATCCTGCAGAAACAGGTGCAGCAGGAGCAGCACGGAGAAGGGCCACACAGCCCCCCACCATTGTCAAGGTACCCACAGGCACAGAGGGACTCAGAGGAGGAGGCCACTGAGCCTGCTCCTGTAGGCAGATGGAGGCATGCCCAGTATGCCCAGGCCTTGGCAAAAAGGCAATGCATAGCGCACATACTGACACGGTAGGGACCCAGAGACTGACACCTCTCCCTGACTCGCACACAAAGTAAAATGGATGACACACACATCACATTACCTGTAACTTACCACATATAGGCAGTGTACTGTGTGCATCCAACATAGGCGGCCCTCAAGCACCATCCTCACAACTACCACAGGCACAAGGTAAGTCAGTCTTCTTAACAATAAATGAATGGATTAGTACTGCATGCATGCAAGGGAAGGGGGTGGCCTACTGGGATAGCAGCAGACAACTGACTGCTGTGTGGGACACCAGGAAATGTCTACACAATACTGGCTTCCCTACACTATGCAGTATCATTTAAGGTGACAAATCCCACTGCAGTATATGTGGGGGGCCAACTAAGGGGGGGTCATAGGTCACATGCACAGATGTCACTGTGGGGATCCCGTACTCACTCTCAGACTCACACAGCAAGTCAGCTGTAGAAAGCCATAAAGAAATGTCTGGCAAAGGCACACAAATAGTGACAATGATGGAATACCCCCTACAGACTTACACAGTGATATCACAGCAGGCCTTGCAGTTGCAGTAAGACTCTTGGAAGGGTAAGAAGTCTCTAACTCAATTTACATGAACTCCAAGAAGAGATAAACCCAAACATAAAACTACTGTTCAGTCTCAGCCTTACTACAGAATATGTACCCAAAGAGTGGCGCACAGCAACAGTGGTCCCTCTCCACAAAGGTGGTGCCTCAACGGATCCTGGAAAGTATCGCCCCATAAGCCTGACTAGCTTGGTCTGCAAAGCTATGGAAAGGATCATCATGGACCTCATAAATAAAGATATTGGGGACCTATAGACACTGGATCCTACCCAGTTCGGCTTTGGTAAGAGCAGATCCTGCCTCTTAAACCTGGTCGATTTCTTTGAAACAGTCACCAAGGCCATTGACGAGGGGAAGGTGGTCCACACAGCCTACCTGGACCTCAAAGCCTTCGATACAATACCCACTGGCATTATAGATAAGCTCACCAGCTTAAATATAAACCCCTATGTCACTAGATGGATTGCAAACTGGCTCAAGGACAGAACCCACATGGTTAGAATTGCTGGAGCCATGTCAGACTGCAAACCAGTTACAAGTGGCATCCCACAAGGCTCAGTCCTGGGACCTCTCTTGTTTGGTATATATTTCTCGGATGTACAGGCCAACATGGAAGGACTGTGGCTGACCAAGTTCACAGATGACTGCAAACTAGGCGCCATAATCGACTCTCCAGCCGACACAAGCATCCTACAAAAGGGCCTCATAGAAACAGACAACTGGTGCCAGAGCCATGGCCTCAAGCTAAACACCAAAAAGTGTATAGTCTTTCCCTTTGGCAAAAGCAAATTTCCCACAAATTACCATATAGGTGGTAATCCATTAAGTATGGAAGAAGTAATTAGGGACCTGGGGACCCAAGTTAATAGCAATCTCTCATTTGAAAACCACGTGGCCAAAGTGGTTAGAAAAACATTTTATATAGCTCACCTAATCATGAAGGGATTCACATCCAGATCAGGGGAGGTCATTGTGCCTCTTTACTCATCCCTCATCAGGCCCATAATTGAGTACAATGCCCCTTTTGGGATGTACCTTACCAGGCACCTGCAGCAACTGGAAAGACCCCAAAAGTACCTCACCAAGAGGATCAAAGGGCTCAAACAGATGCCATATGCTGCCAGGTTAAAGAAACTCCATCTCTACTCAGTGGCATACCGCCTGCTCAGAGGCGATCTGTGCCTGACGTATAAAGCCATGTCCAACCTGGAATTAATGGACATGCTGCACCTCAGAAAATCCAAATCCCATCGAGCTACACGCTCGAGAGACTTGAACCTCAGCACTGAAATAAATAGGACATGCTGGAGGGACAGATTCATAACCCAGAGGCTTCCTTCACTCTGGAATAAAATCCCAGTCCAGGTTAGGCAGAGTCCCTCATAGACTCTCTTCAAGAAGAATCTTGATGAGTGGATGGGAGATCGTAGGTTTACCCCGGGTATCACTTCTGTGTCACTGTTAGACAGAGGCACAGTATACTAACCTCGAAAAAGGGTATAGCAAAATTCATTTAAAATGGGTGGCGAAAGCCAAACACACTCTGGCTAGGCTTATAAATGCCCTAGGGCAGATAGCCTAGTATGAACCTATGAACCTATATGGCATTGCAATCTAACCTGTGATCTCTAGTTATATGCCTCCATTCTCCAAGGCAGGGCACAATATTATGTTTAATGAAACCAAAATGTAAAGCCAATATCAACACAGTCTGTGCAAATGTGTACTGTTGATAGGCGTGCCCCCACACCCATATTCACATAGAAATGCAGTAACATGTGAGTTTGTAGGGTAGTAGCAGCAGAGCACACATCACCAGGGCTGTCCCAATCAACATAATAACTAGTTGCATATCCACAATATGCAGGAGTCAGTGAGTTATGCATATGTGTGGGGAATACTTGTCAGGATGTGGCCAGCAGCTTCTCATGACTGTTGTTTCCTATTGGCCTAGGTACAGTACTGTGGTTGACAGGGCCTTTTTCCATGAAATGCAGTGCCAACTATTTTGCATGTCAGCTACACATTCAGTGGGAGTTGTACACACTGTCCAGATGTCAACATCCATTACTGCTGGGAAGCAGGACAGGGCATGTACAGGGAGCCACACATATGAACAGTACACAGGTTGGAGTAACCTACATAGTGCCTACCATACCTCACAACTAGACAGAGTTTTTGCAAAATGAGATAGGTTTGCATCATATATGTGGTGTCTTTAGTCTGAAATAGTGGTTGTTTGGTAAATCATTTGCAGACCACAAAAGTCTAGTCAGAAAATATTGATGGATTTTAGTGTCTCAGACTTCATACCTGAAAGAAAAATTCATGCTAATGCAGAATCTGTTATTGTATCTCCCTTCCAGGCTTGTAAGGCCAATAATTACAGTGGTCTGTACATTTAGGCCTTTGTCACCCAATGACTCATGGCTTTGTCCAGATGTCTGGGTCACATAAGTAGAGAGGTATGGTGCCTAGTAGCACAGCAGTGCATTCTGTCACTTATCATTGTCATCACAGCGGGGTCTACTGCCTGGCAGCCTGGGAACATATGAGTGACAGAATGCGCTGCCTCACCACAGATGACCTACAGCAGTCTCACATGCCCTACAGGCCTCTGCAAAGGCCCATGCCTCACCCATAGTGCCTTTGTAGGGAATGTCATGGGGCCCATACTACCAACATAACACAGTCAACAAAATACAAATAAAAGGCCATGCTGCTAAATGCTAGTAACATACCTCTTAACCTCATAGAGGAAGAAATCTGGACAAAGCCATACATAATGGTGAGATAAAGGCCCAACTATAGGGACATGTTTGAAACACTGGTCTCATAATGTTAGACAGTTGATAGAATATCAGAGGGGTGTGTGTAGTAGCATGGATACCATGAAGGGTATGACTTCTGAAACTCTAATGTTCTATCAGTATTCCCTGACTGCAACCCTGACTGATTTGCAACAAATGTGCTAGAAAACCACAATGTTAATGGAAACTGACCAGATATATGAAACATGCATCTGGATAATCTGTGAGAATCTGTATAGTTGACAGGTATGGCCACATGAGGATATGATCTGTCAGGTAAGAAGAATACTCCACAACCAGGAGATCCCAAGCTAGCATATCACCAAGGTGCTGGACCTTTAACATAGCTTCATCAGTCAATTGGCTATAGCCACACCTCACAGCTGGCCGGATTGTGCAAGAATGTCTAGTCTTTATCTCATAATATAGATCTGTGCATCATCCATCTTATATTTCTCTGGTAAATAACTGTGATGGTCTGATTATATCTGTCAGTAGGTAATGACACAATACAGTACAATGTCAAACATTACATATGTCAGGAAATGTCTGCCAAAACAAACCCTGTCACTCAAGCAACTCATACATTGATAACAGCATTAGTTACAGGACCCCCCCCCATATGTTTGGCCCATTATTTCTCCATACTGGCAGTCTATCTCCAGATATCTTGCACAAACAAGTTGCAAGGTATGGCTATAGCACAAACACCTCAGACTGGAGTACAACTATCCCTTGAATGGATTCCCACACTTACTACAGAAGGTCATACTGAGCATGCTCCTACACTTAGTGAAGTAAAGCCCATGTTGGAAACCACATTGGTCTATATATTTCTGTACTGTGCAAATGTCTTTGCATACACACAGCTATGTAAACCTAACTGTTTCCACACACACACATCAGACAGGATCACCCACAGCCAGCTGTAGGTGGCACATATGTGGTATTTCTGCATCTGTTGTGTGTGATACACACACACACACACACACACACACACACACACACACACATATATATATATATATATATATATATATATATATATATATATATATATATATATACGGGCAACATGTTACAATATATCAAGCACACACACACACACACACACACACACACACACACACACACACACACACACACACACACACACACATAGACATGGGACATGGGGAAGAGAGAGACAGACAGTGACAGATTGATACACACAGGGAGACACACACAGACAGTGAGTCATACACAGGGATACCCTGAATGGTATAGAGTGATGTCCTGCTGCAGAGAGTTGCATATCAGTTGTAAACACTGGCATGTGCCAGCATGAAGATGAGATTCATTGTCTGATGGTACTGAGGTGGGGCTAGCATGAAGATGAGATTCATTGTCTGATGGTACTGAGGTGGGGCTTGGAATATCACATCACCTACCTTTGTGTGTGTGTGTGTGTGTGTGTGTGTGTGTGTGTGTGTGTGTGTGTGTGTGTGTGTGTGTGTGTGTGTGTGTGTGTGTGTGTGTGTGTGTGTGTTTGTGTGTCTGTAGGTCTAAGTATTATAATGCCTTACCCACCCAGTACACTTCCCATTGCCCTACTTTAGCAGTCCTGCTGATGTCAGTCACCTTAGAAGTACCTTTGAGCAGGCCTCAGCCCTATAAGCTCTGTGGCATGTGTGATAACTGTGTAACATTATAGTACAAATAACTAGTTAGATAGGGGGTTTAATCTTACTCCTGGCAAATGTAAAAGTCATGTGTGTTTGTAACGTAAAGATTTTGAGCCTGTTCATACCCAGTACACTTCCCATTGCCCTATGTTGGCAGTCCTGCTGTTGTCAGTCACCTTAGAAGTACCTTTGGGCAAGCTTCACCCTTATAAACTCTTTGGTGTGTGCGATAACTGCGTAACACTATAGTACAAATAACTAGTTAGGTAAGGGTTCTAATCTCAGTATTAACAAATGTAAAAGTTGTGCGTGTGCTTGTATGTTAAAGATTTTGAGCTTGTTCACACCCAGTCCACTTCCTGTTGCCCTACTTTAGAGGTTATGCTGATGTCAGTCACTTTAGAAATACCTTTGGGCAGGCCTCAGCCCTATATGCTCTGTGGCACATGTGATAACTGCGTAACACTGCAGTGTAAATAACTAGTTAGGTAGGGGTGCTAATCTCAGTCCTGGGAAATATAAAAGTTGTGTGTTTGTAGATTAAAGATTTATTTTGACCCTATTCACTCCCAGTACACTTCCCATTGCCCTACTTTAGCAGTCCTGCTGATGTCAGTCACCTTAGAAGTATCTTTGCGCAGACCTCAGCTCTATAACCCCTGTAGTACATGCAATAATTATGTAACATTATAGTGCAAATAACTAGTTAGGTGAGGGGCTCTAATCTCAGTCCTGGCAAATGTAAAGATGTGCGTGTGTTTGTAGGTTAAAGATTTTGAGCCTGTTCACACCCAGTACACTTTCCATTTCCCTGCTTTAGCAGTCCTGCTGATGTTAGTCACCTTAGAAGTACCTTTGGGCAGACATCAGCCCTATAAGCTTTGTGGCATGTGCGATAATTGCATAACCCTATAGTACAAGTGACTGGTTAATCCGGGTTCTGGCAAATGTATATGTGTAGATTAAAGTATTTTGTGACATCTCTCACCCATTACATCACACATTGCCATACTTTACAAGGGGCTGTGATGTTCCTCACCTTAGACGTACCTTGGGAAAGCCTTCCCCCTATAAGCTCTGTGGCACATGCAATACATGCATGGCACTGTAGTAGCAGTAACTAGATAAGTAGGGTTCTAATCTCAGTCCTGGCAAGTATGGGGTTGTGTGTGTGTGTGTGTGTGTGTGTGTGTGTGTGTGTGTGTGTGTGTGTGTGTGTGTGTGTGAGCAGTATGCTGTTTGGCTCGGGGTGTGTTTGTGTGAGAACCATATCCATTGGGTGGTGGGTTTTGCGATTGTTTGCTATAGCCCACACAGTACATGTCCCATTGTCCACTTTACAAGGCCCACTGTTGTCATCTACTGTAGAGGTAGCTGTAGACACTCACTCTGCAGCCCTATAAGATCTGTCCCATGAGCAATAATTATGTAGCAGTATGGAATAAATAACAAGATAGATAGCCCTTCTAATCTTTGGAAACCATTCCCCACTCAGGAATCAGGGACAAACACACTCAGCTAGGCTTCAACCCTTATATCACTAGGTGACTTGCAAACTGGCTCACAGATAGAGCCCACAGTGTGAAAGAAGTGGACTCCATATCAGACTGCTGATCAGTCATGTGTGGATTCCCACAGGATTTGGTCCTGGGTCCTCTCACATTCGGAATCTACACCTCTGAAGTCCAACCCAACATGAAGGGACTCTGGCTGTCAATGTTTGCAGTCAGCTGCAAGGTGGGTGCTATTATTACCTCCCTACGTGATGTTGACATCCTGCACAAAGGCATCACTGAAACCTATGACTGGTGTCAGAATCCTGGACTTTAGCTCAATGCCAGAAAATATGCTGCCATCCCCTGTGGGAACAGTATGGTTTCCATGAATTACTACACTGATGGTAGTCCACTGAACACTGATGTTGTTATAAGAGAACTGGGAACACAGGTTGACAGTGAGCTCTCTGTTGACCACTACAGTGCCACTGTGTTCAGAAAGCCCTATGTGTCACATCTCCTGACTAAGGGTGCTGCATCCAGAAAGTAAAAGGTCAGTGGCTCCCTATACTCTCCCCTCATTAGGTCAATCAATGAGTACAATGGGCCATTTGGCAAGTACCCTAATGGACAAGTGCAACAACTGCAGAGGCTGCAAAAGTACCTCACAAGGAGGATCATAGGCCTTAAACACTTGCCCTATATGGACAGACTCCAATAACTCCAACTATTCTCTGTATCATATTGGCTTCTTAGATGCAATCCCTGCCTGGCTTACACAGCCATGTCTGACCCAGCTCTGTCAGGAATGCTACATCTGAAGAATCCATTCTGTCCACACCACATGCCCCAGAGACCTCAACCCCATTTCCACAATCAACAGAACATGCTGGAGGGACAGATACGCAACCCAGAGACTGCCCACACTATGGAATAGACTTCACATACATGTCAAGCAGAGCACCTCACTGGCCCTCTTTAAGAGAAATCCAGATGAGTGTATGGGGAATGAAAATCCAACCCCGGGTATCACTCCAGTGGCTATACTCATTAGACACACTGGTGACTATCGTCAGGCGGCATGATGCCAGGGTATTCCCATGGGCTAGGCTTGTAAAGGCTCTATGGCCATTCGCCTAGTACACACCTATGAAGCAATGAACCTATGGCTCTCAGTACTGGCAAATGTGTGTGGATTAGTGTGTATAAAAGTGGTTGTGAGCGTGTAAACATGTGGGTGAAAGTAGTTTGAGGCCCTTCTCACCCAGTACACTTATCCCTGCCATACCTTACAAGGGCTGGTGATGTTGCTCACCTTAGAAGAACTGTGGGACACTCTTCCCACTATAAGCTCTGTGGCCGGTGCAGTAACTGCATGCCACTCTATTAGCAATAACTAGATAGGTAAGGGTTCTACTCTCAGTCCTGGTAAGTGTGCATTTGTGTGTGTGTGTGTGTGTGTGTGTGTGTGTGTGTGTGTGTGTGTGTGTGTGTGTGTGTGTGTGTGTGTGTGTGTGTGTGTGTTTGTGTGTGTGTGTGTGCAAGACCTGTATCTTGTGTATGTGTCTGGGTGAGAACTATATCCACTGGGGGTGGGTTTTACATTTTTAGGCCATTGTACCCCCAGTACATGTCCAAAGGTCCACTTTTCAAGGCCTGCTCTCTTCATCAACCATATAGGTATCTGCTGACACTCTTCAGCCTAATAAGCCCCGTGCCGTATGCAGAAACTATGTAACAGTATGGACTGACTAACAAGATAGGTGGAGTTGCTAACCTCAATCCTGACAAATGTGTGTATGAGTGTATTTGTGTGCATAAGTGTGTATAATGGTAGGCACAAGTATTTTGGGTCTGTTCTCACCCAATAAATCACCCATTGCCATACTTTACAGGGCCTGGTGATGTTCACCTTGGAATTACCTTGGGACTCTCTTCACCCTGTAAACTTTGTGGTGCATGCGATAGATGCATAACACTGTAGCAGAAGTAACTCAATCGGTAGGGATTCTAATCTTAGTCCTGGAAAATGTGTATGCGTGTGTGTAAAAATAGTATCGTGTATGTGTGTGTGTGTGTGTGTGTGTGTGTGTGTGTGTGTGTGTGTGTGTGTGTGTGTGTTTAAATGAGAACTATATCCATTGGGTGGCAGTGGTTTACAATTTTAAGCCATGGTACTCCCAGTACATGTCCCAAGGTACATGTTACAAAGGCCACTGATCACATCCACCATAGAGGTATTTGTGGATACTCTTGAGCCCTATAAGCCCCGGTCCACATGCAACAGTTTAGTAACAGTATGGAATGAATAACATGATAAGCAGGGCTGCTAATGTCAGTACTGGCAATTGTGTGTGCATTGGAGTGTTTTGCAGTGTTTGTGAGTGTGCAGACTCATAGGTGACAGTCTAATGAGTCCTCCACACCCAGTACACACCCCGTTGCTATACCTCACAAGGGCACATGATGTTATTCACTTTACAGGTTTCTGGGAACAGTCATCACACTATTAGTTCCATGCCACCTGTAATAACCACATAACACTGTAGTGCCACTAACTAGATGGGTAGGGGTTCCAAACATAACATTGGTAACTGTGATCTGTGCGTGACTGTGTGCATGTGAACAGTATTCTCTATGTGTTTGGTAAACACAATATCTTCTGGGGTGTGGGTTTTACCAATCTGAGGTGTGTTCCACCCACTACACTTACCGTTGTCCATTTCTCAAGGCCTGCTGATGTCACCCACCATGGACTTACCTGTATACACCACACAGCCCTATAACCTCTGTGGCACATGCAATAACTGTTACACAGACCTGGTAAATCTGTACATATACAGCTGTACCTTAGCTCTGACATAATCAATGTGTTACCACTCTGCCATACCCCTCGTTGCCAATTTCTGCAGGGCCACCTCCTGTTGATGCACAGACACCTAGAACACAAATAGAACACATCATGTGAAACTACATTCAGTCAGTGTTACTAACACCAATAATGCATCATGGCTGAAAAGGTACACACACTCTGAAATGGACCCATTACAATTGCAAGCTGACAGAACCTTACACAGCGTTACATAACTAAACTGTATTTAATTCACCCTGTGCATCAGAACCATATTAACATGTCCCTGCATCAGTGGTATGGATGATATGGGTGTGGCACAGGTATCATCATATGCACAGGGTGTTGTGTGGGTTTGCTAGAGGCCTAAGCTGGGCCATATGGTTGGCATCATGTGTGTTTGGAGGAGTGTTCTTTGAATTGGCCATGCAGAGGTGGAGTGTGTGTGTGTGTGTGTGTGTGTGTGTTAGTGTGTGTGTGTGTGTGTGTGTGTGTGTGTGTGTGTGTGTGTGTGTGTGTGTGTGTGTGTCTGGAGGTGACCTGGCTGTGATGATGATGTGTGTGTGTATGCATGCACACAGTCACACCATGTGGTTACACTAGGTATATAGGACAGCTGTGGATCGTACATGGCAGGGTGTACAGTTCACCATCTCTGGCCATGGACACGGGAACTGGTCCTGCTAGGGGACTCACTTGCACCATAAGGCCCAAGGCCAGATGTAGTATTGCTTCCTGATAGTGACTGCTGTCTGCTGGATCCATGTCCCTGATGGGACTGGCCAGGACCATGTGCCAATGGCCTGCTCAATTGTGTTGTGGACAGCATCCCCCCTTCAGTAGTGCTGGTGGTACTGCCACTATGGGAGTGTGAAGGTGCATGGCCCCGTAGACTCTCAGCTGATGTTGGTGCTTACCTACGTCCATGTGGCCGATGCCCATCTCCCACAACACACTCTAACACAAACATGCCACAGTTGGGGATTGCCAAGGTCTCACCCCACCGTCTATTCATGAACTCAGTATTTTGACGTGTGGCCTCAACAAGGTCATGTATGTTATCACATAAGCCAGGAAGAGTTACATTCAAGACCCTGAGTATTTGTCTGATGTTGCATTCATTACATGCATGTGTATCTATGACAGCCCAAAACATGTATCTGTTGACACCTGCTGTGGCACTTGTGACAGTAGCTTGACAGGCAGCAGTCCTCCTTCGAGCACCCCTGTCCATCCACCTGTGTGGGACCTCGCCTGTACTCTGGCTATGGCTAGTGGCTACACCCACACTTTCCATAGTCACTACACTAGCCTGTTCCATGCCACCACCTGCCAACTGTCCATTATCTGTGGCTGCTGGGGACAGGGTATATGTGAGCATTGTGTTTGTGTGCGGGGACATTGTGGATGACTGTGGGATGCCAACCGATGGCACAGAATCAGCCCCTGACAACCCCACCTGTACCCCCACTATGACCACCATCATTGTCAGAGTCTGCAGAGACACTGGCATCAGATTTTGAGTGGGAGGGACCACGACCACCATGTCCACCTGTGAGGGGAAGACAACATATGTAAATTAATACCTGCACTATAAGGTTTGCTGGTAGACACACACACACACACACACACACACACACACACACACACACACACACACACACACACACATACACACACAGAAACACACACACACACAGACACACACACAGACACATACAGGTGAGGTGGCACAAAGGCATTACACAGACCTCACAATAGCCAACTGGTGACATTCATGACACAATCAGATCACAACATACACACTCTGGACAGACCCTCAGCATCATGCACTGCAGCCCTTTACACTTAATGTTACTACTAATATACACCTCTGGGATATGTGAATAGTGTTAGTAGGTGATGGGCCTTCACCTAGCACACTACAACCATGTACACATTATTGCTGTTCACCTGTATAGCAAAGTGCCAACTCCTATAGAACATACCTCTTAACTGTACAGAGTTTTGCTGAATGTCTAGATGTGTGGCTCATATTTGGTTTGTTCCTCATAAATCCTGTGTGTGTCTGATACATTACTGGGATGATCTGAGGACTGGCATCAATAATTAATGACATGGTTTGAGTTTCACACTTCAACACCTGCAGTATGTGTACATTAAAACAAACCCCATTACACTAACAACCTGCTAGGCTTACAGTGGATATAATAAGTGTACACACCCCTGTTAACATGCCAGGTTTTTCTGATATATGACATGAGACCACAGACATCATGTCATGACCTTTCCCACCTTTAATGTGACTTATAACCTGTGAAATCCAATTGAAGAACAAACACATTAGTTAGGGGTAACATATAGAAGGTGAAATATGTACAATAGGCTGGTTGCATGAGTGTGCACACCCTTAAACTAATACTTTGTTAAAGCAATTTTTGGTTTAATAACATCAGTCAGTCCTTTTGGGAAGGTGTCTATCAGCATGGCACATCTCGACTTAGCAATATTTGCACACTCCATTTGCAGAAGCCCTCCAACTCTGTCAGATTCTGAGGGAATCTCTTGAGCACAACCCTCTTCATGGCACACCACAGATTTTCTATTGGATGTAGGTGTGGACTGTGGCTAGGCCATTCCAAAATATTGATTATCTTCTGGTGAAGCCATTTGTTGTGATGTGGATGTTTGGTTTGGGAGATTGTTGTGTGGAAACATGTAATTTCTCTTCATCTACAGCTTTCTAGCAAACACATACAGATTTTGGGCCAAGAGGGACTGATATTTAGAACTGTTAATAATCCCCTCCACCTTGGCTAAAGGCCCACTTCCAGCTTATGAACAGCAACCCCAAAGCAGGACTGGCATCACCATGCTTCACCATGGAGATAGTGTTGTTTTGGTGATGCACAGTGTTGTCATTGTGCCAAACAAACCCTTTGGAATTGTGGCCAAAAAGTGCAACTTTGGTCTCATTACACCATAACACATTTTCCCAAATGCTTTTGTGAGACCTGATGTATTGTTCTTGAGAATTTTACCAGACCTGGATGTTGTTCTGTGTGAGAAAAGGCTTCCATCTTCCAACCCTACCCCATAGGCCAGACATGTGGAGAATAGAGGAGATTGTTGTCACATGTAGTACACAACCAGTACTTGCCAGAAATTCCTGCAAATCCTTTAGTGTTGAGGTAGGTCTCCTGGCAGCCTCCCTGACCAGTTCAGGTCTTGTCTCTTCAACACATTTGGAGGGATGTCCTCTTTTTTGCAATGTTACTGTTGCCTTGTAGTTCCACCACCTTTTGATGACTGCCTGAACTGTGTTCCATGGCATATGCAATGGTGTGAAAATGTTTTTGTGCCCTTCTCTGGGCTGATACCTTTCAAAAATGAGATCCCTTTGCTGCTTCTTAAGCTCTATGCGAACCATGGCTGTTGCTGTAGCAGGCAATGAGTAAATGTCAGGTAAATCATGATAGGACAGCTGACCATTATTTGCTGTTAATCAAGGAGTCTCTGTAATTGATGGCAGGTGTGTACCCTTAAGGACGTAATGCTGTAATTATATCGAAAGCTGCTTCAACACAGTATTAGCTTCTCCCTGTACATATCTATGCATCTAGCTTCTTGTATATTTTTCATTTGTCATAACTGTTTCCGTAACAGATTTGTTTGCTTTACAATTGAATTGTACAGGTTATAGGTCACATGAAAGGTTGGAAGAGTTTGAAAATGCTTTATTTTGATCTAATTTTTGTATATCACAAATACTTGGCATTTGGCAGGTGTGTGTACACCATTTATATGCACTGTACAACACTAATTTATAAAATATGTCCCTAGGTTTGGGCCTCCGTCCCCCCATTTTGTCAGTCTTTGTCCAGATTTCTTGCAATGACAGTTTGTGAGGTATGCTACAGATGTGTTCTGCAAATAGGGCCCTGTGATGGCACTGTGATGCAATGCAGTTAACCCCACCACAAGTGAACATGCAGATATCGCAATATGGTTGAGAGTAACAAATGTGTGTATGGTAAAATGCATGACCTTAACATGCCTGGGTTACTGGTGAGCCACAACAGGACAATCCCATACTCACCGCCTTCAGGCTACTGTCCCACATCTAAACCAGAGGTACCTATGTAGCTGTGGGGGAGAGGTATTGTCAGCAAACTCACATTTGGCATTGGTACAAGATGAATGCTACTTTCCTGCACATTTTCAGTACAAGCTCTGATAGTACACAATTTGTTGTTCACCATAGATGTGCATGTGTGTGCATTACTAAACCCCACCCACAAATGCAGTTTGACCTCACATATGCATCTAGATACTCTATAGAAGCCAGTATGACTGCTACATGATTCAATTGATGTGCACTGTGGCCTTACTTGGATGCTCCCCGCCTGTTGTCTGAGTGCCACCCACCTCCACAACTTGTATTTCTTGTGTTGGCTGGTGTGTGGGGGCTACCCCAAGGTTGGCAAGAAGCTCCTCTGTTGTCATAAGTGGGGCCTGTGTGGCAGGACCCCCACCTGTAGCATTACAGTTCCTGGCCATGGCAGCAGCCCTTTGCCAGCAAGACATATTAGGTCAGTTTCCCGATGCTTGACCTGATCGTATGTGTGGCTGTGGTGTCCATTGTTGTTCAAACTGTGGACCAGCTCATCCTACAAGGCAGTCCAATCCTGAAGATCCTGTGGCCTACAGCCAAACATCACCCCATGGTGCTGGATGATAGGTTAATGATAGCCTCATTTTCAGCTGCAGAGTACTGTGGCTGATGGACACGTGGCATGTCACCTGGAAGACATAAACAGGGAAACACATTACAGGACCTCATACATTGGTCAACATTCTTTACAGAACCTAAACAACAACATTTTTATCATTAGCCACCATGTACGACCAGATCATACCCCTGTCATCTATCAGCACAGTATGAGCTTGCATTGCACTCCTGGTCCTGATATGTCATGTTCCCCCCAATGAGAGCCAGTAAATTGCATAATCCTACATTAATCTTTCACCTTTGTGTAGAGGGATGACAGTGGCCATCTTTCTTGCAGATGGGATGTCAATGATGCTCAGGCTTTGCTTGAGTACAGAATGTAATGGAGCTGGGAGCACATGCCTGAGTTCATATAGGATGCAGACAGGGATGTTATCAGGTCCCATGAAGACTTATTTTGTTGCCTTTGAGTAGGCATTATGCACCTGCTTCCTGATGATGATGGGAGGGGTTTGGGTACAGTGCATAACCACCTATATCGATGGTGAGACAGGGGTGATGTTTTCCCTTAACCTGTCCACAGCGGGATGGCTATAGCTATGCTGTGTGTGTATGTGGTGTGACTGACCACCAGTACACGGTGGGTTGGGTTGTTGCCTCTGAGATGGAAGACATATGTGAAGAGAGCCTTGTGATTGGCCTTGGTGGATGTATCCAATGTGTACTCATAGTTAGCCTTACAGTGACACACCTGTGACCTTATATGCTTGTGCAAAGATTGACCTGCTTCCAAGTTGGTGCCTGCTCTTAATTGTCCTTGTACAGCCAATATAGTGATTAATTATGTGGTTTGTGTATTGCTGCTGTCCACCAAAGGGGACTACTCCACCTTGATGGAGGCAGGTTTTACAAGTCAGGTATAGCTGAGTCCATACAGCTATGTAGGTGCTTAGGCTTGTAGTAGGCATGGACACATGGTTATAACACAGTTGGACACCTCTCCAATTTAGACCAGATAATCATGCTTATTCTAGTACCCATGTTTGTGTCAGAGCATTGCAACAACATGTAGCTGTGGAAATCAATGTCTGTTGGATGCACTGAAACTAAGATTACACACATGTACAAGATGTACAGCTTATTTACCTGACATTTTGCATCTCATGTCTGTTGTTTTGAGGCTGTCAACTACACCTACTCATACATACATGTGCACAGGTAATACCTGATATACATTTCTGTTCTATGTATTTATACTCTTCCTGCTCAGTCATACCTCCCAACCTGTTAGAGCAGGACATCTGGAGGACAGCACACATAAGTGGGGGGCAATGGGCCAAAGTTATTGACACTTTGATAATATTGCTGCAACACATTCAAGTCAGTTCCTAGCATAGTAGGCTTTGCATACAGTGAAATACCCTGGAGGATGTCTGACATTCACACATATGCTATTATGTTCTAATGTCAATCTTCACAGATTTGCCAGTGATTGGCAGGACATAACCCAACTCTTATGAGTAAATGACTACAAATGTGAGTCATACATATGGTCAATATGCATAACACTGGACAGTTGAATGGTATGACCTAAGTATATCACATGCAGTTCAACACACAAGTCTGTGACAGTAGTTTACTATGCACATACCCTGTATAGGTCTCTCAGATTTGTGAGCCAAACATGTTTATCATAGCTGTGTTCAGAAGTAACACATGGATATCTATGACATCACAGTAGCTGGCCTAGCAGTGTCATAGGTTCATAGATTAGGTTCATAGATTAGTACTAAGCTAACTGCCCTTGTGAGCCATTTTAAGCCTAGCCCATTAATCCTTGTGAGACTCAAACCTTGCACCTTGTGTTTGTAAGGCAAACACCTTAACCATTAGACCACCCTCCCAACAGTCAGTATTGTCCAACAGACACTCCAGTAGTAGTCATATGTGACCCATCCTTTCCTGGGGTGACTCATGGTCATGAGCTGTGATCTATGGCACTGCAGACAGACACAAATGCTATGGCCATAGGTGCTGATCAGCAATATATCAGTACAGCAAGTCTTGGTGAGACGTATTTGTTAAACTTTCTGTTTCCCATTATTACATACCCCTCACTGCATTCCATTACATGCTTACCTGTTTGACATACTTTTTTTTTCCAAGTATAGTTTCCAAGTCCTTTTATTTTATTCACGGTCTGTGTGTGTCTCTCTCTCTCTCTCTCTCTCTCTCTCTCTCTCTGAGATGTAAGGTATACATCGGTTTTGCATAGGCAGCAGCTTGCCTTTTGTAGGTCATGCTTATGAGCAGCTGATGGCCTGTGGACCAATTGGTGTCCCCTACTTGCTAATTGCATGCAGAACAGCTGTGTTGTTATTCCTATAGCCAATGGCATGGCAACACACTCCTTTAATTGAGTACTTCATGTGGGAATTGCCCCTTTTCCTTGCCTATGAAGAGAATTTCATGGAGGTTTGTGAACAACAGCATCACAGAGGGTAGTTGGAAATAACTCTTACAACTTAAACTGTGGTGACAGCCCAACAAAATTGGGGAGGAAGTTCCAGACTTAGGGATAGAATGCAAGTATTGCCATTATACATCTGGATTCATGCTAGTTTAACAGAGTTTATGTGGACATGGATATTCTGCATGGGTCTCAGTCTGACAGTGTTATGTGGTTGACATAACTCTCAACTGTAGGGCTATCATCAAAATGGCCAGAGGTTGGACTCTTGTGTTTGGTCTGTTCCTCTGACAGTTGTTATACTTGGCAAATCAGTAGCATACCCTGGGTATTGCAGTCAGTAAATGCTAACTTCCGTTTGTGTTTCTAACTTCATATCCCCTCAGTTAAGATATGTTGCAACAAACCCTGTAACACCAGCAACAGTCTCAGTTTATAACAGCAATATTTCAAGTATGCCCCTGTGTTTGGGTCTCTGTCCCCCAATTATGTTAGGCTTTGTCCAGATGTCATGCAGTAAGAGGTTGATAGGTATGGTATTGTATATCATTAGTTAGTGCCTTCTTTCCTGATATCATCCCAGTGATGTAACAGAATGCCAGACATGTTATGAGGAAGGGGCCATATATATGAGGACAGAGCCTGGATATTCTTTGGGAATCTGTACAGTTGGGGGTCTGTATATGCAATTGTTAAGAGACTGTCAGGATTGTGTAGCAGTGTAGTGTGTACATGTCTGTTGTGCTTTGTAGGGAGGGGGATACATTTAAGTGTCATGGCTCCTTTTAGATCTGACTGTGCATGCTCCTCCAGTTTCTGGTGGTCTGTCAGCTGTATATGTTTGTAGGGGCAGACTGAGACATGTTCCGTACCACCGCAGGAGTCAGACTACACTGTGTGACTAGGGGAAGTATATGTAGGGGTACTGTTTGAGTATCAAACATAATATTTATGTTCACACAGTCATTATACTCTACTGTTCATTTGGCTTACCAGTATGTCACTGTGACTATTTTGAAATTGGTTGTGGGTATGCAAGCTCACACCGGTGACTGTTCTTCACTAATGTTACATCCCTGTAATGGCTGGTATATTTGCAAATGCATGTGTAATTCCCCATAGCTGACTTGGGGTAGTATTGTGTCAGTCTGACTATAGTTTGAACGGTGCTTGGTGACATGCTAAGCAGCTCAGTGTACTTTCCCTACTGTCATGTAATGTCTTTCTACTGTCATGTTATGTCCATATATTCATAGGATGTCCAGTTGTCTGGCTCATATCTTTGTTCTGGTCCCCATAACTGTTGTTTATGTCTGACAAATCAGTGGGATGGTGTGAGGATTTCAGGCACTAACTACTGAGAAGCAATTGAGTTTTGGAGTTGTGCTATTTCAGTCAATATATGTTAGAACAGACATTGTTACTGTAGCAACTGTCTCAGCTTATCTAGTCAAGTATTTCCAATATGCCCCTATTATCATGGCTTTCTCCCCCCACTTTGTCAGGCTTGGTCTAGATTTGTTGCACTAAGGGGTTCTGAGCATACCTCTCAACTGGCCGGTTTTTTGCAGAACATCCAGGTTTATTGCTTATATTTTGTCTCTGTTCCATGATTTATTTTAATTTCTCTAGTAAATCACTGAGATGATCTGAGGATGTCTTGTCAGTAAATTATAACATTATTTCAGTTCCAGACCTCATATCCTTCAGAACATGTATGGTGAAACAAACCGTGTTACTCGAGCAACTTTCTGCATTTTTAAGAACAACATTTGAAATATGTCCCTAGTTGTGGCCCATTGTCCCCTCATTCTTACAGCCTTGGCCCGGATTTCTTGTACTAACAGGTTGAGAGATATGGTACTGAGATATGAGTTCACTACATGTTATGAGCATATATATATATATATATATATATATATATATATATATATATATATATATATATATATATATATATATATAAATATGTGTGTACATTTATATATATATATATATATATATATATATATATATATATATAAATATTTCATATATGTGTGTCTCCACACATATATATCTGTATATGTATATATAAAAAACCTGAGTTATTCCACAGAGATTTTTCCCTACTGTTGAATGACTCTACTGCATGATATGCTTGAAAAAGCATTAGAAATTCCTACTTCTCAAATGGTATAGTGGTACATTGCTCTGACTGTAGTGTACACGATCCTGGGTTCAAGACTTGGCAGTGTTGATTGTTTTGTTGCTAGGCAGAACAGTGGCTGATGGAGACAGAGTGGTTAAAGCAGTTTTAAGCAGCCTTAAGTGGGTTTGCATGGGTCTGTGTGATGCTAAGAGATGCCAACATATGGTTAACCGTAGAGATGCTTACTCTGTTTTGGCTTCACTTAGCATCACACAAACTCGCTTACTGCCACTTACACCTGCGCTAATTCCTTTAAAAGAAAAGAAAAAGGGGTTATAGGAAAGTGGTGAGAAAGGGGAATGCAGAGGGAAAAACAATATGACAGGCAGCTAGAGATGTACAGAATAGGTGTAGGGAAGATCCATAGCTGTCCATTTCTTAGACAGCAACAGCTGTGCATTTGTCCAGAACTTGGAGGTGAATTTGGACACTCAAATCACAGAGAGAGGGGTGAGGACAACAGAAATGTGTTGTCAAGCCATTACATGTGTCCAGTGGACATCTGTGCAAAATGCACAGCTATTTTATAGGGTAATAATATTTTGGGGGACAAATGCCCTTTTTTTCTTCATTAAGGTAAGAGTGTGATGTTGGGGAAGAATTATTGGTATGTCTGAGGAGGTAGGTTGGGTAGGGAGACAGACCAGGCACACAGAACAGCAGACAGGGGAGGTGTATGACACATGTGAGGGGAAAACACCTTGAACAAGGAGGGAGTTCAGGAGTCAGAGGGCCATGATCCCCCATATGGATACAGTAGGACTGACATCCCCACCTGTGGTCAGTCATGACTGCACCTTGGCAGCCATGATGAGGCTATTGTCCTGTACCTGACATACATATATCTCATACAGTAGAGGCCCCCAGATCAATCCTTGGGGCACACTGTTGTGGATGAATGTAGTATTAGAGGTGGATTCTACTACTTTGACTGAGTGGCTACTGCCATTAAACCAGTTAATTACCCATCTGTTAACCTACAGTTTGGTGCCTAGCTGTGTAGGCTTATGTATCCTGTCCACCTGGGGATTAGTGTGAGAGGACTGGGCTAGGTGAAGGTAGGCATTGCTCACCATCTTCCCCTCATCCCTGTGTTTGTTGAACACTGCAGAGAGGTCAATCAGGTTTCACAGGCCTGATCTCCTTTTGACTATACCATGGTGTGTGGGCCCAGCCATTTTGATGTTGCTGATGTCCCTGTTCATAATGTCCTCGATATCATCTCCCATGCCCTTGCAGAGCAGGCTACTTAGGCTGATGTTCATCATATTGGCTGGGTTGGTGGAATGCTCCACCTTTGTGTATAAGGATGACAGTGGCTGCCCTCTGTGCAGGTGGGATGACACCAGTGCTCAGGCTGTGGTTGACTACAGTGCAGAATGGATGTGACAGCCCATGCCTGTGTTCATGTGGGATGCATCCAGGGATGGTATCATGACTATGGAGACCTCTGTGTGTTGCCTTTGAGAGGGCATTACGGACCTGCTTCCTGATGATGAGGGGAGGGGGAAGGTGCTGTACATGCACATGTGTACCACTGGGGGAACAGGGTGGTGGTGTTTACACTTCACCTGTCTGCAGCCAGTTGCCTATATCTATGCCATATGTGCATGTGATGTTATTGACCACCACTACAGAGCAGATTTGTGTGTTGCCTCTGGAATTGCAGACACATGGGTGGAACACCTAGTGATTTGCCTTGGTAGATGTGTCCAATTTGCACTCAAAGACAGCCTTAGGGTACATCACTGTGCCATTATTTGCTTGTACAGACCAAGGTGACATTGCTTCCGATGAGGCACCTGTTCCTTCTTGGCCTGCCCAGCAATTATTGCCACCTATTATGGTATTTGTGTATTGCTGCTGTCCGGCACAGGCATTTACCCTACCTTGAGGGGGATGATGTTGCCCTGTCAGATACTACTGATTCCATACAGCTATGTGGGTGTCCACATAGTATTGTGGTGTGGGCCTGGACACTGCTGCTAGTTCCAACAAATAGGACATTGGCTGTACAGCTACTTCTACCTACTCTGAGGGGATTTATAGTAATTTGTGTAGAGTTCATTCTGTCTGACACTGTAAAGTGGGGCAGGAGAGATGGTGACCTGAACATTGATTGCTATGTGGTCAGATATTACCAAGGAGGATAGCACTGTATGAGTGCTACAGTGGCTACTCATGTTGGTTAGGACCAGGTATATGAGATTCCCACCTGCCGTAAGAGTGTTGACTGGCTGATCCACTGCATTGCCATTGACAAAGTCAAGGAATCTATGTACCTTCATGTTCAAGTGGCATAGGTCAGGCACACTATGGTTGGGTATTTGAAGTCACCTAGGAGCAGGGTAGATGATTGAATCCTGACAGATTTCAGCAGGTCCCAATAGGTGTGGTGGGTGTCCATAGTCATGTTTGGAAGTCTGTAGCTAGCTATGAATTGAGTAGGTGTTTTGTCAACTGTTAACTGCACTTGGGATGTCACCCATGCGACATACTATTTGTCCAGCCTGGAAGCGTGTATGTGTATGTTCAACACTCTACCTCCTGTCGCTTTGCAGGCCTCCATTTGGGGTCTACACATATGACTGGATGAGTGGCCTGGCAAGGTTGGTATGCTCTCCACAGCTAGAAAGCAGGTGTCATTGACTGCACAAATGTCAGCATCCTAAAGGACAAGGTACGCTTGCATTGACATGGGTGTGATGGTAAGACACCTAGCTCCTGTTAGAACAAGACATCTGCACAAAGGCACACATTAGTGGTGGGCAAAGGCCAGTAAACTGTGTCACTTTATGAATCTAACTGAAACAAACTTAGTTGCTAGTAAAGACGGTATCACATTCACAGGTGTACTCTGCAGAATATGACATCTGACAATGAAATGTATGCTAATTTGTTATGACAACAGTCTTTAATGGGTTGCCAGTGATGTGCTAGACAATACTCAACTGTCTGAGGCATTGATTACAAATATGAGGAAGACATGTGGTCAGTCTGCAATACTCTGGACAGTTGTCAGGTATGGGCTCAGTATATCACATACAGTTCAACACACACATCTGCACCTGTCATGTAGTATGCACCCTATGTACATCTCTTACATTTGTAAGACAAGCATATGTATCAGAGTAGCATTCATAGGTGACATATGAGTAATTACAACATCCCAGGTAGCTGGCTTATCAGTAATACACTCAGTATTGGACAACAGAGACCTAGTAGTAGTCATACATGAAATGACATTGGCCAGGGTGACTCTGGGGCCAGAGATGTGCTCCATGTCAGTTCAGGCAAGGCAAGCAGTAATGGCCATAGGTGCTGGACAGCAGCATGTGAGTCCAGCAGGTCTTGTTGTAGCCTAGTGTTCAATGTCCCATTTGACATCATTGCATCCCCCTTCTGCATTCCATTACATGCTTACATGATTGAACTACCTGTTAAAATGCTCAGGAGTTCCCTCACAACAATGCAAATGATTAGGTTTGTGTAGTCACAGTCTGTCTTTGAGAGATGGGTTGAGACATGTGTTGCATAGGCAGCAGCTTACCTTTTGTAGGTACTGCTCATGAGCAGGTGATGGCCTGTGCACCAATCGGTGTCTCCCACTTGCTACTTTCATCCAGAGCAGGTGTGCTGTCTTTCCATTTGCCAATACCATAGCAACACAGTGCTATAATTACAGCCTTCATGTGTGCCTTGCCCCTTTTTCTTCCCTGTGTGGAGGACATTATGGAGGTGTGGGGGCTACAGCTCCAGAAATGGGTACAGATTGTAAGTAAGTAGTGCTATTATACACATAGAGGGTTGCTAATTTAACAGGCTTCGTCTGGACATGCATTTTTTGTGTGACTTGATGTCTGACAATGATATGTCTCTGACATACCTCCAAACTGTCCTGATGTCCACACACTGCCCGGGGGTTCACCTGTTATGTTTGGTCTGTTCCTTAGACAACATTTATTTTTGTGGAAGCAGTGGAATACTGTGAGGATTGTGGTCAGAGTAACTGTTGACATCCATTGATGTTTCAGATATCATATCTTTTAGGGATGTTATGTTACAACAAAGTCTGTGACACTGTCAACTGTTTCAGTATGCAACATCATTATGTGAGATATGTGCCTCTTTCTGGCCCCCTGTCCTCCAAGTATGTCATGCTTTGTTCATATGTCTTGCAGTAAGAGGGTCAGGGGTATGAGATATTATTATTTATTGACTACATTCAAGGTCTCATCTAATTGACTTAGCAGACTCCTGGAAGTGGTATGCAGCAGTGGTCATGAACATGATCTCATACCCTGGGCATTCTGTGCAGATCTGTACATATGATAGTTATGTATGTGTGGTCATTGTGAAGCAACTGCCAAGATTGTGCAGTGGTGTTGTGTGTAGATATTTGTTTGGCTGGGTAGGGAGAGTAACAGATGTGAGTGTCACAGATCCTTTTTCTATCTGACTGTGCATGCTGCTACAGGTGCTGGTGTTCTATCAGATGTGTGTATGTTTGTTGGGGCAGACTGTGAAAGGTCCTGTAACACCTCAGGATTCCCAGTACATTATGAGCTGGGCCAGTATCTGTCAGTGTATTGTGTGACTGGGAATCAGCATATGTTCATTCAAACAGTCGTTCAACTCAAGAGTTCATTTGGGGTACTGGTATGTTGCTGTCACTGTTGTGCAAATGGTTGTGGGTGGACATTTATGCACCACTATCTGCTTTTCCCTATAGTTCCATCCCTGTAGTGCATGATATATTTGGATATACATGGGTAATTGGCCAGAGCTGATTTGGGTTAATGTCATGTTGGTCTTACTGTGGTTCAGAAGGTGATGGGTGACATGGTTGGTGGCTGTCATGGGTTTTTCCATTCTGTTACATGATTGCGATCATATCTTTCCACTATCCAGATGTCTAGACACTGTCCTGATGTGTGGCTCATATGTTTTGTCTGTTGGCCATAACAGTTGTGGGTTTCTAAGAAATCAATGGGATGATGTGAGTATTGTCATCAGTAAATTTTGACATTCATTTGTGTTTCAGACCTGGAATCTGTCTGGCATTGTATGTAAAAGCACACCATGCCACACTAGCAGACCTCTATGCATATGACAGCCATATTTCAAATATGCCACTATTGTTTGACCTTCATCTCCCCATTTGTCAGGCTTTTTGCAGATATGTTGCAGTAAGAGGTTGGCTATCTGTCTATATATCTCTGTATGACACTAGATATATATATATATATATATATATATATATATATATATATATATATATATATATGTGTGTGTGTGTGTGTGTGTGTGTATATATACACACACACACACACACACACACACACACACACACATATATATATATATATATATATATATATATATATATATATCTATATATATATATATATATATATATATATATATATATATATATATATATATATATATATATATATATATATATATATGTATATATATATATGTACACATATTTGTACACATATTTGTATATATATATATATATATATATATATATATATATATATATATATATATGTACACATATTTATGACTGTTGTGCATGATATGTTTGTAAAAACATTAAAAATTCCTGCAGCTCAGATGGTGTAGAGGTATATTGCTGTGATTGCTGTGCATAGACTCCTGGATTCCAGACTAGGACATGATTGCTTTTCTTCATTAATGTTAAATGACCAGAATGAATGATATGTTTATAATATCATTACAGATTCCCACAGCTCAGATGGTGTAGTGGTACTTTGCTGTGATTGTAGCATATGGTATTTTGGGTTTGACCAACGAAAAACAGAGAAAAAGGCACCTCGCAAAACAAACTAGACCACAGAATATATAAATGAAACACCTGACGCCACGAACTGCTCGAAAACAACTTTATTACTTCCAAAAAAATAAAAATAACAATAAGCAACGATAAATGCTTAACATGTTCACCGCGTTTTTCATTATCAATGTAACTTTCTCATTGATAACGAAAAATGTGGTGAACAAGTTAACCGTTTATCGTTGCTTATTGTTATTTTTATTTTTTTGGAAGTAATAAAGTCGTGTTCAAGCAGTTCGTGGCTTCAGGTGCTTCATTTATATATTTTGTGGTCTATTTTGTGTTTGAGACTTGGCAGTTCTGATTATTTTGTTGCTTGGCAGAACAAGGGCTGATGGAGACAGAGTGATTAAGGCACTTTTAAGCAGTTGTAAGTGGATTTGCATGTTACTAAGTGTTGCTAAGAGACAGTTAAATAAACCCTCTTAGCTTCACATAGCACCGCTTACTCCCGCTTACACCCATGCTAATTGTCTTTAAAGAAAAGAAAAATGGGTAATAGGATAGTGGTGAAATGGGGGCAAGTAGAGGATGAAATTTTATGAAAAGCAGCTAGGAATGTGCAGGGTGGATGTAGGAAAGAACCATAGCTCTACATTTCTTCGGCAGTAACAGCTGTGCATTACATGCATAGAATTTGGAATTTACAGCCTCATACCACACATGGAGGAGTTTTGGTGACAGACGTTTACAGAGTAATCTGTAGGTTGATTAATTAGTTTCACTGTACATAGGGGCAAAATGTAGAGCTATGTATGGGGCAGTCTTTTTTTTTGCGGGACAGATGATCTTTTTTTAAGGTGAGAGTGGGATGTCGGGGAAGGGCTGTAGGTATGTTTTTGGAGGTAGGTTGGGTGGGATAGGTTGCATTTGCAGACAGACAAGACAGATAAGACAGCAGACAGGGGTGGTATTTGACACATGAGGGGGGGTAAACACCTTTGGCATGGAGGGTGGTTGGGAATCTGAAGCCCATGAGCCCCCAAATGGATACAGTGGGACTGATGTCTCCACCCATGGGCAGCCACCACTGCTCCTTCATGGCCCCGGAAGTGGCTGTGCTGGGGTCTGGACAGAAGGGGGCAGCCTGCCCTTTGAGGTGCAACAGACAGCCCTCAATCTGGCACAGCTGCACACCCAACTCTGTTTGGATGGTGCTGCGCACCAAATCCTGGACCTGACTGAGAGTGGCAGGCTCCTGTCCATGCCCACTCCCAGGGGGGATGGACCCCATCCCCTAATGCAGTTCCACCTGAAGGTGGTGTAGGACCAGCAGACGAGGAAGACCCGGGTTGGATCCCAGATGTGCTGGGGCCTGGTGCCATGGCCAGATGAGGTGGAACAGGCGGATCCGCCAGGATCAGCCTTCCCAAACGTACAATGGTGTTGAGATTCTAAAGAATATCTACCAAATTAGAGCGGCTGTACACACTAAGCATAAAACAACCAGGAAACAGTATAGCTCACTCTCAAATCCACCACAGATCCAACGACACTTTGCACGCAGCTGGTAAAACAGACAAAAATATACCAAACTGTAAACTAGTATAGAAAAAGATTTAGCGCTTTCATCCACCATAAACGTGGACTTCATCAGAATGCCATACTTCTCCTTCATTTCGTTAAAATATCCTTTACAAAAAAGGTGCCTTTGGGTTTGAACCAATGAAAAATTACAGCTGGTTCACAAAATTTAAAAGATTTAAAGGTAGATGTAACATTTAATGCAGTTCAGAACCCACGTCCATAAGGAAAATAGTCACAGTAACATTTCTCTATACTTATTGTGGGCTTATTTCATTTCTTACATTATGAAATTAATATATGCTTGTGAGATGTAACTATTCTATACAGATTTAAGTATTGAGTTATGTACTTTTCATTCACATCAAATTCATATTTTTGCTAATAATACAGGTCCTATAGGTATATGATCATTAAGTCCTGGGGGGGGGGGGTAGTAGCATCAAGCGATAATTGCCACTTCACTTCTTTTTTTTGCAAGTAAAATTCTATTTTCTCTCCCTCATGGGTTGGGTTTCACCTGTTGCAATATACCAAACCTGAAGTTTTTACAATTCCTACTACTGTCTAAATGTCAATATAGTGCATTGTTCTTTCTTTCCTACCAATGTTGTACAGATGGTCATAAATTCTGTTTTTTAGGCATCTGTCGGTCTTTCTGACAAAATAACTTGGACATTCTAGACATTTAGCCAAATATATACCATGTTTGGTAATGCAGTTCCCATTTCTAAATATCACTTTCATCCTATTGAGATTCTCAAGGACTAAACCACTAACTTCTAAAATCGCATGACACTGCTTGCATCTTTCTCATTTAGTAGTGTGTTTATCTTTTTTTATCCATCCAATCTGTTATCAAAGGATGCTCAATTTGGTTTTATTTAATCCTGTTTTATATACAAACATAGGTGTCTCCCTTCACAAATCAACCAAATCATCCTCTGATTTTAAAATGCTCCAATTGGATGTCATTATATTTTTTACATGCTGACCATATTGATTGTATTCTAGAATACATGCCCTATTGTATTTGTTGTTACCTTCCTTACTTCGCATTGAATTCACCTGTGAATTATCCATTCCTAGAATGGGTTTGTATCTTTTACCCCATTCACTCTTTATATAACCTGCAATGTCAGATATTAGGCCATTAGGATATCCCCTATCCCTAAATAAACTTCCAATGTATTCTATTTCTAATACCATTTCATCATAGAGGGAAGTCATCCTAGAGGCCCTAATACACTTTCCTTTCAGTATACTTCTCATCTGATTTCTAGGATGATTACTTGAATATTTCAGGTAGGAATTGCTAAACGTCTCCTTCCTATGTATTCGAGACTTAAACCCAGTAGGTGTATGTGAAACAAAAGTGTCTAAATAAGCTATTCCTACTTGGGTGCTATTGTGAGTGAATTGGAGAAAGCTACTAGTATTGTTTAGATGTTGTACAAACTTAGCTGTCTCGTCATAAGGTCCATCCCACAAAATAAAAATATCATCCAGAAATCTTGTGTAACATTTGAAATACTTGAAGTCCTCGCTGTTAAAGACATGTTGTTCTTCCCAATCAAGCAGTACTAAGTTTGCAAAGATGGGGGCACAAGCTTCCTCCATCGTTACACCCTTAGTCTGCCTGTAATACTCCCCCCTCAAAGTAAATGAAGCTGTTTTCTAATACGATGGGCATACATTCAACAATAAGTTGTATCCTGTCCCATTAAGTCTCTGAATATTTCCTAATGCTATTAGCAAACATCTCTAAACCTTCCTCCTTTGGAATGCATGAAAATAAGTCAATAACATCAATAGTGAGGAATACTAATTCCCTTTTCCAGAGACTGGATTTCAGTCTAAGAAAATCCCAGGAGTCTTTTGTTATGTGAGGTACTTTTACCAAAATGTGTTTTAACCAGTGATCTATAGCTACTCCTATAGGAAATGTTTTAGATTTACTACCCGATACTATTGGTCGAAAGGGGGGATCCAACAAATTTTGATGTATTTTGGTCATTTATATCATTTCAGTGTCCACGGACATTGAAATACTGGTATAATATTAGAGAAATTCTCTAATATTATGGTGGATCATATTTAGAAAGTGCAGGGGGCATGTTTGTAGTCCATGCACTACTTAAACATGTCCCCTGCACTCATTCATGGCTCGTGTCCATTTAGCCAAAACAGCAGCAAGGCTTCATGAATATGCAAGGCGTGTTGCTGTGGCTACACGGACATGAACCACTCCATGCAGGAATAGCACTATTCCTGCATGGATTGTATTGAATCCCAGGGAATGAGAAAATCAAATATCTATACTTTAATGTTGTTCAAGATTTGTATGGCTTTATAACTGTTGTCAAAAGATGATCATGATTTCTAAATTATATTTACTCAATTAATTAATTTGTTTAAATTATATAGTCTTTAAACTTGTATTCTATTACGAGCTTGGTTAACTTATTCCCCAAAATCCATTGCTGTCATTCTGCAGCACACTGTCCTATGTATGACTTTTATGTTCGTTTTTTGTAATGCACATTATGCAAGTATGAGACAATACAATTGTGCAATCATTCCATCAAGAAGTCTAAACAATGCGTGATTGATAATCCACTGGTGTGCCACAGTCAATGTGTATGTCAGCCCATTATGTGGAACATGTCAGTGTCTCTGACTGTATGTCATTCATGTGGCAATCAAAGTAATGTTACATTATCCTGTGCCCACATATGCATTTGTTGTGCATCATGTGATGCACAACAACATTTCTTCCAAACATTGCTTTTTGCAAATATTCCAATGTCCAATTTCATGTAGTTATTGTCCATCTTTTCCTGTGGTACTTGCGACTAGTGCATTGCTGTCTAGATTGTGTAAGCTAGATAGGTAGTAGGTACAATACCTGGCATGGAAGAAGCGTGTGTGTGTGTGTGTGTGTGTGTGTGTGTGTGTTTGTATAAATGTAAATTTGCCTGCGTCTCAAGTGATAATTCAATAAAAGTGTTTAAAAAAAACATTCACCATGAAACACTTGAGTGTGTATAAAGCTTTTGCTGTCTCCATTTCCTCTGAAGAGGATGCATTTAAATGTGCACACAGCTCCCTTATACCAGCTTTTATGGAAGCTTCCTGAAGGAAACACACTGATGAGGTCATCCTGACAAAAGTACAATTTCTCCCCTCAGAGTAAGACATCACCTGTGGTACTTGCTACTCATACAGTGTTCTCTAAACTGTGTAAACTGGAAAGGTAGGAAGTGCAATACCTGCCATTGAAAACATGTAGGTGTGTGTACAATGTTTGTTGCTGTCTCCATGTCCCCTGGAAAGAATATTTTTAAATGTGTGCACAGCTGCTTTATACCAGCTTTTATGGAAACATCCTGCATGACACATACTGATGAGGTCATCAACAAAAGTGCATCATCTCCCCTTAATAGTCTGTAGTGCTTGTGACTAGCAACAGAGTGCTGTTAAAATTGTGCAACTAGATAGGTAAAGGGTTCAATACCTAACATGGTAGATGTTTATGTGTATGTGAGAGCATTTACAGTTAAGCATGTGCTCATTCAACCTATACTTTCTATATTTTTTTAAAGTCAAATGTGACTACAACATCTTCTAAGCCCCACTTTCACATCTGCAACGTCATTGCTACATAAGGGTGTAGTTATGAATACTGTTTGTAATGTAATAAGTACAACTTTGTATGCATTATGTAAAGCAAACTTGGCTTATTTAGGCAATTCTATGTACACAAATTTGCACATTAATGCTTAAAATAACAGTGTCTTGGGTTGAAGGATAGCCATGTAATGTTTTTAGAGGGGAAATTATGTAAACATTTGTTAAGTGGGGAAGGGTTCCATTCTTCACATAGTAGGTGTTTTGTTTGGCATCAATAAAAACACACAATTACAACGTAAGAGGACCAGCATAATACTGGAGATCTGTGTTCTACATGTCAAAAGTTGGATGAGCTGTTTACTGTTATTAGAAGTAAATCCAGACTTACTGACAATGATTGCATTTGTGCAATTGGGATATCTTGGAGAACTTTTGTTACATATATTAATGTTACTGGACTGGTGAGATAAATAATGTTAGACAAAGAGCAAATAGAACATATTTAGGAAATGATGTGTCTATTACAACTACAGCATGAAAAAACAAACACAAAGAGATTATTGTAGAAAAACCACCAGACCAGATATCCAAAAATGATTTTATTCTTTATCACTTCAGCTCAACAGTCTTCAAGGAGTAAAATAATACATAAAAATGCACCATAAATATGCTTACACATATTCATTATTCAGTTAAACAATTAAACAATTAATTACTCACTCTATCACATTAAATTAAATAAAAAGAAAACATCAATTACATTTAGCATTGAGGCCATTAGGGAACAAAGTATCAAATTTAAGTATATAAACAGATTCTTTATATAACAACCTGTTTTTAACTTGCACATTATCATACTAACCTATACAGATTTTTTCCAGTGCAGTACCTTGTAGCCCTCTAACTTCATTACCATAAAAGGTTTTAAAATGTGCTGCAACAGGACTCTCCCCTTTCTCCTTCTTTATGGCCCTGGCATGGTCCAGAAGCCAAGTTTTAAATGCCCTTTTACTCTCTCCTGTAATTACAGGTGTGGGGGTAGTCACATTCTTTGATTTCCTATCCTTGCCTATTTAAGTGGAACAGTGTGAAATATTTTCTGCTTAAAAACCTCAGCTTTGGCCGGCTAAGAACTTGCTATATTCAACTGGACGTATAAGAGAATTTAAGTACCTTTATCTGCTCTTTTTTTCAAAAAAATACAGTATTTAAATTGATTTTAACTGTGTGGAAGGAATATTAGCTGAACTGGAAGTTTTCACTCTGCTCTCATTCACTCTGCTCTTCAGTTAGTCCCACTGCTCTTCAGTTAGTCCCACCCACCCTCCCTGATTTTGTTTTGGTGTTAATCTTAGTGGCCTTGCAACTGCCCGCCCCTCTTGTAAATTTGTATTTGGATACTCCTTCTGGGCCCATCTCATTTGCTCACTCAAATGAGTGCAGTGAGATCATATTCTGATTTCAGGCACTCCTACTGTGTACAAAGAGAGCATCTGGGAAACAGAAAAAAAAATTTAAGCTTGTTTCCTGCCTTTCCTGTTAAGTGGTATAGACTATTTGTAGGCTTCTGAGCCCCCAAGCCCTTCTGTGTTGGAGGGAAGCCTTCTAGCTTAGTTTTTTTCTTATAACTAGCCAGTTTTCTAGTTTCAGCACTCAAATCTGTTTCTTTGATGTCAGCACTTGTTCAGAAAAAAAAAAAAAAAATTCATCTGCTTTTACTGTACTTGTGTTTCTACCTACTTTTTTACTTTTGCATCATCTTAAAAGTACTCAATTGTATTTATTACTGCTTGGTGTAACTCATTCTAGGCCTTTTGGTTTAAACACTTGGGCTTCGGACCAGTTGTTTTGCACTGAGAGGGTTTGTGGTCTGCACTGTAGTGGCAGAACAGGTATCTTACATCCTTCTAGGTTGGGAACTGCTGATTGAGGGCTCAGTGTCTGTTATTCTAAAAGTGTATTAATTCTGGTTTAAGCACTTGGGCTTTCAGGCCAGTTATTTTACATTAAGAGGGTTCATGGTCTGCACTCTTGTGGGAGGAGAGGCTGGACTCTGCCCTTCTGAGCTGGGAATTTCTGGTTGAAGGCTTATAGTGCATGCATATCTGAACTGCTTCTTACTGAAGTTGGTGTGCCTTGTTTGCTGTGGCATAGACTGGATTCGAGCCTGCTGGATCTAGCTTTGTTTGTGTAACTTGAGTACTAATCCAGGCATTCTCTAAAGTATTCAATTGTATTTATTACTGCTTGGTAGTAACTTGATTAAAGTGTAGCTATCATTCTAAGTCTTTTGGATTAAGCACTTGGGCTTCAGACCAGTTGTTTTACATTAGGAAGGTTTGCGGCATGCACTGTGGTGGCAGGACAGGTAGCTTTCATCTTTCTAAGTTGGGAACTGCTGACTGAGAGCCCAGTGTCTGTTATTCTTAAAGTGTATTAGTTCTGGTTTAAGTACTTGGGCTTCAGGCCAGTTATTTTACATTAAGAAGGTTTGTGGTCTGCACTCTTGTGGGAGAAGAGGCTGGACTCTGCCCTTCTGAGCTGGGAATTTCTGGTTAAAGGTTTATAGTGCCTGCATATTTGAACTGTATCTTACTGAAATTGGTACACCTTGTTTGCTGTAGCATAGACTAGATCCAGGCCTGCTGAATCTAGCTTTGTTTATATGCTTGTTGTTTGTTTGTTTGTTATTTCCTGGAACGCTAATTCCACCTAATACGGCTTCTCAGCTTCTGTGGATCACTAGTGATATCTGCATTGCTTACTGTACTTATTTCCTTGTTTCACTTGAAAGAAAGTTACTGTTTGTCGTTTTGCATTTAAGTTACCTGTAACACATTGCACTTAAGTTACCTGGCACTTGCTCACTAAAGCAATTATATAAGTCAGCACTAAAAATTAAAAGCACTACACCCTCACTCCCCACTGGCCCTGGTTTTCAATTATTAAGGAATTCCCAATATTATTCTAGCATGTCCAAAGGTCAGTTGTCAATCTCCTCTCCGGTCCAGCTGGTGAATCTGGGAATCTTGAGGCAATGTTACAACTGCCTCATGTACACAGACAACCCTCTCCTCCTCCCAACAAATTCCAACACATGTGAGAGATGCAACCATATAGCCAAACTGGAGGCTAAGCTCTCTCAACTCAGTACTGGCATAACCAGTCAGGAGGAGAAGGAAACCACACTCACTACAATTCCAGTCTCACATAGACCTACCACGACAGCAAACCAAACACATAATCACACAAAACATACTGGAGGCTCTAAATAAAGATCTGCTGAAGCAGCAGAGACCTCCAAAGCAGACACCCAAGCAGCCGCTACCCCAAAACAAAACACGTGCAACACATATCTCACAAAGCCAGTGTGCCGAACAGTCACAGCCCTTAAGACTAAACAACACACCTGATACACTTGTAATAGGTGACTCTATCGTCAGGCACACTGACGTCCCGCTCCCAGGCTGAACAAGGAGAGGGTCACGGTGAGCAGCCTGTCAGGCGCTAGGATCCGCCACATAACACAAGCACTCAGGTCACTCCAAGGCAAGTAGAAATATGACTCAATCATTGTCCATGGTGTGAATGACCTGAGACGTACCTCCCTGGACTACATGAAAAGAGACATAAAGGAGCTCTCTGAGCATGTAGCCCAGGCCGGTATGACCCTGACCTTGAGTAGCATCTTACCCTCACCAAGAATGATGCCACAATATGAAGACAAGATGATCAATTTCAACAATTGGCTTAAGTACTGGTGTCATTCAAAGGGGATCCAGTGCCTGTCAGCTTGGGATGATATGCTCGACAAGCCACGATGCTTCACTAGGGATGGCTTGCATCTGTCACCCCTGGGCTTTCAGATATTGGCAAAGGCTCTTGCTACCCCCATAGTGCCTTTTTTAGGCAAGGCTCAAAAGACAAACCCACCTCCATAGGTATCACAACGGATAAGAAACTAAGAGTAATGCTACTCAACGCCAGAAGTCTAAACCTCAAGATGCATGCACTCGAAACTCTCCTTAGCATGGAGAACATCGATATCTGTGCAGTAACAGAAACCTGGTTCAGGGCTCCCGAGAGCACCCCAGCACTACCAGGTTATACCTCATACCATGCTTTTCGGCCCCAAAACTTGGACCGAACCACAAAAGGAGGGGGAGTATCGATATTCATCAAAGATACCCACACCTCCAGGTTGGTGGCAAAGCACGAAGCATCAGAGACTATCCATGTGCAACTAACAGTGGGCAAAACTGCCTTCCAGTTTATAGCCTGCTACAGACCACCCTCCCAAACCCAGGAACCCCACTCGGCCTTCCTGAGAACACTGGAAAATATGAAGGTCTCTCCAAACACCATTATATTGGGTGACTTCAATGACCCAAACATAGACTGGGAGCATTAGTCTAGCTCCAACACCCTAGCCCAAAGGTTCCTAGAATTTATAAACTCAAATGCTATGGAACAACTTGTTACCACTCCCACAAGAGGGGAAAACATACTGGACCTGATCATCACCAACATGGGGACTCTATGCTCCAGACCAGAAGTGTATCCCTCACTGGTAAGATCAGACCATAAACAAATCTCACTGGATATTCACATCCCGACCCCACCCCCTACCCAGAAAACCACAGTGAAAAACTTCTCTAAAGCAAATTTCACACTCCTCAAAACTGAGGTGGAATCCTTCAAAGCCCCCGGGCCTGTGGAAAATATGGCCCAGACTGCAGAATCCTTTATAAACACATTCTATGAACACCTTCAGGAATGCATGGATCATGCGATCCCAAATAAAACCAAGACCCAATCCTCCAAAGGCAGATGTCCTGTCTGGTGGACCCCAGCCATAAACAAACTATACAATAGAAGGAGGAAGCTACTAAATGATAGAGCAAAATCCCAAAAAGGGAAGGCATCACTGATCAGTATTAGCAAAAAACTACGGGCACACATAAAATTGTCTAAGGCCAGCTTCGAGAGAAAAATTGCACAGGACACTAAGGATAATCACAAGGCTTTCTTTAGTTATGTTAGGAACCTGGGTGGTAATTCCCAGATATGCTCAGAATTAGTCCAATATGACAAAAAATACACCAAACCCACAGACATTGCCAACATCCTAGCTGACAGGTTCAGCGCAACCCCCCCCCCCCCACCAAAAGGGCAAATATCTATCCCAGCAGAGTGCTACCTCCCTGACATCTCAGATGCTCAGGTAAGAGCCGCCCTCTCCAAAGCAAAAAACACAGCATCAATGGGACCAGATG
The DNA here is from genome assembly GCF_019279795.1 of Protopterus annectens. Taxonomy (NCBI): domain Eukaryota; kingdom Metazoa; phylum Chordata; order Ceratodontiformes; family Protopteridae; genus Protopterus; species Protopterus annectens. The sequence continues at coordinate 745,340,550 of NC_056725.1, read as the reverse complement.
GTGTCCCGGGCTGCGTCCTACATGAACTCCAAGAAGAGCTAAACCCAAACATAAAACTACTGTTCAATCTCAGCCTTACTACAGGATATGTGCCCAAAGAGTGGCGTACAGCAACAGTGGTCCCTCTCCATAAAGGTGGTGCCTCAACAGATCCTGGAAACTATCGCCCCATAAGCCTGACTAGCTTGGTCTGCAAAGCTATGGAAAGGATCATCATGGACCTCATAAATAAAGATATTGGGGACCTACAAACACTGGATCCTACCCAGTTTGGCTTTGTTAAGGGCAGATCCTGCCTCTTAAACCTGGTTGATTTCTTTGAAACAGTCACTAAGGCCATTGACGAGGGGAAGGTGGTCTACACAGCCTACCTGGACCTCGCAAAAGCCTTCGATACAATACCCCACTCGGCATTATAGATAAGCTCACCAGCTTAAATATAAACCCCTATGTCACTAGATGGATTGCAAACTGGCTCAAGGACAGAACCCACATGGTTAGAATTGCTGGAGCCATGTCAGACTCCAAACCAGTTACAAGTGGCATCCCACAAGGCTCAGTCATGGGACCTCTCTTGTTCGGTATATATTTCTCGGAGGTACAGGCCAACACGGAAGGACTGTGGCTGACCAAGTTCGCATATGACTGCAAACTGGGTGCCATAATCGACTCTCCAGTCGACACAAGCATCCTCCAAAAGGGCCTCATAGAAACAGACAACTGGTGCCAGAGCCATGGCCTCAAGCTAAATGCCAAAAAGTGTATAGTCATCCCCTTTGGCAAAAACAAAGTGCCCACAAATTACCACATAGGTGGTAATCCATTAAGTACAGAAGAAGTAATTAGGGACCTGGGGACCCAAGTTGATAGCAATCTCTCATTTGACAATCATGTGGCCAAAGTGGTTAGAAAAACATTTTATATAGCCCACCTAATCATGAAGGGATTCACATCTAGATCAGGGGACGTCATCGTGCCTCTTTACTCATCCCTCATCAGGCCCATAATTGAGTACAATGCCCCTTTTGGGATGTACCTTACCAGACACTTGCAGCAACTGGAAAGACCCCAAAAGTACCTCACCAAGAGGATCAAAGGGCTCAAACAGATGCCATATGCTGCCCAGTTAAAGAAACTCCAGATCTACTCAGTGGCATACCACCTGTTCAGAGGTGATCTGTGCCTGACGTATAAAGCCATGTCCAACCCAGAATTAATGGACATGCTGCACCTCAGAAAATCCAAATCCCATCGAGCTACGCGCTCGAGAGACTTGAACCTCAGCACTGAAATAAATAGGACATGCTGGAGGGACATATTCATAACCCAGAGGCTCCCTTCACTCTGGAATAAAATCCCAGTCCAGGTTAGGCAGAGTCCCTCATTGACTCTCTTCAAGAGGAATCTTGATGAGTGGATGGGAGATCATAGGTTTACCCTGGGTATCACTTCTGTGTCACTGTTAGACAGAGGCACAGTATACTAACCTCGAAAAAGGGCATAGCAAAATAAATTTAAAATGGGTGGCGAAAGCCAAACACATTCTGGCTAGGCTTATAAATGCCCTAGGGCAGATAGCCTAGTATGAACCTATGAACCTATGAACCTGTATAAAATAATTAATTTGTTTAACTGAATAGTGAATATGTGTAAGCATATTTATGGTGCAGTTTTTATGCATTATTTTATTCCTTGAAGGTTGTTCAGCCAAAGTGCTAGAGAATAAAATCATTTTTGAATATCTGGCTTGGTGTTTTTTCTGAAATGATGTGTCTATTGTCTGTAATAATCATTCAACTCCTACGAAAAAAGACGATGCCCTTGACAATTTTGGAATTCTGAATGCATGTATTCAGTAGCCTGAGGACTCAAGAGTGTTTAGAGGGAAACAAAAAAAGAAAGAAAGGAAGACGTTCACAAGAAATAACAAGAAAGAAACTGATAAATGTATGTAAAGTAAACAGAATACGTACTAAAAAGAACACTACTTTGTTATGTAACACACAGATTTCAGGAAATGATAACATGTTTCTACCAGAAAACCTTCAGTCTACAGAAAAGGCATAATTTTCCAAAACAGAAGGTAGAAAAAAGAGGCAAGGGGCAGGTGAAAAGGAAGAAATCAAAACTGAAAGTGGAAGTATCGAAGAACATTACTGGAAGAAAAAGAAGAAAAAGATAGATGTTGACTACATGGCTCAAGATGTGGATGTACAAAGCCAGCTGGATGAGAACTGTATGCTTGCAAATTTAATATGCAATGAAAATAGTGGGATTAGTAAGACTAATGGTGATGAAGATCATTCCTTTGCAACAACTGATAGAGAAGATATTACTGCATTAGAAGTTGAAGATTCTTCAGATCTAGTCAAGAAACATATTCTTGTAATGGGAGATTCACTTATTAGTTGAAGTGATACTTACATTTGCAGAGAAGATAATGAACATTGAATAGTGTTATGTAGGCTTATCACAAAGCCTACATGATTGTTAATGAATCCTAGGGTAAATGTTTATTCAAGGAAGTCTATGGTCACCCGGTGCACACATTCAGATTTATAGGTTATAGATCATTGTAGTTAAAACAAACTTGGGATAAGGTTGCAAATATGTCTAGATCATATTTGCTGGTACACAAAACTTACAACAACCTAGAGCACACAGATATTAGATGCATCACTACCTATCTTTGCAATACTTTTAAGATCAGGGATGTTTTAAATAAACATTGGCTCACAGTACTGAGTATTAATTTTTTACTATCTAATTCACCTGAGAAATATACATTTGGGTATAAAAGAGGAAGATCTTCAGATCAATTTTTAAATGGTCACAAAAGTGGATGCATTCCTATTCCAGATGGGATTCTCCCTAAACGTTATCTTGCATGTAGCATGGAATGTGGGGTATGTGTAAATTGCATACTTATGGTTAATACCACTCACTTTTCCACAGAAAACTCTTGTAGCACATTTGAAATTATGTAGTCAGTAACCTACAGTTTCCAGTGGATAATTCATTTAGTTGCCTGTGTCTTTCAGGCATTTAATGTTGGACAGTCTTCTTAGAAATTAAAGGAAAAGAAGTTCTGGCCATTTAAATGATATTAACTGCAGATGTTAGAGAAGTGTACTAGATAAACATACTTTAAAATACAATAGTACTTCATTCATCTTCATTGATATGGACTGGGCAAAGTCAGTAAAAATCAGTAAAAGGCAAAATCAGGAGCATTCTGTAAAATCAGGGACAGTTGAGAGGGATGTGATTGTGTGTTGTGTGTGAGGGTGATGCTATAACAGTATATGGTTATGCAAAGGCTTTGGGTCAAAAGCAGGAGGAAAATTAGACTACACCAAGGGAGAAGTTTTAATAAGTAGGAGGAACATTAGATGACACCAAGGGAGATGTTTTAATAAGCAGGAGGAACATTAAACTACACCAAGGGAGAAGTTTTAAATTATTACTTGTTCTCACTTAAAAAGTTAAAAAGTTTTTAGATCAACAGTTATTGACTCATTGTAACAATGAGTGATTTATGAGGCGAGGAGAAAAATAAGGGTATACATCAGAGATGATTTGTCAACACAGGGGCAGGAAAGAGGTGTGTGTGTGTGTGTGTGTGTGTGTGTGTGTGTGTGTGTGTGTGTGTGTGTGTGTGTGTGTCTACTTGGGTGGTCTCAGTAGTACTGAGTTACTTATAGATAGGGTATGCATGCATGTGTGTGTGTGTGTGTGTGTGTGTGTGTGTGTGTGTGTGTGTGTGTGTGTGTGTGTGAGACCATGGCCATGAGTGAGATTGGTAGGTCATGAATGTATGAATGTGTGTATGTCTGGCAGGGGGGTGTCATACCTGTAAAATTCCTTACACTAATGAGCAAATCCTGCAGTATTGTTTTGGGGGGACTAGACACCAGGGATATGTAAAAGTTAAAATAACAACACATTTGAATCATGAAATATCTAATGGAATGATGGAACACTAGACACCAGAGATATTAAAACAACAACACTTAAGCATCCTGAAAGATGTAGGGGTGTAGGGAGACATCAGGGACAATAAAGTTAAAAGAAAAACACTTTTGCAGCACAAAAAAAAAAAAAACTATTAGTGAGGGGGACAGCAGACACCAGGGAAAACTAAAATTTAGTCACAAAAAGTTTCAAACTCTGTAACTTCAGCATACATACCAAATCATTTGCAGAATGTTACTGCTCTGTGCTGCCAATAGATACCAGGTATACTCTTCGCATATTAAAGTAAATGAAAGAAGAAACAAGTGAAAGTACACAGAATTCTGGGCAAAGTGAGAAAAGCAGCTCTTAATGTTTATTTTACTAAAAATTAAATAAATAAATAAATGGCAATGAATTTTAAATATGTATCAGCTGTAATTATATTTTCCCCAAAAGATTAGTCCCCCCTTATCTCCCAAAAGTCTGCGTCCATTATCTGAAAAGGAAGTTTTAAAGGCATATGTGATTACAATGTACTAAGTTAGCCCTGCCATTGTTCCAGAGATTATCTAGTGTCTCTTTTAAGATTTATTTTTATTTATGTATATTTGTTTACCAAGTTACTGCACTTATCAATATTCAGCAATTTCAGGCTCAGTCTGGATAAAATATGAAACATTTTACAAACAAAAAAAAAAAAGATTAATGTAAGCAATAACAGAATAGTTCAGACTAATTACATAGAAAAAAAACTGTGTATATGCATTCCAGTGAGAAAGCACAGTGCAGTGTACATACAACCAAGCAGAGTGTGATATTTAATATATTCATTCATTCATTTTTAAAGTGGTCAATCTTCAGTGAATCTTGTGGGAGGAGGAGAGAGGAGAGGAGAGGAGAAGAGAGAAGAGGAGAGGAGAAGGGAGGAGACAATACTCAGAAAGGAGATAGATTAGGTGATATGTCTTATATTGAAGCAGGAGCATTTGGCTTGAATGAAGAAGTGCTTTTTCAGTTGCATTCTGATTTTCCAATAAGTGTTGTTTTCCTTTATGTCAATGAAGACAGAGTTGGTGTCACCTAGACAATGTCTTGTTGAAGGAAGGTAGGTGTTAAATAAGCCATGTTTTCATTTCATGAGAGATGCAAGCAAAAAGGTTACAAATACAGTACTTTAGCATATTGTACTATTTGCGTTTTGCCATAATAAGAACTATTAGTTTAACTGGACTTATAAGTGTTGTTAAGGAAAATAAATGACTAGGATACCTATTTCAGAGCTATTACTGGCTCATCTAGTGTCCAGTCTCTCAAAATTGCACTCCACCTCCCCAGCTTTTCAGGTGATGAGCCAAAAAAATGACTTCTGCTTACTGAAGAAAGCAGTTTGGCCTCATACAGTGCAGCAGCCAATGCACTCCACCCACCAGTTCTTGAAGAGAAGAGCAAAAAAAAAAGGTATTTGCCCACTTTCAAAAAACAGTTGACTTCCTGCAATGCAGCCAGATAATCCATGACTCCAGATCTCAGGGAAAGAGCAAAAAAAAAATGGCTTACTATAGAAAGCAAATTGACTTTTACAATAGAGCCAGCCAAAAAAAAAAAAAAAAAACATTAAATCTGCACACCCCCTGTTCTTATGGAAAGTACAAAGCCAATTGATTTCTTAAAATATAGGCAGAAAATCCACGTCATAAAATTCACATCCACTCAGCTCTTGAGAAAAGAACTACAAAAACGTCTTCAGCTTGATGTGTGATTAGCTACTCGCAGTGCAGCAGCCAGTCCACTGTCCCCAGGTTTTTTAAAAGAAGAGAAGAACAAAATGAAGCAAGCACTTGCCCTATCCACTGTATCCTCACAAGGCTATTGGCTTCTGTCCTCAACCTTGTTTCCCTAAACATAAAACACTATGACTCAATGACTCCAGTGTTACCAGCTTAATACATGGCAAAACACATTTGTAAGCAACTGAAACCAACCATATAAAAAGCACCAGATAAACTCATTCATAAAGCAGTGATAAAGCAACATCTGAGGGCTCAATATTCTCAACAGCCCTTTACCAGGAAGTACAACAGACAGCCCACAATGGTCTGCTTGTCCAGCCTCCAAGCCAAGTAGCATCCCTGTTGTGCGCACTCATTCAAGCATGACTGACTACTCCAGAACAGTGATGTGGACTTCATTCATGCCATCATGATTATTGAGAGACTGGCCCAGGAAAGAAAGTGGAGAATGAAATGGGCGAATGCCCTTCATGGATGGCCCATGAAGCTGGGAACTGGGCAGCAGGTTCCCCTCTTTTTCCTAGCTGCACTTACTGATATGACATAAACCAAAAGAGGGAACATGACCCCAATTTCCTGTCTTAAAAAATGGTAGCAAACATGAACGAATGCATCAATATATTTTTAAGTGTCAGATCTTTTGTAGTAAGTTTTGTTTATCAGAGTCTGAAGTATAAGATAATGAGTGTCCCTCTCATTCAATAAACATTTTGTTACTTCAGAGTGAAATGCATGCTCATCTGTGTGGAAATTCATTAAATGGAATACTTTTCTTGCAGTTCTTTTCTCTCTCTTTCTCTCTCTCTCTGTCACTCTCATGTCATTTTAGAATGTATTTACTTATCAGCAGTGTTGAAGCACATTGAAATTCATTAAATATTATGATTTAAAACTCCTGGGACTATGGAGCATTTAGAAAGTTGCAGTCAGATCAGCACAGAAATAGCCAAAAGCCTCAGACTGGCATGATCACATTTGTGTCCAGGGAGGGGTACTATTTTAAGAAGCATGAAGTGAGTCATTAAGTGGTTTTGGTAATATCAACAAGAAAGAGATAAACAGGAAAAGCACCATAAAACTCTCTACGTGTTCATTTCTGCCAAAAAGATACACTATGCCTCTGTTCAGCAGTGGGATACTGTAAAAGCCTGTGACCTCTGTAGGTCACCTTGGGATTCATTTGTGTTACGTGAGTATGGCTGTCTGCATGAAGACAAAGGCAGAATGTGTGCTGTAGCTAAACACAGAAAGGAAATCCCTCATGAAGATAAATAAATATAAATTTGAAGGCAGAGTCAGCCCTTATGAATAAATATAATAAAGTATTACACTTTATGTGTAATAAGATTTGACCCAATTTTACAATAGCTATCGATGGGTTTGTGTCATTTCATGTACATCAACAGTTAGAGTTATAGATATTAGGAAATGCTAACAAGCTACTTCCACAGTTTATTCCCTCACTCTCCATCTGCAGATGATATGGCACTGACCGGATAGTGTACTGAGAACACTCCTGTAAAAATACATTAATGTCACTGAATCTACCAGTTAATAAATGGAGGAAAAATAAAAATAACTCTTATGCCACAGTTGAACACCAAATAAAAAAACCTCCATAATGGTCAACAATAACCACACATGAGCTAAAATTTGAGAATCAGAATTAACATTCTACAGTCGGTATTCATGAACAACACCAAGACCAAATGGTGATGTAAAAGGATAACTGTATCGTGCAGCACAATATGATGAGGATAGCTTACTGGGCAGCTAAATGCCACTATGAAAGATTAATAGCTGCAACCAAAACATGTAGCTGTGTTACTATATCATGGTCCTTACAGCAAAGCAATGGTCAATTCACCAATCACATTCATTATGAGAAAATGAAATTGCTTTTTGACTCCTAAATTTTACTAGATATAGATTGTATGTTTACTGCTTTTGTACTCAAGCTGTAAACAGAATGCATCCCATTGCAAGTAACATAGTCAGATATTTTCTGACATAACATGTACACCTAGACTATTACATGCAGTTGTTTTGCCTTTGTATGGAATGATCACAGCCAAGAATTTAATAAACGAGTCACGGCCAATTAAATGTCACTTAAATGCCTATTAAAATAGTCATAGAATCAAGACAATTTAAAGTCCAATCAATGCATCTGATGCTATTACTAACTCATTGAAGTTCTGTCAAATTACACTATATGAACTATAAAAGCACTCAGATACTTTGAACAGCATCTGTTGATATTTTATCTGAAACACAACAAGGTTCCCCATCTTACTTTTTATAGTTTAACACCTCTATCTTCTATCAAAAGATGTTGTTAATTTGTTTGGTGGTCTCAGAATGCAAACAACAATCAGTGCTTGCTACTCCAGCAGCCCAGATATCCATCTTTACAGTTTCTCATCACCATACTGGAGAACAGTGTTCTGGCAAAAGTTACATGGCATGTAAACGTCTACTTCAAGTGTCCTCATTAGGTGTCTCTCAGCCCACCTTTCTGTGGTTCATAAGCTACCTGACCAATAGGTATCAGTCAGCAAAATGGCACATCACCCTTTCTCCTTACCTCCCAGTCACCACCTGTGAACCACAAGGCTCTATCCTTGGTTCCCTCCTCTTTAACATTTTCACTAATACCCTCTATACATCCACACAACAGGCCACCCTAATACAATACGCAGATGATTCCACTTTTATTTGCACATCTGACAACATGGTACACCTCAAAAAAATTATTTAGAAAGCTTTAACAGCCACTGAAATATGGCTTTGTAACTCACAACTCAAGCTCAACCCAAAAAAGACCAAACTACTACTTCTACCCCAAATCACTCTCTCATGAAAAAACAAGATTTGGAAGTACTATTTCTTGATAATACAAACATTGAAGTCACTTCTTATAGCAAATTATTAGGAGTGATAGCGAATGATAATCTTACATTTGACCTAAATATTAAAAATTGCCTAAGAAAATCTCATCAAAACCTAGGGATGCTTTACAGAGCTAAAAACTTTCTCATCAACACAACTAAAACTCCATTTGCCACTACTTATCACCTGCCCACACTTCTTTATGGCACTCCTATCCTTACTAACCTCCAGGCTTCAGAAACATTAAAACTTGAACAATGCTATAACAAAGCTGCTAAATTTACAGCAAATACCCCTTTCAGAACCCACCACTATATAATAATAAATAGTCTAAATTGGTTAGAACTACCTCATCAACTAACATATACATAGCTTCTTACCACCTAAAAATTATCCAGCATCCATCTGCCTGTCCAGTATTAAAAAACATTCTATACAACCATGCTCCCTGCTCATTGCAATCCAGTGACCAAAAACACCTGTCTGTCTACAAACCTGTCAAATCTGCTGGGCATTGTCTATACTTATACAAGGTTGCTAAGGCCTGGAACTCTTTACCTGTATCCATCACATCAATACCTTCCCTTCCATCTCTCTAAACCACTCTGAAAGACATCTTAACTAAACTCTAGCTCTGTTCTTGTGGAAAACCAGGATAAACTATATTCCTAAATGTAAACAAGAACCTTACTCACTCTTCTTCACTTACTTCCTTACTGTTATCAAATCCTCTTCCTTGACTTTCTTTCTAAATATACTATAAGCCTGTTTTTCCCGCATTTCATATTGCAGTTCTTGTTCGTATTAGGCTAATTTACCTTTAATTTCTCTACAAACTGTCTAAAATGTCTCCAAATATTAAATGATTGTCAAATAACATGTATCTATTCTTAGCCAATATTTTTTATATTATATCTAATTTGTTAGAAATATTTAAACTGCAGATCTTTTGTTTTATTTTTGAAGATTGTAAAATTATTGTTCTTAAAATGTTTTGTAATAATTTGGAGCTTTTCGCCCCGGGCCTCAGCTGAAAATGGGCTTCTACCCAGTTGGACTTTCCTGGTAATCAAATGTCAATAAATAAATAAATAATCAGCCAGGGGGATTCAATAAAACCTAGACAGTCATTTTTCACCATGTGCGTGTCACGGCATGATGTGCAGATGGGTGTGGAAAGTTTTAGATTTGGTAAATGCTGTGTAGTGGCATGTACCACCACTCAAACAAGATAAACACCGTGGCATTCTAATTAATCCATAAGCAGATGAATTGCATGCTAATTAACTAATCCAACATGGTGTAGCCATTCAACAAGCTATAAAGCATTCATGTAGACTCCATGTAGACTCCATGTAGGTATTCCTTGTGAATTACAAAACTTTTGGAATAAGCCATGGGAAGGAGTCTACATGGACAGAATATAAAGTAAAAGGTGAGAGATTTGTACAGAACTGACCTTAACATGTGACAGCAGAGACATATTTCAGTTAGATAGGCTGGATGCAACAAAAGGAGAGTAACAGTAGCAAAATTCCCTTTTTGTGCTATAACAGAAATGCAGCTTTGCTCCCCACCTCCAAATGAACAGGCAAATGACACATTTGGCTAAGAAAGCATCAATGAAATGCTAAAAGTGTTATGAAATGATCTGTTCCTGAAACATGTCTACAGATTTAATACACAATATTCCAAGTGAAGGTATTGCCAATCATCTATACCTGAGAAATAACCTGTCAAACTTGCTTATGCCATCAGTAAACTTGCAACTAATACAGACAGATAAAAGTGTAAAAGCATGTGCTAATCAAAATAAATATAAAAAAATTAACCAGATAATTACATGTCAGCATATGCAGTATGCAGCTGATGAAATGCAGGCATATCTTCTCAAAATCAATATTCCTCTGTGCAGATGTATCCCAAAGTAATATCCTATCTTCTGTGTTCAAGGCATAAACAATTTGTCTCCCCTTCAGTTTCCCTAGTTACACAGTTGCCATCTGGTATAGATATAGCACTGTCGCGGTAAAGATGCAAATGAGGTGTGAACTAATTAGAATCATTGAATCCCAAATCCTTGGCTCCATGTAGCACATGTAAACATAGTAAAGGCACTCCCTCAGTGTTTGTGTTTAATGGATGGTAACTGTGAAATGATTACATCAGGTGGGGTGTCAGGTTAGACTTAGAAAGTGTTACATACATGTCTGTCAAGGTTGGAAATGCAAGTAAACAGCACACAATTTACAGGTTTTGTTTCTTTAATATTTAACCTCTTCTTCATTGGTTGACAAATTGTGTTTTCTCTGTCAGTTTTTTATTATTATTTTATTATTTTTTGACCATTGTTTGTGTGATGCAGAACTTAGTGCAATCACAGAAAATGGAGGAATGACTGCAAGGCTTGCCTGTGCTTATCTCATTTGCATAGCGTTGCTTAGTGAGCAAAGGGGAGAACTTAAGAATGACTAGTACATGGGAATGTCATGTAACTATTCCAGTGGCAGCATTGCTAAAGTCTGACAGCTAGTATTGAGTCTCTGTAAATACACCTGCTACTTAATTGACTGTGGCAGCATGTGTTAATGCAGTTAATACAGTAATAGCTTTCTTTTTGGGGCCAGATGGTACTAGGTTTGAATACAACTGCATCTACTACTTTTAATTACTTTTGTATTACCGTTGCTGTGGGTTGGTGTGCAATGCACACCGTCATGCAATAATGCATTAAAGAAAAGAAATAGAGAAGCTAGGATGATGGTGAAATAGAGAGCAAGCAGAGAAGGAAAAATGGAAAGCAATACAGGAATGTGCAGGAGGGAAGTAGGAAAGAACCATAGCTATCCATTTCTTCAACAACAAAAACTGATAATATATGCAGAATATTAACTGAATTTGGACTGTCTCCTCCAGAGAGAGAGGGGTGACCACAGCACTGCTTTCTAGTTGATCTAGTTAGCCAGTTTGTGCACTGCCATGCTTTGCGGAAATGACATAAGCGTAGTCAAAACTTCCATTAATTTCCTCCATTCCCGTGAGTGTGCTACACGCTGCATTGAACAAATACTGGCCAAAAAAAAAAAGACATTACACAAGCAAAGGCAGAAAAGGAAGAAAAGGGGAAAGTATATGAAATGAAGAAAATCAGTCTATGACACTCACAAAAGAAAATGATGGTCTTAGCCCTCTTTGCCACAGAAACAGCTTTGCCGCAAAGAACTGAACTCATTCTTCACACAAAAAAACTGCAACAGAATGTACACTGATATCAAACCATAAACTGTTATTTGTACATTTATTAAATGAATTGTATTTGGACATAGTGTGCTTGGTGATCACACAACATGATTATTGCTTGCAAATATACAGCTCTGTCTTACCTTTCTGTATTTGTAGGTCATTTATCATGCACATGCAGTGTATAAGCTTTTCTATATCATTGGCCTTAAAATGTCTGGGGATATTAAGTGAAAGTAATATATGCAGTTAGCAACAAATGAAGGGCAGGTTGGATGTTAAGAAACACAACCTGTGAATTGTGTACTGCTTACTTACATGTTCAACCTTACATCTAACCCTTTCTAGATCTAACCTGACACACATAGTGGAAGTAAGGCAGCCTGCAGTGCTGCTGTGTTTTTCTTCTCCCAAACAGTAATCACTCACAGTTGTAATCCATTAATAATCTACACCCCATATAAAAAGACAACTGTGTAGATAGGCAAACTGATGGTAAGGAGAGTTGCATATGTTTGGAAGACTGCAAAAACACTTATTCTTAAGGATATATATGTACAGAGAAGTACTGAACGTCAGAAGTATGCTTCCATTTTGTAACCTACATATTGCATATGCTGGAATTATTTAAGAATAATGTGAAGCAAAGGCTTTTACAAATTTATATGTATGCATTAGTTTGAAGTATACTGAAGGCATGGGCATGTTTATCAAGCCATTTCAGAGGTACACATGATTGCCAATACATGAAAATGGAATGCTGTGTGATAAATATGTACGCATTTCAGGGGAAAGGTCATTCGATAGCACTTTTAGCATTTCAAAGATGTTTTGTTAGCAAAATCAGTCATTTGCCTGTTCTTTTGGGGGAAACAAAGATGAGTTACTGTTATGGCACAAACAAGAATGTTCTCTTCTTTGGTTGAGGGAGCAAAGTAGAGTTACTGTTATGGCACTAATTAGGATATGCTGCTGTTGTTACTCTCCTTGTTCTACATCCGGCCTGTTGTTAGTATTTCACATCTCTAGACTGTTTTATGTTTCTCCAGTGGGCAATACTGACTGGCTACCTTTTCTGTTTTACCTGAAAACAGTTATTTTGTAGTTATGTGATATTTTATTTTTATTTTATTTCTACATTTGTTAATCGGGTTAGTCCAACTGGGCCCAGAGAGCTCTTTGTCAGCAGAGACCCGAGGAGAAAAGCTCCAGGAAAGTAATTAAAAAATAAGAAAAACCTAACAATTCAAGTTGTAAGATACTTAATGGTACAAAACAGAGAGAAATATACAATACGAATATATACAAGGCAGAAGTACAGTATTCTGAGAATGCAGTAACAATACGACTGAAAAATGTGGTTAGCATTAAGTTATTTACAAGGAATGTAGTAATGCCTGATATTAAAAAAAATGTGTGTATTATACCTTTACTGTCTTTTAGGACACCTACAAGAATGACACCCAAGCGTGTCAATTAACTGAGAATCCCCTTCACCAATGCCAAGAACCAGGTTATCATCAATAGGTTTTAGCACCATGCTGCTTTTCTCCTGGTAGATATGGCACATAGGATGCAATCATGACAGCAGATTGTCCATGATCTAAATGCTGTAGGTGAACATGGCAGGACATATGAACAGGTGCATCACAATGCCACTGAGATGATCAGATCTGCACAGATGATAGCAGTTACAGTAGGCCATGACCAGATGGTTACCAGGGGAAGGCCTGATAGGAAACCAGCACTAACCCGTAGTGGAGAGTTCCTGGCCAATAGCAGAGATCCAGACAGCTCTCATTAGAATGCAATACAGCATATGCTGGTTGTCGGAGCTACAGTTTCTGAGACAATATGCATGTTCCAGGAGGAGCTTCCAGGTAGGCTTTGTTATCTGAACAGTTGAATACTTTTGTATAGTAAAACAATTGAAATGAACAAGTTAATTCTGTTTTACATGTCTTTTTTTGGAGGGAGGTGATTGAAGAGTGTGACAGTTATAAGCTTAGGTTTCAATTGTCAGCCACTTTCTTGTTGAAATAATAGTTAATGGGCATATAAAGGGGTAAATGTATTACCCCCTGTAATACTGTTAGTTGTGATGATGTTGCCCTTACCACTTGTTTTACTTCTTCCAGGGCCATCTGGACTACAGCAGAATGAATATTCTGCAAATGGTAAGCCAAGCATTTTTATGTCAGTACTGCCGAGCAATTTAAAGAAATATTGTAGTGTGTGTGATTTTAATCTCAGGCCTATTTTGTGTATTGCTGTACTGTCTGTAATAGTGGAAGCACTGTTAGCTTTATAGCATATATTGCAGTACAGTAGTGCAGGGATTAATTTATTCCTGCATTTCTTGCTTTTTATCACAGGTGATCATGACAGTGGGAGCGCTGGCCCCCTGCCACTTGATGTCAGTGTATCAGTAGACACTGATGATGATGGTGACAAAACTGAGGCATATTTGGGGGTGCAGAGGTTGAATCTGACACAGAGATTGACATACAACCATCCCATGCATTTCCATCAGACACAACCAGAAGGCTTACACCTACCCAGTCCACTGAGGCCAAAGATATTGGACAGGTGGAGGGTGAGGACATTGATCAGGGAAGTGTGGCTATTGTGCCTTCATTGCCTGTTGAGTGTGGCCCTAGCCAAAGTGTGGGTAAGGTGCCACAGGGGAGGATTGATAGGGGTGCTCAGAAGGGGCCTGCTGTCCTTATCCATCTGCTGCGGGTGTCTCTTCCTGTGCCACTCAACATATATTTGAGACTATTATGGAGGCACAGGCACGTTCCAATAGGTGCTCCAGACAAATGCTCAGGGTTGTGGATATGACACAGTCTGACATTTGTGACTGCCTTCATTGTGTTGTCAATTCACTGGATCAGATGACTGACCCATTGGAATGAGGGGTATCTGTGAAGGAACAAGAGGTTTCTGTGATGGAATGAGTGGTGTCTATGATGGAACATTTTCTGGGAGGAGAACGGCATCCTTGTGGGCATAGTTCACCACATCATCTGCTGTCAGCCAACATGGCTATGCCCAATCACGCTGACATAGTGACAGTACTTTGACTGCTCCATCAGTATGTGTGCTGTCCACATCCAAACATGGTAGGTCATGGGGTCATGGTCCTGGGCATCCCTGTGAAGGTAGCTCATCCAGCAGATATCAGTCACATTCAGGTATCAGCATTGCATCAGACCTCGGATGTGGAGGTGACAGAGTAACTTCTAGCAGAGCCAGTTCTTATGGTCATGGACAACAATGATAAGCTGCCACCTCTGTCATGCATGGCTCACACCTGTCTGACATAAAAAGATGTTGAGCCAGCACAGAGCTTGGCTATGTTCATGCAGACACTCACACACCAACTTCACCTGGAGGACACCTACAGACACACACATAGCAATTGCTCATTTTGTCTCATTGGCCATTTGTTGGTTTATCTACATCTGCATTCTTCTCTTTCTTACTCACAAACACTCACCGACCTTTTGTGTAAGCCCAGCATCCTGCCCCTCCACACAACAGCCTGTGCAAGTGATGATAACTGTGCCATATCTCTGTTTTCTATATTTTTGATTCAGGGATAAAAAAGCTTTGTGTCTGATGCTCAGGGCGCATTGCTAACTTGGTGCTTAGTATATCCGCATTTGTGTTGTTGAACTGGTAATTGCACCTTTGCCTTACATTGGCCTTGGTAAGTTAGACAGTTGATAGCATCTAGATTTCATAACGTTATAGTGAAAGCTGTTGTGAGGGTTGTGAAGTCAGAAAATGCAATGCATATCATTGCTTTCTAAATTCTCTCTTTAATGATTTTCCAGTACAAATATATGGTGCACATCATGTCATGCCATCATATTCAGATCTTAGGACAGCATTCAGATCTTAGGACAGCACTGTAGTCAAACCTCATCAAAACGGTAATACAGTATTAAGTATGTAGTACCTCTACAGACACATGCAACAGCTGGAGAGACCACAGAGCTTTCTCAGCAAGATAAGACAGAGACTACAAACCATGCCACATGGATAGATTAAAAGCCATGTCACTGTAATCTGTCTGGTATAGGATGAGGTGATGTCTGCTTGGCCTGCAAGCCAGTTTCTGACCATGCCCTGGTGGGATGATTGCGTATCCAAAAATTTGATATCGATGATGACATCTGCAGTGTCTGGTTGAGAATATGGTAATAATAGTGCCCCACATGGTGCTGTAAAAGGCTCTCTGTAATGGCAAACAAGAGCTCACATTCACAAACACACACATAGAACTGCAGTGAGAATAGAATCCCTATCTATCTTATAACACAGACTGCAGAGCTCAATATATTATGCAAGTGGCTTGGAGTGTCTCAGACAACACTTTATAGCTGATGACATCAGCAGTGCCTGTTGAGGAGAACATAACAGTGCCACATATGCTAGTGTAAAATGCTCTCCGTAATGTCAAGGAAGCGCTCTCACACATGCACACATGCACACACACACACATACACACACACACATACACACTTGACTTTTTTAGCTAGTTTCACTATGTGAAAGTTATTAACTGGAAATGTTCTCCATTTGTTAAGCATCTGTTTATTTGTTCTGATTTCCTGCCAAAGAGTGTATCATATAACTGATTTTTTGCAGTTAAAAGAATTCTCTAAAGTCTCCTTGCTCCTTTATCTGTTTAAAACTTCAATTTAGTGTCTCACTGCTGTTTTTTCTGCTATGATAAACATTCATGTAGTGTTTTCTGTCTAAAATAGTGTAACTAGTAGCTTTAACACAGCCCAGTTCAGGTTTCTTGTCTCTGTGGCCTGGTTGTTTGTTTGCAGTGTTTGTTTGTTCTGAACACATGCTTCATACCATCTTGGCTTAGCAGAAGCCTTTCTTCACTTTAGTGAGATTTCTGCTGTTGATTGGCTGCTGGCTGGTGAAGGTTGGCTGGTCTAGGGCTTGGAGTAAGAACTCATTGGTTCTTTTGAGCTTTTTTTAAATTGTTTCAGGTTGTACCTTCTGGTATATAAGCCCTAATTTTGAGAGGATTTCTGTCTATACATACTGAGCTGAGAGGAGGAGGGGCACTGACCACAACTCTGATATGTGCTATATAACAATAGGTATCTTGATTTTTTTTTTTTTGCTTATGTTTACTAGTTATTGCTTATTCTAGGCATTTACAGCACTTTTATTGTCTGCTGCATACATTTTACTGTATTTTATTGCTATAAACTAATCTGTGTGGTTGTACTAAACTTGTCTGCCTTACAGGACTTGATAAATAAGGTTTTTACTGTCACATTGTTTGTAAAGCTTTTTTAGCTATTTTCACTGAGTGAACGATATTAACTAGAAATTTTCTCCATTTGTTAAGCATCTGTTTGTTTGTTCTGATTTCCTGCCAAGGAGTGTATCATATACGTGATATGTTTGCAGTTAAAAGCATTCTCTAGAGTCTCTTTGCTCCTTTATCTGTTTAAAACTTTCATTTAGTGGTTCACTGCTGTTTTTCTACTGTGATAAACATTTCTGTAGTGTTTTCTGCCTAATATAGTTTCCCACCATCTCTCCCTATTGATGTCTTGTTCTTATACTTGGTGGCTTTGCAGTTGCCCACCCCTTCTGTAAATTTGATCTCGGACACTCCTTCCCATCTAGTGTCCTTAGTTCATTCTGCGTCTATATCGTAAAATTGACAGCTTAGGTTGTCGAATCTTAAAACATTGACATCTAAGCGTCGAAAGCTAACAATAGCGAATGGCCACATCATCAAATTCTTTCCTCGGGAAAGAATTTAGGTGGCCATCCATAAACAAAATAAACAAACACACTGAAACATAGTGGGGGGCTTCACCCCCATGCCCCCCTAACTAAATATATAAACTCCGTGATCGCTCTACATTGGGGAAAGTGCAAATCCCTGATAACAGTCACACAAATTCTTTCCCAAGGAAAGAATTTGATGATGTGGCCATTCATTATTGTAAGTGTTTGATGCTTAGGTGTTGATTAAGCATTCAACAACCTAAGCGTAGACAATTCAATAGGAACCCCTCATTCTACCTAATAAAGAGAGAAAATTTGAGAAAGTCAAGCCACTTAGTTTCTAACCTTGAATTATCTTCTGTTCCTCATTTCTCCCTTTCCACTTTACAAGAAAAAAAACACTTTGTTAGAATCTACCATTGCTAGAATCTCCTTGTATTCTGACTGAGTGTGCTTCCCAAACAATCTGGAAATATAGAGCTGATAAGTATATTTTTGGCACTTTTAACTGTTTAGAGTTCTGCATTGTTATAATTTTTGCTTGACTGAATTATTTATATATTTGCTGGCATTGTTTTCTGATACTATAAGTACCTCCATCTTGATTTTTTCCTAATGTGCTGCCTTCTGTACTTGATTTTAGTCATTTTTAAATTTAATTGCATTTCTTTAAACCGTATTTGCTTTAATATTGCTACACAGTCAAGTGTGCTAACTTGCACTGCATTTGAATTGTTTTTACTGCTGTTTAAACTGCTTTTCTATAAAAAAAGTTCTAAGCTTGTTTCTATCTTTTCCTGTAACTAGTCTAGTCCAGATAGAGATTTGCTGTATCCAGGACTGTTTGTAAGCTTCTAAGCCCCCCCCAAGCCTTTCTGTGTTGGAGGTAAGCCGTCTAGCTTAACAGTGGGAGTGGTAAGCACTAGGTAGCCTGTCCACCACAAGATGAGTGGTTGCTGGCCCAGAAATTGTAGTTTATTGGCCATTTGGGCAGTTTTTCCATCCCTTTCAACTTTCT
Organism: Protopterus annectens; assembly: GCF_019279795.1. Lineage (NCBI taxonomy): Eukaryota > Metazoa > Chordata > Ceratodontiformes > Protopteridae > Protopterus > Protopterus annectens. Next base: position 745,321,875 of record NC_056725.1, on the reverse strand, counting down.
GGTTTAAAAGCCCACGTTTGCGCTTGTTTACTACCTTTCCTGTAACTAGTCTAGTACAGATACATATATGCTGTATCCAGGACTGTTTATAAGCTTCTGATCTCCCCCAAGTCTTTCTGTGTTGGAGGGAAGCCTTCTAGCTTATCAGTGGGAGTGGTAAGCACTAGGTAGCCTACCACAAGAGGAGTGGTTTCTGGCCCAGAAATGGTAGTTGACTGGCTGTTTGGGCAGTTTTCCATCCCTTTTAACTTTCTGGTTTAAAAGCCCACATTTGTGTGGGTTTGCACTTGTTTAAGCTCCGCACTGTGGCTCCGAGCTGAGGCAAACTATTACTGGTGCCAGAAATTCTGCTCTTCAGTTTTTCCTTTAGAACTTACTAGCTCTTTCGCTCTTGCACTTCAAATACCCTAATCACTTTGCATTTCAACAGCTTTTTGTAGCAATTATTGTAGCACACCTAAGTGCCATCAGCAATAGTCATTCTTCATGGAAATAGCTCCAGTACTTAGTAGTTATGACCACACCTCCTGGCATGATTAAATGGCAGTTCCCTGTGCTTTCTCCTATTAACCTGGTGCACTTGGGCATTCTGAAGCAGTATAGCAACTGCCTCATGTACACATCCAACCCTCTCCTCTTACCTCCCAAGCCTCAGACTTGTGAGCGATGCACTTATATCACCAAATTGGAAGCTATGCACTTTCCAGCCAAGACCGGACTACCTAGTCAAGAGGAAAAGGTCAACACCTGCACCACACCACATAGAACACATAGCCCTCCAGAACACCCACTATCACAGCTCTCACATAAAAATACAAACCAGACACCCACGTTTGTGGAGGCTCTCAATAGAAATTTCCCCAAACAGCAGAGACCTCCAAGACAGAAATGCACTTGACCACCACAACACAGAACAAGCTGCAGGACACATAGCTCACCTCCACACTGTGCCCCTCAACCTAAGCTCTTAAATCTAAACACCTTTCCCAATACACTAATCATAGGTGACTCAGTAGTGAGGCACACAGATGTCCCACTCACTAGGTTGAATAAGGAGAAGGTAACAGTCAGCTGTCTATCAGGTGCCAGAATCCAACACATAACACATGCACTAGGGCACTCCACAACAAGTACAAGTATGACTCTGTCATTGTCCATGTGGGTGTGAATGACCTGAGAAGCATCTCCCTGGACTATATGAAAAGAGACATGGTGGAGCTCTTGAATTATGTGGCCCAGGCAGTTATGACACTAGCCCTGAGCAGTATCCTACCATCACCCAGAATGATATTGCAGTACAAACAAAAAATGATTGACTTCAACAATTGGCTAAGTTTCTGGTGTCATTCTAAGGGGATCCAGTATCTGTCTGCTTGGGATGACATAATTGACAGACCTCAATGCTTTGCCAGAGATGGCCTGCATCTGTCACCCCTAGGTTTCTGGGTACTGACTAAGGCTCTTGCCACTCCTATAGTGCGTTTTTTTAGGTGGCGTTCCAAAGACCAAATTACCACTGTAACAGCTATAAATAAATGCAATCTGAGGGTTATGCTGCTCAACACTAGAAGTCTAAATCTCAAGATGCACTCACTAGAAGCACTCCTCAAAATGGAAAACATTGAGATTTGTGCTGCAATGGAAACCTGGTTTAAAGTGGCAGAAAGCTACAAGGCTATAACTCATTCCACACCTTTTGGCCTCCAAACATGGACCGATACTCCAAAGGTGATGGTGTCTCCCTATTCATAAAGGATAAGCACATCTGCAGACTAGTAGCCCAGCATAATGCATCTAAGATACTTCAGGTACAACTAACATTGGGTAAGATAGCAATCCAGGTGATAACCTGCAATAGGTCCTCAACAATGTTCCTAGACTCTCACTTCATGTTCTTAAGCACACTGGAATCTATCAAGGTCCAACCCAACACTTTCTTACTAAGAGACTTCAACTACCCTGCCATCAACTGGGAAAACTACTCAAGTACTGGCCCAATGCTTCCTGGAATTCATCAATTCCAATGCCCTGGACCAGCTCACTTTGACCCCCACTAGAGAAAGCAACATCCTTGACCTGGTTATTACTAACATGGGCGACCGTTGCTCTACACCAGTAATCAATCCATCCCTGGTCAGATCTGACCTTAAACTAATTACCATGGAATTCCACATCTCACCCCCCCCACCCCCTCCACAAAGGTAACCACCTTGAAAAACTTCTTCAAAGCTGACTTTGGAATCCTAAAAATAGAGGTGACTAACTTCATGTCACCCATGCCAATGGAAAATAGCTGCATGACTGCCAAATCATACACCAATGCACTGTATGAACACGTACACAAATGCATGGAACTAGCCATACCCAACAGAATCAGGACACTCTCCTCCAAAAAAAGAAGTCAATCTGGTGGTTTCCCTGCCATTAATAAACTCTACAACAGAAGAAGGAAACTGTTGCACAAAAAGGTGAAGTCTCAAGACTGGAAAAACTCCCGTATTAGCCTCAACAAAAAGTTGAGATCCCGTATTAAATCCTCTAATGCCAGCTATGAAGGCATAATTGTGGCAGACACTAAAAACAATCACAAAGCCTTCCATAGCTTTATCAAGAACCTCCATGGCAATACCCAGATTTGTTCTGAGATACAGCACAATGGTACCTCCTATATGAGCCAACAGATATCACCAACATACTGGCCGACAGATTCAGTGCCAGCTTTACCCTTCTCTTCCCCTTTAAAGGACCAATCACAATACCAGAAGAATGCCAGACACCCAGCATTACTGCAGCAAAGGTTAAAGCTGCGTTGTCCAAGGCCAAGAATACAGCTTCCATGGGACCCGATAATATCCTTGGCTGTGTTCTGCATGAATTACAAAATGAAATGGCACCACATCTGTGTGCCCTGATCAGTCACAGCCTCACCTTAGGCTTTGTCCCTACTAAATGGCGCATTGCTACAGTCATCCCTCTCCATAAAGGGGAAGCAATTACAGACCCTGGGAATTATCGCCAAATTAGCCTGACGAGTCTGATATGTAAAGCTATGGAGAGCATCATCATGGACCTGATTAACAAAGATATAGGAAATCTCCAAACTCTAGACCCCACACAATTTGGCTGTGGGAAAGGGAGATCATGCCTGCTCAACATGGTTTACTTCTTTGCGTCATTCACCAGAACTGTGGATGAAGGTAAGGCAGTGCATACAGCCTACCTTGATCTGGCTAAGACCTTTGATACCATTTCTCACTCAAGAATTATTGATAAACTCACCAAACTAGGCATCAACCCCTATATCACTAGGTGGGTTGCAAATTGCCTTACAGATATAACACATTGTGTGAAAGTAGTGGACTTCAAGTCAGACTGCCAACCAGTCATGAGTGGAGTCCCACAGGGATTGGTACTGGGTCCTCTCCTGTTCGGCATCTACTTCTCAGAAGTCCAGACCAAAACAAAGGGATGCTGGCTGACCAAATTTGCAGATGACTGCAAGCTGGGAGCCATTATTAACTCCCCAGGTGATGCAGACATCCTACAGAAAGGCCTCACTGAGACCAATGACTAGTGTCGAAACCATGGCCTTAAGCTTAATGCCAAAAATGCATCGTCAACCCGTTTGGTAAAAACTCAGGTCCCACTAATTACCACATTGATGGGAGCCCACTGAACACTGCAGGCATTATATGAGATCTAGAGACACAGGTTGACAGCAACCTCTCCTTCAACCACCACATGGTCCGAAAGTCCTTCTGTGTGGCACATCTTATTACCAAGGGTTTTGCATCCAGGAAGAAAGAGGTCATCATCTCTTTCTATTCTTCCCCCATTAGACCAGTCATTGAGTATAATGCCCCATTTGGCATGTACCTCACTAGACACCTGCAACAGCTGGAGAGGAATTATTTCACAAAGAAGATCCTAGGCATTAAAAACATGTCCTACATAGACAGACATAAAAGACTCCAGCTATTCTCTCTATTATCGCCTACTTAGAGGTGATCTCTGCTTGGCTTACAAAGTCATGCCTGACCCAGCTCTGTTAGAAATGCTACATCTAAAGAAATCCCAATCCCTCCACACCACATGCTCCAGAGCCCTCAACCTCATTTTCACAATCAACAGAACATGCTGGAGAGACAGATTCTTCACCCAGAGATTGCTCATGCTCCGGAATAGACTTTCCATACATGTCAAGCAGAGCACCTCGCTGACCCTCTTCAAGAGAAATCTTGATGAGCGGATGGGTAATAGAAAGTTCACCCCAGGGATCTCTCCAGTGGATCTACTTTATAGAGGCACTGGGAACTAATATTGGGTGGCATGATGCCAGGGCACTTCTATGGGTTAGGCTTGTAAAGGCTCCAGGGCCATTAGCCTAGTGCACACCTATGAACCTATGAACTAACCCCTATCTACCTAGGCACACAGACTACAGAACACAGTACTTAATGCAAGTACAATGGCTCAAGTCTAACTTTTGCAATTGTGCAGCTGAACTTATAGTACATGACATCAGCAGGGCATGTGCTGGCAGGCCTGGATAGTTTCATAGTTTCATAGGTGCATATGTGGCTACTACCATAATGACCCTAGGTCCATAGGTACATAGGAGGTTACTAGGCTAATAGCCCTAGGGCCTTTTCAAGGCTTGCCAAGTTGTACCATTGTTCCTTTGTAGACCAAGATATGTAGTCCATATTTGTGAATCCATGATCAGCCCTGGTTGCCCCCCTCTAAGAGTGACATAGTTGAAGCCCCCCAGGTAAAATTATGATTTCCCATCCAATTGTCTAACTTATGCTTAAATAGTGTCATTGAGGAGCTCAGTGTCATGTGAATTTAGAGTTTGTTCCATAGGAATGGCAATCCTGGGAGATGTATCTGTCTCTCCAGCATGTCCTGTTGATGTTGCAGGCTAAGTTAAGGTCCCTAGAGTGAGTGAGTCTTGCCCATTTGATTTGTGGAAGTGCAGCATTTCCATTAAAGCAGAGCTCAAGACTGCTGTCTAGGCCAGGCAAAGGTCACCTCTTAGAAGTCTATACAATAGTCACCTCTTAGAAGTCTATACAATACAGAGTACAGTGACAGGGCCTTCAGTCTGTCCATGTAGATCATGTGCTGAAGTCCCTGGATGTTCTTGGTGAGAAACCTCTTAAGTCTCTCCAGCTGTTGCATGTGTCTGGTGAGGTACATGCAAAAATGAGCATTGTACTCTATTATTCGTCTGATGAGTGATGAGTACAGTCGAGTTATAACGTCCTTAGTTTTGGATGCTATGCCTTTACTTATGAAGTGTGCAATGTAAACAGCCTTCCTTACCACTGTGGACACATGATGATCAAAATTGAGGTTGCTATCAACCTGCCTTCTCAAATCTCTCACCATTAGGTTGGAACTTAGGGGAGTATATTAACAGTGTAATTTGCAGGGACATCTCCTTTCCTGAAAGGGATAATAGTGCATTTGTCTGGTTAAGTTTAAGTCTGTGGCTTTGGCAACAATCATTTATGTATGTAAGCCCATTCTGTAGTATGATGACATCATTTGGGGATTCAATGATTGCACCCAGTTTGCAGTTGTCAGTGAACCTGTAGAGCCACAGGCCATCTGTTTTTGCCTGAATTTCTGAGAAATAGGTCCCAAACAGTAGAAAACTCAGCACAGACCCTTGTGGAACACCACTGGTAACGGGTCTGCTGATAGAGGTGGAATCCACAACTATAACTGAATGCGTTCTGCTGGGGAGCCAGTTGGCTCCCCATCTAATGATGTACAGTTTAATCTCTAGCTGGGTCAGTTTCTCAATGATGCCTGAGTGGGGGATTGTATCAAAGCCTTTGGCCAAGTTGAGATAGGCAGTATGTACTGATTTGCCTTAATTCAGGGCTTTGATGACACTCCTGAAGAATTCCACTAGGTTTAACTGGCATGAGCTGCTCTTACTGAAGCCAAACTGGGTCAGGTCAAGAGTTTGAAGGTGATCAATGTCCTTGCTGATAGGTGCAAGATGATTCTCTCCATGGTCTTACAGAGAAGGCTGGTCAGGCTTATGGGTCTGTAGTTCACCAGGTCGGTTGAGGAACCCCCTCTGTGCAAGGGGATTATGGTTGCTGTTTTCCACTCTGCTGAGACAAAGCCAGTACTTAGACCGTGGTTGAACAGAGTGCCCAGTGGTTCTGCTAACTCTTGTTTTAGAGCACTTAGTAAGCAACTGGAATGTTATCTGGTCCCATAGAGGCTGTGTTACTGGCCTTGGTGAGTGTGGTTATGATCTGTTCTTTGGAGATAATAGGTAGAGAACTGATGACAGGTATGTTTTGGGGTATGATTGGTGGAGACAGGGGTGTGAAATTTTGCCAAACTTGTCTGCTAATAGGTTGGTGATGTCCTCAAATTCAGTATGAGTGGTACCATCCACTATGAATTTGGTTCAACGCTGAACCTTCACTTTTACATTACAGACATAGGTAAAGAATGCCTTGTGATTATCCTTAGCTGTAGATGCTAATTTAGTTTCATAATTAGCTCTAGAGGACTTTACAAGATGTCTAATTTGCTTGTTCCAGCTATGGAAGGTGTTCTTCTGCTTAGACTGTTCCCTCTTATTCCCAGACATCAGTTTCTTTCTGTTGTTGTATAATCTATTTATGATAGATGTCCACCAGGGTGGCCTGTCTTTTCATGAGCAAGTTTTGATATGTTCTAGTACAGCTAACTCTATATACTTGTAAAGATGCTTATATAAGGCATTTGTGTACACCTCCATATAGGAGACTACTGTCAGTGGTGGCAGGAAGTTTGAAACTGTTTATGCCATCTCTTAGGATGCTATAGTTTGCTTTGGAGAAATTTTTCCATCTTTTGGATCGGGGGGGGGTCAAGTACAATTGTTACACTGAACGTGACAGATTTATGGTCAGACCTTACTAGGAAAGGTCTCACACATGGAGTGGTGCAGCAATCTCCTATGTAGATGAGCACTAGATCAAGGACATTCAAGCCTTTTGTAGGGGTGTGGACTAACTGTTCCAGAGTATTTGCGTTTATAAAGTGCAGAAACCTTAGGACGACTGTGTTTCAGCTCATATATGTATCCCAGTTGATGGTAGGATAGTTAAAGTCAGCCATGCTTAGGGTGTTTGACTATATTATGAGTGAGTCAAGTAGGTCCAGGAAGGCATTGTGTGGTTTTCATGGGTCATGTTGGTGGACCTGTAGCTAACAATTATGTGGATGTGGTCTTTCCTACAGTAAGTGGGACTTGGAGTAACTCTAGGGAATCATAGTGCTTAACCAGTCTTGAGGTGTATTTGTCTTTTATGACGATGGATACACCTCTTCCTCCTTTGGTTCTTTCACATTCATTTTGTAACCTGAATGTGTGGAAGGCATTATAGACTTTCATAGCTGGAGTACTCTCTGCGGCCCTAAACCATGTCTCTGTGACTACACAAACATTGACATCTTCCCAAGTAAGAAGTGCCTCCATTGAGTATAGTTTCTGATTTAGACTCCTAGTATTAAGCAGCATAACTCTGAGTTTGTCTTTTGAGCATAGTTTTACTTCAGGAATTTTGTTCTTATGACATTGCCTAAAAAAGAAAAAGGCACTATGGGGAAGACAAGTACCTTGGCCAGTAACCAGATGAAGACCATCCCTGGCAAAGCAGCATGATCTGTCGATCATATGATGCTAGGCTGACAACTACTGGATCCCCCTGGATTAACACCAGTAGCTAAGCCAAATGTTGAAGTTGATAATTCTTTTGTTTGCATTGAGGCATCATCCTGGGTGAAGGTAGAAGGCTGCTTAGGACTATGGACATACCTGTCTGGGACACATAATCTGAAGGCTTAGTCATATCTTTCTCTTCATATAGTCCAGTGAGGTATGTCTCAGATTATTTACTTCAACATGGAGTATGACAGAAGTGTAATGGTGCTTGTTGTTGAGAGACTTGAATGCATGTGTGACTTTGCAGATCCTAGCACCATGTCCGTGAAATTCTCCTTGGACAACTCATGAGGGGGGACATCTGTGTGTCTCACTATGGATTCACCTATGACCAAGGCTTTGGTTTTGAGGTGTTTTGCCTTAAGGGCTTAATGGGTGAGACACTGATATGTTTATTTTTATATGTAGTGAGTTCTGTTGGGACTGTAATGGGTGCGCAAGGTTTGCATTTGTGAGGTCTCTGATATTTTGGTAAGCATCTAATGAGTATGTCTGAATATGTGGATTTATGTGTTGTGTACTTGGTTTGTTGAGGTTGAGTAAATGTGCTTACAACCTGTTTGATATTCGATTTGTTGTTACCTGAGAGAGAGAGCATTTATTCTAGATTCATTGCATAGTCGTATCTCTCACATATTGTATTCGTAAGTTTTAGGAGTACATGCTTATTACTATACATGAGGCAATAGAGCCTAGCTATATAAAAATGCAAGTAACCTTATTAAGCATATTTAGAGGGTTGTTAGCAGAGCAATTTTGTGAGCATTGACAATTGGGCCTGTCTATGAGGGTTATAGGTCGCACCCCAGAGGTGAGTTTACAATCACCCAACCAGTAGTGAATGTTGCGCTAGAACAGGGTCATTGAAGAGCACTGTTTCACATGCAGTGGAAGCCTATTACAGAGGACTGTGAGTAGCTGGGAGATATATCTGTCTCCCCAGAATGTTGTGTTTATGTCACATGCTAGGTTGAGAACCCTGGGGCAAGTTATTCTTGTCCCATTTGATTTACAAATGTCTAGCATTTCCAGTAGGGCAAGGTCTGAGACTTCTCTGTAGGTTAGGCGTAGTTCACCTCTCAGCAGCTTGTATGATATGGAGTACAGTGACATGTCTTTTATTTTTTCCATATATGTGATGTTTGGAGGGCTTGCATTCTTCCAGTTACAAAAGTCTATTTTTTTCCCCAACTACTGCAGTTGTCTGATGAGGTACAGGCAGAAGAAAGCCTTGTACTCACTGGTCGGATAAGGGTGGAGTATAACAGATCTATGACCTCCCTTGTCATGGATGTGATGTCCATACGTATGAGGTGTGCAATGCAGAATGTGTGCCTCATCGCTATGGACACATAGTGATGAAAGTGTACATTACTATCAACATGTGTTCACAAGTCTCACAGCACTGTATTTGATCTGAGAGGGGTGTTATACATATCATAATTAGCAAGGGTACTTCATTGCTGAAGGAGACAGCGAGGCATTGTTTGCTGTAAGGTTCGGTCTGTCACCTTGGCACCAATCCTTTTTTTCTGTGTCAGCCCATTCTGTAATATGTTGCCATCATTGGGGGAGTCTATATGAGTGCATCCAATTAACAGCTGTTTGCAAATGTGGTACACCACAGGCCATATACCATTGCCTGCACTTCAAGGAAGTGGTTTCCACACAGTTGAGGACCCAGCACAGATCTTTAGAGTATTCCATTGGTAAGTGGCTAGTGGGGGTGGTGTAGTCCCCAACTTTGAGACTGTGAGTTCTATTGGTGAGCCAGTTGGCTTTCCAGCTAGTACTGTATTGCGTAATTCCCAGATGGGACATCTTCACTATGAGAGATAAATGAAGGGTATTGTCAAAGGCCTTGGATAACTGAACATAAGCAGTATGTCCTTTTTTTGTCATCCAGGTCTTTGAGGTCAGTATCAAAAAGTCCATGAGGTTCAAAAGGCAAGCTCTATCCTTGAAAACACAACATGGGTTGACTCAAGTTTGTTGAAGGTTACCTCTGTCCCTGTTGATAAGGTCCATGCTGATCCATTCCCTAGCCTTGCAGACAAGCCTTGTTAAGCTTATGACTCAATAGTTGTAGTTCTGCATGCTACCAAATTGATGTATTTTGCATATAACACTACTTTTGATATTACTTTCTGTAGTGTAGGTGATATAAGTGTGGAAAAAGTACTGAGACACCAAGGTCGCAGTGCCTGGGGGGGGGGGGGGGGGGCAACACATGGCTGTATTGTAAATATGTGACATACTGTGTGATAGGGCCTTCATTTTTTAGTTTCCACATGTAATGTCATATCATATGCAAGAAATGGCCAATAAGCAACAGTAATACTTAATAATATGTAGTTTCCCACTGAGAGGCAAGCAGCGGGTTTGCACAACAGTTAGCAAACTGTATATGCATGTGAGATGCGCATGTTTGTGTGTAGCTAAGCAGTGTGCAAATGTGAGCCGCATTACTAAAGTCTGACAGTACTGAGTCTACGAAATGCATCTGCTACTTAGCTGACTCTGTGGCAGATGTTGTTAATGCATTATTACATTCCTTTTTTGGGGACAGATGGTACTGGGTTCGAATCCTTTTCGCTCTCTTTTTTCTTATTTTTTGGCCAATGTTTGCAGGAAACAGAGAAAAATGAATGGCAGGGTTGGCTGTGTTTATTTATTTGCAGAAAGTGCAGCAGTGTACAAACTGGACAACTGGACCACCCAGAAAGCAGACAGGACCCTCTGCTGTAATCTACCCAGGCAATATAGACAAGATTTTTGTCAATTCACTTGTGGCAACAGGTGTAGATGTAGGACTACCATAGACATGGTCCTGGGTTCAAACCCAACATATTCCATGCACTTTTACTTTTTTCCCACTTCCCATTATGTATTATCACATTATTATCAAATGTATGACTGTGGGTATACTGTGTAGGTATACTGTGCACTATACTCCTGTAAGTATATTTCTGCTATCTGAACTGGCATGGCTTTCACATTTGCCTACCACACAGACACACACACACACACACACACACACACACACACACACAACTGCTTGTGTAATTTCTCATTGCTTGCCAGTGCTGTGCACCACTTACCATTGCACAAACATGGGGCTCATGGATGTGTTTGCATGATGGTAAGCAGTGCACAAAATTTTCAAACACTGTGTGCAATTCCAGTAAAGTGACAACTGGAATTGGTGGGAAACCATCAGTTTCCATTGCTCTTGATCCATGGTAGACATGGGAGGCATATGTGGAGAAGGTGTGAGATTTACAGCTCAGAGATGGGGTGCCCAGAAGTCCAAGATTTCTATTGGATGCCAAATGAATCACCACAGTGCCAGGTTGCTGCAGGGGGACTATTCTGGCTCCCAGTGTAAGATAAAAGCTTGGGATAGTTTAGCCCAGGCTGTAACCAGTGCCACTGGCATTCCTCACACTGGTGAACAATAAGGCATCACTATAATGACCTCTAGAGGAGGAAGATGAATGCCATCAACTATTGGATCAGGGAATTTAGGACTGCGGACATCCCACACCTGTGTAAATATCAACCACAGAGAGTACTTGAAAACTTAAAAGCTGAATATAGGCAAGATTGGTATTCAAAACAGTATTCTATTCTGTTCTGTTTTTCTGCAGCTGTCATAGAAAGGGAGGTCAGTATTAGGGCCCATGGAGCTAGATTGGTGAGGATGAGGAAGGCATGTGGTATGTATGCAGTAGAAGAATAGAGTTATTGCAACATTAAAAGTTAAAGATAGTTTTTTGGTATTTTATAAAGTTAAATCAAATTGAATATGCATATCTCATCTGTAAAAGCAACTGTGGATGCATTAGTTTATAGAACAAAACAGGAGTACAATATTAGACTTTAGTCAGAGATTGTGGATTCAAACACCACACCTCCCAAATATACAATACTGTTAATTCTTCAGTTATGTGTAAGTTAAAGGTTTTAAGGAAAAACTCTATACCAGTGGCACACATGCGCCGCTGTAAACTGTAATCTGTATAACTGGAACACACATATGTGCAATATATGCACATGTAAAGGAGTAATTGCTGCAATCTGTAGTATAGTATGTATCTGTTAGGAGCTAGTAGTGTTAAAAGAAAAAGTTATTTGCTAGGTGGTGGTATTCTTAAGAGTAAACATTAAGATAATAGAGTCAAATCATTGTATTAATGCATAGTATGTCACATATGAAGGTACTAATCTTATCTCTTTTTTTCTGTTACATCAACCCTTATCTCTCTTTTTTATTTTATTTTATTTTTTTAATTTTTTGTTTTATTTTATTATGCATCATCAAAATGTGTCTATGTCATCCATGTGTACCACATCACGAAATGCTCCACAGCACAGTGGGGTAGGTCTGTCCCACTAGATCTGCCTCCCCTCACTCCACCAGCTATGTCAAAATTGACTAGCACATCTGGAAGCCAACCTGCAGCACCACCTCTGCTGCCCCTGCACTACCTGCCTCCTCAGGCAGTCCTTCCCCAGAGGATAGTCCAGTGGTTCTCTCCAGGAGCAGTGGAAGAGGTAGCGAGTTTATCACCTGCACCGACTTGCCAGGGATGGTGTGTAGGGTTGTGCACCACACTGTTCATTCATGCATATGCTGGCTGGAAATGCTGCTCTCCCTCATTTTATGTAGTAAAAACATATGTATCTTGCATGAGTATACACTTACTAACCATCTTGCAAACCCGCTGCTCGCAGCACTATGGAAATGTGTATATTATGCTGTATTACTGCTGTTTATTGTCAATTTCCTTTGTATGATATGAAATTATATGTAGAAGCATTACAAACTGATGGCCCTATCTCACTGCATGTCACAGATTTAAAATACATCCATGTGTTGCACCCCCCTCCAAGGACTACAACCTTGGGGGTCTCAGTACTTTTTTCACACATATATCAACCACACTACAAAATGTAATATAAATGACAAAAAAGCCTTATCTGCAAGGCTAGTGCAGAATCAGCATGGACCATATCCACAGGGACATAGCTGACCTTCAATACACTTGACCCTACCCATTTTGGTTTTGTCAATGGTAGATCTTGCTTATTGACCCTTATGGACTTCTTGAATACTGACCCCAAAGACCTGGATAAGGGATAACAAGACATACTGTCTATTTTGAGTTATCCAAGACCTTTGACACTATCCCCCATTCATGTCTCATAGTGAAGATCTCCCATCTGAGGATTAGGCCATACAGTACTAGATGGATAGCCACCTAGCCCAATGATAGAACACACACTGTCAAAGTTGGGGACTGCACCTCCACAAATAGCCCACTCACCAGTGGAATACCCCAGTGATCTGTGCTGGGCCCTCAACTGTTTGGGAAATACTTCCCTGAAGCACATGGAACAGTAGATGGCCTGTGGTTACCAAGTTTGCAGATGACTGTTAACCGGACACATTCATACAGACTCTCCAATTGATTGCAACATATTACAGTAGGGGCTGACACACACTGATGACTGGTGACAAACTCATGAACTGAACTTTAAGCATACTATGACTTTTTGCCTGTTTTGTCAATGAAGTACCCCTGCTAATTATGATATATATAGCACCTCCCAAAGCTCAAACACAGTGTTGTAAGAGTTGGGAAAACGTGTTGATAGCAACCTACACTTTCATCAGTATGTGTTCATAGTAGTGACACACACAATCTGCATTGTACATATCATATATATGGACATCACATCTAAGACCAGGATAGTCATACTCTACTTTTATTACACCAATAATGGAGTACAATGCTCACATCTCTCTGTGCCTCAACAGACACCTGCAGCAATTGGAGAGAACATAGAATTGCACCTGGGAGACTCCCTGGCATCCAAACATGACATATATGGAAAGACTGACATACCCGTCCCTGTAATTGGCATTATACAGGCTACTGAGAGGTGACCTACAGCTGCCATGCAGAGCAGTCACAGACCCAACCCGTCTGGAAATGATGTACATCTGCAATTCAAATGGGACAATAATCTGCCCCAGGATTCCCAACCTAGCATGTAACATAAACACGACATGCTGGGAGACAGATATATCCCACAATGATTCACACTCCTCTGTAATAGGCTACCACTGCAGGTGAAGCAGTACTCCTCAATGACCCTGTTCAAGTGCAACTTTGACAACTGGTTGGGTGATTGTAAAGTCAGCTCTGGGCTGGCAATTATGTCCCTCATGAGCAGGGCCATTTGATGCTGCTCACAAACACACTCTGCTAAAAATGATCATCCAACCATGCTTAATAAGGGTACTTGTGTTTTTTTCAAAGCTAGGCTTCTAAGCACCCAGTTGCTATTAGGCTAGTAGCTTTATCTGAACCTATGAAGCTATGTGCCTATGCAGGCTTTCCAACCTGTTGTCCCCACATGGCCTACTGATGTCATTTACTATAAGTTCACCTGCACTCTTATAGAAATCAGACTTGTGGCATGGTGCTTGCATTAAGTACTGCACTGTGTTATGTTCATAGGTAGGTACTAGGCTATCGGCCCTGGGGCCTATACAAGCCCAGCCAAAAAGGTACCCTGGCTTTTGCCACCCAAGAAAATTATTTTCCTGTGCCACTGTCGAGCAGCGCCACAGAGGTGATCCCCAGGGTGAATTTCCTATTTCCCATCCAGTCATCAAGATTTTTCTTGAAGAGTGCTAATGAGGAGCTTTGTTTGATATAGATAGGTAGTTTATTCCAGAGTATGGGAAGTCTCTGGGACAATAATCTATCCCTCTGGCATGTTCTGTTTATTGTGGTGACAAGGTTTAGGTCCCTAGAGCATGTAGCTCGGAGGGATTGGGATTTCTTTAAGTGGAGTATGTCCAACAGCTCTGGGTTTGACATAGCTTTGTATGTTAGGCAGAGATCACCTCTGAGTAGGCGATATGTGACAGAGTAAAGCTGGAGTTTTTTGAAATGGTCTGCATAGGGCATCTGTTTGAGGCCAGTAATCCTCTTTGTGAGGTATTTCTGTGGTCCTTCCAGTTGTTGTAGATGTCTTGTGAGGTACATACCAAAAGGGACATTGTACTCTATAATGGGTCTAATGAGTGATGAGTAGAGGGGAACAATGACCTCTTTTTTTCTGGATGAGAAACATTTTGTGATGAGGTGTGCCATGTAGAAGGATTTCCTGACTACTGTGGCGATGTGATTATCAAAGGAGAGACTACTGTCCGCCTGTGTCCCAAGGTCTCTTATCACACTTTCTGTGTTAAGTATACTACCACCTATGTTGTAGTTCATGGGTACAGAGGTTTTACCAAAGGGGATGACAATGCACGTTTTGGCATTGAGCTTGAGGCCATGGCTTTGACACCAGGCATCTGTCTCAGTGAGGCCCTTTTGTAGGATGTCCACATTGTTATGAGTTTTGATTATGGCTCCTAGTTTTCAGTCATCTGTGAACTTCATTAGCCAAAGACCTTCTGTGTTAGCCTGTACTTCAGAGAAGTAGATACCAAACAGGAGAGGACCTGGGACTGAACCCTGTAGTACTCCACTTCTCACTGGTCTGAAGCCGGATTTGGAGTCTGCTACTTTCACAGTGTGGGTTCTGTCAGTGAGTGAGTTGGCAACCCATCTTGTGACATAGGGATTTATACCTAGTTTAGTGAGTTTATCTATAATTCCAGAGTGGCGGATGGTGTTGAAAGCCTTGGCAAGATCTAGATAGGCTGTGTGAACCACCTTACCCTTGTCTACGGCTTTGATGACTGCTTCAAAGAAGTCTATCAGGTTTAGGAGACAAGATCTGCCTTTTACAAACCCGAACTGGGTGGGGTCCAGAGTTTGGAGATTACCAATGTCTTTGTTTATAAGTTTCATGATGATACTTTCCATGGCCTTGCAGACCAGGCTCATCAGACTTATGGGGCGGTAGTTCCCGGGGTAGTCTATATACTTAGGTAGGGTTCTGTCTCACTGAATTTAACTTGCTGTGTGTGCTGACCTTCACTCCTACATAAATCGGACTTGTGCTGTGGTGCTGGCATTAAATACTGTCTTTTGTAGTCTGTGTACTTAGATAGGTAGGGTTTTTGCTCTCACTGCAGGCATCTTGGTGCATGTGTGTCTAGCCAGCAGAGCAGAAGTATGTATCCCACAGTTATTGCTACAATGCCATGCAATGACAGTGTTTTGGTACTTGCTCATGCCTACACATCCATTTTATATAAGCCTCCCAACCTCTTGTCTCCTGCATGGCCTGCTGATGACATGTATTATAAGTTCATTTGCACTCCTATGTAACTCAGGCATGTACAGTTGAACTTGCATTAAGCGCTGTTTTCTGTTGTCTGTGCTCTTAGATAGGTAGGGGTTCTGTTCTTATAGCAATCAACTGTGTGTGTGTATGTGTGTGTGTGTGTGTGTGTGTGTGTGTGTGTGTGTGTGTGTGTGTGTGTGTGTGAGCTGTGTGTATAAGAGAGCAATTTACAGCAGCATGTGGGGCACTATCTTCTCCTTAGACACTGCTGATATCATCAGCTACAAAGAGTTGCCTGACACTTCAAATGAGCCTTAAGCTTGGGTACTTGCGTAAAGTACTATGTTCTGTAGTCTGCGTCCTTAGAGCAGTCAACTGTGTGTGTGTGTGTGTGTGTGTGTGTGTGTGTGTGTGTGTGTGTGTGTGTGTGTGTGTGTGTGTGTGTGTGTGTGTGTGTGTGTGTGAGCTGTTGCTTGACATTACAGAGAGCATTTTACACCAGCATGTGGGACATTGTTATCTTCTCCTCAACAGACACTGCTGATATCATGTGAGATGCTGTTATCTTCTCCTCAACAGACACTGCTGATGTCATCAGCTATATAGTGTTGTCTGACATAGTCCAAGTCAGACTTCAGCTGTAGACCTTCATAAAGTATAGTGTTCTGTATTCTGTGTACTTAGATAAGTAGGGGTTCTATTCTCACTGTGTGTGTGTTAGCTATTGCTTGACATTGTAGAGAGCACTTTACACCACCATGTAGGACACTGTTAGCTTCTCCTCAATGGGTGCTGCTGATGTCATCAGCTATATCACAGTTTGGATATGTATTACTCCCAACAGGGAAGGTCAGAAACTGGCCTGGGGACCAGTGAGAAGTTTCCTCATCCTATACAATAAAGTTTAAAGCAAAATGTCTTTTAATCTATCCACATACATCATGGCATGGTGTGTAGGCCCTGTTTTGTCTTGCTGAGAAAGCCCTGTGGTCTCGTCAGCTGCTACACGTGTCTAGTGAGGTACATGTAAAAAAGACCATTGCACACTATTAGTGCTGTAATGAGATTTGACTACGGTGCTGTCATACAGTTCTAAGATCTGAATATGATGGTGTGACTTATGATGTGCACAACATAGGCTTTTAGTAGCAGTGTGGGCACTTGGTGGTCAAAGTTTAGATTGCTCTCTAAATGTGTTCCCAGTGATTGCATTACTGGGTGTCAGCATAACAGGACTGTTGTCAGTGCTGTGATTTATTTATTCATTTATTTAACATTTGTTTACCAGGATGGTCCGGCTGGACAACTAGTAACCATTTTCAGTGGAGTCCTGGGGTGAAAAGCTCCAAACAGTTACAGAGTATGAACAATATAAAATAAAATTAAATAAAATAAAGAGACATCTTGACTTGATAGCTCAGTTGGTGTAGTGGTACATTCCTGTGATTGTAGTGTTTAGGCACATGGGTTCAGCACTTAGGACTGCTGCTTTCTTTATATACTATGGAATAGACTGCCCATACATGTCAAGCAGAGCTCCTCCTTGGCCCTCTTCAAAAGGAACCTTGGCAATTGGATGGGAGATAGGAAATTTATCCCGGGGATCATGTCAGTCGCCCTGCTAGACAGGGGTCCAGGGAAGTAAATATCGTGGGAAGAAATATCCAGGGAATTGTTATGGCTAGGCTTGTATAGGCCCTAGGGCTGATAGCCTAGTACCAACCTATAAACCTATGAACCTATGACTCTCCTCAACTGTGCGGTAGACTAACATGTCATCATGGACCACTATTACATATCCACTATTTGTATTCAAGGTGTATGAAACAGACCTGTGTGAGTTGATACTGCTATATCAGGTCTATTACATCTGATAGATGTCCTCAAAGAGGTCATTGAGGGCATGCATGAAGATTACCTTATGATCTTGTGGAACTTTAACAGGTCAAAGCATTTGACACAAATCTACATCGAGTTATTCAATCAACACTGTCATATGTGGCCATTAACAGCTATATCACCAAATGGGTAGACCAGTGTATGACATATGAGGTATCTCACTATATCAACATGTGTGATGTGACATATATCTCAGGTCCAGTGATCAGGTCAATACATCAGAGCTGTATACTAGGCTCTTTCCTGTCCATTAGCTAAGTGATGGACATCACAGATGACACACACACATGATGTGTCCAAAGAGCTGACTGAAGGACTACAGCTTGTGAGCAATTATTGTCTCCAACTGTGATGTTAATATGATATAGAGAGTATCAAACACATACTATGGACAGCTGCCACAGCCATGACAATACCTGCATTGATGAGACACATAAAGAGTTTTTTTTGAATCAGGATACAGACACACCACCCAAGTATAATGTGAACAAAATACCCTATAATCAGACAAATAGGTATGTGACCTGTGTCCTGAGGTAGAGGGTACGTAGTACATCTACTACCATGTGGTCACAGTGCTGATGTAACACAAGTACTGGGTATGTGAAGGATGTGCACATCAGAGGCCATAATAACTTCATTGTTCCCAACTTCATTACATCAATCACTGTGCACAATGCACCTTTCTTCATTTACCTCCCTACACATCTTCCAGTGATGTGTATTTGAAGTGTACCCCCTTTGTCACAGTGTGCTGCCACATAGCTTATTGGCCACACCTAGTTATTCTTTCTGTGGAATATACGACTGTGATGATGTGGAACACAAATGAAGTTGTTACACCAGATTCATGTATGCTACCTGTTTAGCTTATGAGTACACTACATACATAGGTGTTTGACAACATTAAAGGCATGCATATTATTCATGACATTGTGGACTGTGTCATAGATATATGCCATGCACACAAGGCAATTAGTCTGTATTGCTCATACTGTAACACACAGTTATAGCAGTGTCCCTACTAACAACTCCTGCAGATATTACAGTACCAGGACAGTTTGTGTGGTTGCCCTCATAGAGTGTGGATGTATCATAATAGTTTTTCAAGTGTGTTAGTGCAGGCTCATCTCTTATCACTCCACATCACATATGTTATGTCAGAGGCATGGGATTATTGGTGGGATAATTCTGATATCATCCATGATTATGTCTGCTTCTTGTAATGTTTGCCATGATCCTTTACCTGGCCACCTTGCTGGAGACCTCTGCTGACAGTACAGTCATAGTCATGTATATCAGTTTAAATAGCTTCATTGTATGTATCCTACCCCAGCTGTATGTCAGATCCCTGACAGATACTGTGAAGAAATTAGACACTGTCATCTGTATTAGCATGTCCTGCTGAAGTTTTATACATAAGTTTCAGATTAACCTGTGCATGATATGCCAGCATCACTAGCTGTGATTTTGTAAATAAGTTCTTACAGATTGATTTATAATCTGTTTGTACAGAATGTTTTAAAGACTTGAACAGTGTTCCCTTAAATTTCTAACTGCACATATTTGTGAAGAAGATTCTAAATGTAGACTGTTTCAGAATCAGCTGATCTGCAGATGATGTTATTGGAATGTTGACAGTTTATATGTGTTACTGTCAGAGACTGAAAGGCAGGAAGGAACGTTAGAACAACTGTTGGTTGACTTTCAAAATATGAAATGAAAATTAGAACTGGAACAGTTGTGACAGTTAAGCTAGTCTATAAAAGAGCCTGCTGAAGACAGTTGCTGTCAGTTAACAGCTAGTTGAGTTATTGTTGCCAGTTGCAGTTGTCAGTTGTTCACAGCTGTACTGTGTACTAAACACCCCAAAAAGAACTGACCAAGACGTATAAGCCCACCTTTGTTCTGTTGTAATAATTTACTTTAGATCAGGGACAGTATTCTTTACTCAGATAGGAAAATTATAACTAATCAGTTAGAGTTTTTCTAAATGTTGGATTTCTATCCTTCAGTATTGATTTTATTTTCCTGATGGCTGAGTTCTGTTTGTTTATTGAAAATTACTGTTTTATATTTTTTAATAATTTTGCTCATTATTAAATATTTTTTATTATCTTACATTGTGGCTGATCAATCAATGTTTTCTTTAGAGATTTGAGAGTGCTTATACCTGCTTTGATAACTTCTTGGGCCACTCCAAAAGCTATGTTACCTTAGGTCATTTTCTATCTGTTGTTTTAATATCTAATTTCCATAATCGGACACCCTTTTGAAAGGGCATGTAGACTCTCTCTGATTGGTGGCAGAGTGTTACCATATTATCTTGGGGGAAGGGACACACCTGAAAATCTGTGTCAGGCTTTCCCTGAAGTGTCTGGATGTGTGAGATTTAATTTATTTAAGTGTGAGTGTATCAGAGGTCTTAAACTGAGACACATTGCTCTGAAGTCTGTAATAATGACTTATATATGGGGTGGACAGAAGTATACAGTACAGTCTCAGGTTATAGACCATGTTCCTGTTGTGATGTGAAGGGGAAATTGTGAAATATCAGTCCTGTTTAAGTGACAGTTTCACATTGGAGCTAGTAGTGAGGATTGAAGCTCCTTAGTTACTGACCCAGGTTAGTAAGGGATGTTACATTATTGTTGGCAATCTGGTGGGTATTGTCTGGGCCTCACATATGTCCTCTGCATTATTCATGTAAGGAAACTTATCTCACACATACATCCTCCCCATTGTTATGTCACCTCATGTGACAGTCACAGACAACACATTTTCACTGTACAGTCCATACTGCACCATATAGATATGTGTTTGGTGTTGTTGCTACAATCATCTTCCATTAACATGTCCTTGTGTGCTGTACATGAGGGAGTTTTATCCTCTTTCCTTGTGTTCATTCCTGCAATTCATCTGTGTGTATCTATTCAATACACACACTTCCCCTGAGTGACCATTTTACATGGCAGTCCCATGTCCTGTTACAGATCATTAACCCGGCTTCAGTACAGAATGCCAGGAATTGGATATCATTTGCTCTGTAGGTACACTGACATGTACAGTGTTTGGACCATATACTTCACATTCATAGCTCCAAATTGTCCAGGTATTCCCGGGATATGTAGATATTTTCCTTATCAAATATGTGGCTTTCTGCCATATCACTGGAATGACCTCTGGGCTGATGTGACTCAATATTACATACACTTGAGAACTGTCCTGATCTGCGCAGAATGTCTAGTTTTTGAATAATGTTTGTGATCTTTTCCTCCTAACATTTTTTTCATGGCAAATCATTGGCATGTCATTGCAGAGTACAGTCAGAAACTAATGACTGACATTTGAGTTTCAAACTTCATGCTCTTCAGAAAGTTCATGCTGGAGGCGGAGCCTAGATGGCTAACTGAGAGCAGTGAATTTTGAGAGCTCCATAAACTAGTATAATAATATAGGAAACTTTTATTATTTTCAAGTTTAAAATGTCAGAAATATATAGATAAACTACGAAACTACATAAATATCAATTTTGATGGAGATATACAAAAAATTTCCTGTTAAGTACCTTGAAGATATATTGAGTCACTGAATATGAACAACTCAAGGAATTCTCATCCAGATGTTGATTTGAAAAAAGAACTGCAATTGATGGCATCTACCTTAGAGGAACTATCTTTGAAGATGGATGGCTTTAAAAATGACTTAGAAAATCTCAAATTAAATTCTCAAAAACCAACTGATACTCTTAAGGAACTATTACAGCAACACCATACAAAAATAACAAATATAGAGACTTCTCTAAGTGACATTGAAGGGAGACTCATAGAGGAAGAATTCCAAAAAGAATTTCTGCTTACACAGAATACATGGCTGCTTAACAAAATAAATGACTTAGAAAACAGGGAAAGGAGAAACAACATAAGGATCTTTGGTCTGCCTGAAAATATTGAAATAAAAGACATTATTTCATTGTTAACCTGGATTCCTAAATTTTTAGACTTGAAAAAGGGACTTTCATTTGGGATTGAAAGGGTGCATAGAGCACTGAGTAAACCTGCTTCTAACTCAACAAATATTCCACCTAGATCCATAGTTATAACATTTCTTTCATTTCTGGACAAGGAACTAATATTAAAATCTGCTTGGAGAAAATCACCCTTAAAATACAATCAAAGCCTAATAAGGTTTGACAATGATTATTCTTCCAGAATACTAGAACAAAGTAAAAAAGTCTGGCCAATAATAAAACTGTTGAAACAAAACAACATTAAAGCACAGATGGCCTTTCCAGCCATGATAAAAATACTTTTTGCCAATGAGATGAGAACATTTAATGACTTAGAAGAAGCTACTATATTCATCAAAAACAACAACATAGTGTCTATTCCAGAAGAAATGGAATGGATGGCCCCTACTCTTAAAAGAATAAAATAAACAAATCCTTGGACTGATGCTAGAAAGAAGAAACATAAAAACTGATTCCAAGATAGCTGTCCCAAAAAAATAACTCTTACAACTACATCTCTCAAAGTATCAACTGATAAGGTACATCACTTGTCATCTGTTTTTGTTTTTTTAAAAAAGGAGGATTTCTTAAATAACTGAGAAACAGTAATGATTTATTCAGAATGTTCAAAGAATCCAGTAATTCTTTACAAACAAAGGTAGGTCAAGATGGGCTACTATTTACATTATATATAAGCTGAACAAAGCAAGATATAATATAAACAAATAAGTTTCTATTCATCTACTTGAACTCAATGAATACTTATCTTGTTCATTTTTCATTGTTTTTACTTATAATAATTTAAGTAATTAATTAAATAATTCAACAAGGTACCATTCATCAGAGTTCAGACTCAAATGTAACAAATTAACATCATATATAATAGCAGTAACAGTAGAGTATTTTGGAAAAAAATGCTGCCATGGAGACTAATGCCTTCTTCAGTTAAAGTATGATTTAGAAATGTCATGCATATCCTGGTTGAATAATAGTAGCAAATCTTAGTACATGTCATCATTATTCTGTCTAAATATAGTTAAAATCAATTATGGCAGGTATCACAGCTACAAGTGCTGTTTGATTAATCCTGATATGGTGTGCGTGGATGCAGCTGTGTCTGGCAGCTAGTAAGAATGTCATTATTGTTCTGTTTAAACATAGTTAATATCAATTATGGCGGGTATCATAGCTTGGAATGCTGTTTGATCAATCCTAATATGATGTGTGTGGATGCAGCCGTGTCTGGGAGCTAGTATAAATGTCATTATTATTTTGTCTAAGCATAATTAATATCAATTATGACAAGTATCATAGCTTTGAGTGCTGTTTGATAAAGTCTGACATGGTTTATGTGGATGCAGCTGTGTCTGGCAGCTGTTATATGTTGCCATTTTCATCCCCGGGAAGCTGTGAGTTGAAGGTTGTGATTGAAGTTTACTGATGCTTGTGTATTAGGAAGAGACATTTGGTGTTTTAGCCTGAATCCAGGGGAAGGGGGTGGATAGAACTGTGATTTGAGATATTTTGGCAGAGAATGGTTTGTTTGTACGTCTGATGAGTGGGAGGTGGTAGGACTGGAGGAGTGTGTTGTCTCTTGTTGTGGCAGCTTGTTGGGAGTTTTTTTTTTCATCTGTTTGCTCTATGTTCTTTTCCTGGCTTCTGCCTGGGTGAAAGGGAGGGAATTTAGGCCTGAAGTTGCAGTGAAGTGAAGCTTTGCTTCAGGTGCATTGCAAGCCTCTGGTATGCAGTACACAGACACATTAACAGAAATAGATGCTCCCAGGTTGCTATGGTAATGGAGACAGAGTGGCGATAATGCTTAATGGCTCTGAGGAGCCTCTGAGATTATTCTCGGCAATGACATTTCTGGTTTAAAGAAAATACACACACACACACACACACACACACACATATATATATATATATATATATATATATATATATATATATATATATATATATATAAAATAAAAGGGCTGTTTTAAACCACATGTTCACATATTGACAGTCTCCCAACACTTTGTTTAGCTCATTAAGTTGATTCTTGATAAAAAAAAAAAAACACAATAGTTATGTAATGTATGATTTTAGTAAATCTAGACATAAGATATATAATTGTCATATAAGATGAAGCAGTTTGCTGAATTTAGATATTAAAGACAGGATTTAATAACATGGGCTTGTGTATAATAACACTACTGTCTTAACCTGTCATAAATGACATATACTACATTGAACATCAAGGGGAAGCATGATGATTTTCTCATATAAGTAAATATGCATAACGAGTCATGTAATTGCTTTAATTGGAATTGTAGTTTTTGTAAACCATCTTGACCATATATAATACTTAAGCAGTTACCAAGGTAACCATTGTTTTATACATGACATCAAACTGACAAAGTTGTTCAAGACAAACAATAGAAGCCTGAACTTGAAATGTTACAATCATATTCTGAACAAATAGTATTAAATTGACAATAGACAGTTTAATAACATGGGCTCAAGTATAATAACACTACTGTTTTTACTTGTCATAGATGACATACACTATATTGAACATCAATGGGAAGCATGATGATTTTCTCATATAGGTAAATGTACATAACAAGTCATATAATTGCTTTAACTTGAATTGTGATTTTGTAACACATCTTGACCATACCATGATACTTAAGCTGTTACCAAGGTAACTAATGTTTTATACATGGCATCAAACTGACAAAGTTGTTCAAGGGAAACAAGAGAAGCCTGAACTAGGAATGTCACAGAATGTAACAATCACCTTCTGAACAAATAGTATTAAATTGACAATAATCACTCAATTTAACCTTTGCTGATTATACAAAATAGAATGTTGCCATTTAAATCTAAAAACTTTCAGTATATGCCATTAAATGGCAATTTACGAATATGGAAAGGGAACTTGTAATCATTAATCACAATAAGTGAATTGGTTGTTTTTAACCTATAATTTCACTCATTTTATAATAAGAAATGACAGATATGAAAATCCTTATGTGTAGGAAATGGGGAGAAGAGGGATGCACTGATAATTAAAATGCACTAACTTTCATCAATCTTCACATAAAACAAACTTGATGCTTTAATTAAGTTAGCAACAAACAAAGTGATTACTTAAATGCTGGTAAACAATGAAATATAACTTCTGATATATCCAGTAAAATACATTGTATTATAAACATTAGGTATATCTATTATTACCATCTATTTATATTAAGTAGTAAGTTTTGAAAGACTTCATCAATAATGGTGAATATGTTAAATAACTGTGTGCTATAATCTTTTACTGAGGTTTTATATATGGTACATCCTACTTTACTATGACTGAATTGCTTGCCATCTATCTTTCAAGTAAATAATTGCTTATACAATAAGTAGACATTTATATTGAATTAGAATTCTGCCTAATCTACAATAGTACTATATCTGTTCAAAATAATATAAAAATTGCTTATTCCTATTACAAATATTCTCCATATGATAATTCAATTTATGGAGCTCAGATGTTCTGAATTGTCAAGATATGAGTGATAATCTGATGGACTTAGGTTTATTCATCAGATTAGGAATTATTTTCATTCCATGGCTAGTGCTGATCTTAGTTTTGTTAACATTAATTAATTTAAATTTATTTCACAAAACCATTTTTAGTATGCCTGACCAAAACATTACTTTATTGGTAAACACTCAAAGTATAAAACTGATAATTTCCTTTAAAAGCTCAAACATATACTTTATAGTTATCAGAGGAAAATGTTTAATAGTCACAATAAAACAAAAAACACATAGTCTAAATAACCTAAGATGGATTTGACTTTATTATCTTTAAATACCAATGGCTTAAACAATCCTAGCAAGAGATCAAATCTACTGAAATATTTAAAACTGAACAAAGCACAAAGTGCCTTCCTTCAAGAAACTCATTTCAAAACAAATGACAATTAGAAATGGAATCCTAAGGAATATATGATATTGGCGCAATCCACTTATAAGACAAAGACAAAAGGGGTAATAATTTTATGGAAAACAAATGTGATTAACCCAGAAATCATTTATAAGTATGAAGATAAAGAAAGCCTTATGGCATTAGTAATAGTTAAATATAATAACAGAATATGGACCCTAGCCAGTCTATACTGGTTCCCAGGCATTGGATCAGGAACTGTTAAAAACACTTGGATTTCATTTCCAATAATTATAAAGGCAACTTAATATTAGGAGGAGATTTTAACTGTATATTTGATATTTCTAAAACTACAAATAAAAGACTGCTGCATACATCTGCTGTATCAAAAGCTTTATACAAGTGCGTAGAATCATTTCATCTTGTAGATACTTTCAAATTTAAAGAAGATAAATATTTGTGGTTTTCCCATCAAGATTACAGATTTGGTACCCAAACTAGAATAGATAAAATATTTGCTGCCCATGACTTACACTCTAAAATCATTAACATCTCAATCATTCTCTGCCCCTTTTCAGACAACAATTCATTGATACTAAAACTTCAAAATGAGTACAACCCATTAATCTTTAACTCCAGAATGTCAGCATATATAACTAAAATGAAATCAAACCCTGGTTATTATCTGAATTACAGTTCTTCTTAGATATTAATTACACCGCAGAGATAAATAAAATAATGATATGGGACTTATTAAAAGCTTACATATATGGTAAAACTCTAACTTGGTATAAAAAAAATCAGAGAATGGGATTCTGAATTATTAGAGCTACAATCCATACTTTTGTCAGTAAAAGCTGAAAAAAATCAAAATCATTTGGCGATGAAAAAGAAAGTAGACATATTAAACAATAAATACAATGAAATTATAACACATAAAACTAGTTTAGCTTTAGAAAAACTAAAAATGAATACCTTGGCCACTTCTCCCAAATATCTGCATAATTTATCCACGAGAATCAAAATACAATCACAAGCTAATAACATTAAAAGTATCTTCCATGAAAAGAAAAGGAAAAATGTCTCGGATATAGGTGACATTCTTGATGCTTATAGAAATCACTATATGGAGCATTTCCAAAACGAAAATATACATATCAATGAATTAAATCTAGATGAAAAATATTTTAATATAAAAAAAACTGAAAAATTAAAACTAGATCTGCAAGCACCAATATCCTACAAAGAAATTACAGATACAATGAAAGGGTAAAATAATAAAGCTCCAGGTATAGATGGTATAATTATGGAAATATATAAACTTTTATCTTCAAAGATACTATTCCTGTTCCATAAAACTCTATTAGAAATTCAGTAACAAGCTTTAATACCACCCTCTTGGAGATATTCCTTGATCACATCAATTCTAAAGAAGGAAAACAAATCCCAAAACCTCTTTACCTCATATAGACCCATACCATTATTAAATAATGACTATAGGATGTTTATGACAATATTAACTAACAGAATGAAAATACCACTATCCAAAACAATAAATAATGATCAAACTGGATTTATATATCATAGACACACACATGACAATATTAAAATGATAACTTCTCTTATAGATTATATTAATAAAGAAAATAAAGAAACACTCATAATTGTCTTAGATATAGAGAAAGCCTTTGATTCCCTAAATTGGGAATATTTATTCAAAATGTTGGTGTTATTTGAATTTCCTCCTTCTTTTGTTCATCTAGTAAAGAATATATATATATATATATATATATATATATATATATATATATATATATATATATATACACACACACACAAATAATTTAGCATATGTTAAGCTAGGTCCTTTCACCTCTGAATCTATACATATAACAAAGGGTACTAAACAAGGATGTCCCATGTCACTGATTCTACTTGCTTTGGCTATTGAAATATTGGCAGATTCATTATGTAACAATACCAAAATCAAATGAGTAGATGTAATACATAAAGTAATGCTCTTTGTTGATGACATATTATTAACATTATCCAATACAAAAGAGACATTAGTAGAATTAGATATTTCAATTGCCACATTTTACAGGAGTTCAGGACTCCATTTCAATAAATCAAAATCAAAATTTTTATTTTTAAATAAAAAAAGAATTGCAGACGAAGGAGAATCACATTATAGGGAAGTGAGAATCTACCTTAAAATATCTAGGAAATGAGTTATGCAAGGATAATAATGAATTAATCTCAAAAAACTACAATAATATCATCAATACAATTAAAATCTCCATGAAAAAGTGGAACAAAATAATATTAACATTTGAAGATAGACTACAGTTAATAAAAATTGTTTTACTACACGAGATTCTATATATAGCTTTGGCAATACAACTTCTACTAGAAAGGAATATACTCAAAGAAATTAACTCGTGCCTAATAAGATTATTATGGTTTCCCAAAAGAAACAGAATAGCTTTAATACGTCATATCAGACCATGGAAACAGGGAGGATTAAATTTTCCTGATATAAAAACATTTATAAAAGCATCACTATCTAAAACAATCTCAGACTGGATAAGTCCAAATTATTCTGCAAATTGGAAAGAATTACTAACCGTAATATCAATAAATGAATTTGATTTACAAAAAAATTCAAATAACAGATAAAAACAATTTGCCATGGCGCATATTATGTATTAGTATGCAATATAATACTGATTCATCTGTTTATTTTTGAATTAACGACATATACGATTGGATCCTACTTTTGCTCATGGACATGGGGATGCCAGATTGAGCCTATATGGCTGTACTGTGAGGCGTATATTCACTTTTATGGTAGGGTCCTGGCTATACTTTGGGAATATTAGTCATTTGAACTTGGATCTTCATATAGACTCATTTACATCTTTCAGAATGTATTATTTTTCTTCACAAGTATTGATTCAGTGTTTTTTGTATAACAAGAGTTTTTTTCTATTTTTTCTATTGCGATCATTGTATACTGGCTATCACATTGTGAATGGTGTAGTCCGAGTTTGAACATTTTTGGACAATACTTGCTAGCTGATTTTGGACATTGTAGAAATATTTTCATATAGAGAGATGTTTATGACTTTGTACAATCAACAGAAAGTATTTTTCTTATGGAGTTCTATCCAGTACTAGCAATATTGAGATTATATGTTCATAATTGTTTGATTATACTAGTGAATTGTTTTTTATGCATGATTCAATTCTTTTATATACTGACATTTTTTGTTTATAACTGACAGGTCATCTATAGCATGTGGATTTTGCCTGTGGTTTATTGAAATATTACTGAATTCTTACTGCATTTTTGAACATCACATTACTATTGCTATTTGGCATACTAATGTCTCGGGAAACATAGAGCTTATTGTGACAATTGGTTCAGACTGTCTAATAGAGATTGTGATAGTTCCTTTCAGGGGATAAATTATATTTTATTAAGCAGATTTTTATTTTGAATCTTTATTTACATTGTGGGTCTTATGACCATTTTGTAAGGACTTTCAGCAGACAAACATGATTTACATGTTTTTGGTCTGGCTAAGTCTAGAGATAATACAGGTGATTTTGTGGCTCAGGACCCGGTAGATTGTTGTTCTGAGTTATCTGGCAGATTGACTAAAAATATGACTACTCTCCATACCAACATATGGCATTTAAAATTATTCAAAGCCTATCAGGTCAAAAATATTACCCCTAGAGGGTTGAGAATTCGTACACAGCCATGAATAGCTTTTGTTGATGATAAACTAGCTGAAGAATGGGTGAAGGCACAACAAGAGGCTTTGATGGGTTTTGTGAACATCTTAGCATCTTATTATAAGTGTATGATAGATATTAATATCTCTGATGTTCAAACAATCTGTGAACAAATCAAACCTTATGAAAGACAAATTCACTATAAAACTTGTTTTCTTAAACTAACTAAGGACCTGCTAACACTTGAGAAACATTTGAAGACCAAACAAATTCACAAGTTTAATCAAGATTTAGGGGATTATGAATGAGGTAAACCCTTTGGCCTTAGAAAACATGTGACATTTTACGATTTGGACACTTGCTCAACTAAATTTAAGAGGAAAAAAAACATTCTATCTTAAAAAAGTCCAAACATGGGTATAGTAGTACCTCAGGGTCGGAATCATCAGCCACTGATATAGAATATTCCAGTACTCAAGAGTCCCCTGACCCCAAGAAACAACAAGGTGCTGACTACCCTTTAGGTCTGTCAAACATCGGTGGGGGGGGGGGGGCTAGAAAACATAGAAAACATAGACAGTGCGGAAGCATTGTTACAAGTACTAGCTCCTTGACAAATGATTTTTACAATGTACATAATATTTCTTCTGGTGCATTGACAGAAGTTGAATAACTTCTTAATAAAATATTGAACTATGTCCCTGGCTTTTTTGTTGTTCCTCAGGATGACTCTCAAAGATCTAATGAGTTTAGATTTGATCGGTCCAATTTTGTGCCTCCAATGAACAAACACATTTCAATATTTCAGGACACAGTGCTTAAACATCTACATTTCAAGACTGGTCAATCTAGAATACTTAGTCATAATTTAACAGCTGCAGAACAACAGACACTTAATAACCTGAAAAAGAACACCAATATAGTTATTGCGCCAGCTGACAAGAGTAGGGCAGTGGTTGTAATGGATACCAGTTATTACTCACCTGAAGCTTATAGACAACTTCATGATGCCAGGCATAACATGCATATGCCATTTGACCCCACCTTGGGCATCAAAAGAGAAATTGACACATTTCTTGAACAGGCGGACCAAGAAGGCATAATAAGTGCTTCTGTCAAAAAACATCTTACTGTTGGGACCCTTGGAAACAACCCTTATACCTGCTACCAAAAATTCATAAAAACTTGGAGAAACCACTGGGGACCCCTATTGTTTCTGGTATAGGTTCTCTTACTGAGCCTCTGTCTGCTTTCCTGACCAAACATCTACAGCCAATATTAAAACTTGTCCAAGCTAGAATTCAGGACACTACTGAATTTCTGAAAATATCGGATTTACAATTAAAGCTGAATTGGTTACTATGTACATTGGATGTCTTGGCTGTATATACCAACATACCCCATTGGTCGGGTCTGGAAGCACTGAAATATTGGTTAGATAAAGCGGATTTGTATCCTTCGATTCAACACTTTTTTGATTTGTATGGACGAACATGTCCTGATGAAAAATATTTTCTTTTTTCAGGGTAATTGCTGCTGGCAGGTGCATGGCATGGCTATGGGAGCGTCCTTTGCTCCCATTTATGCCGATTTGTTAATGGGATTCCTTGAGGATCAACTGAGCTATGATAGTTCACATAACATCTTCTTGGAGGAAATTGATATCTGGAGAAGATACCTGGATGATTGTTGGATGATATGGCGGTCAGATCAAACATATTTATCAGAATTCATTCAATACCTCAATGATAATACATGGGGCATTGAATTTACTGTCAACATGAATTTACAACAAATCAACTTTTTGGATGTTATGATTACCGGGAATACTGACAAAACATTAAGTTCACAAGTGTTTCGTAAACATCCTCAGTATAATAATTTATTATCAGGTACTGTCCTTCATCCACATCACGTTATTAAAAATGTACCAAAATCACAATTTTTATGTATTAAATGCATTTGTTCCACAGAGGACAGCTATGATTATTATCAGAGGGATCTCATTCATAGATTTCAGGTTAGGGGATACCAATACAACCATATTATGTCTGCCAGTACTTTAGCAATAGGCCAGGGCAGGACTAAACTCTTGGATTACCAGGATAAGTCCCAAACTAAGGACAATGCCATCAGGTTTGTGACCACCTATGGTAGGAACATCAACATAATCAGGGACATCATTAATAATAATTGGAATATTTTATTAGCAAATGAGGATTTATGCAACATTCTTACCCCAAGATGTTTATTTTCTTATCGGAGGGGTGTACCCTTGGTTCTTATTTTAACCATTATAAACAGGGTTGTTTCATCAGACAGTCTGAATGACAACTCACTTTGGTTGGGGATAAACTGATTGGGTCCTTCCCCTGTGGTCACTGCTCATTTTGTCAGTTTATGTGAAAATCCAAGCAGTTTTCCAATAGAAACACTAGCAAAGTTTATGACATCCAATTTTTTTGCCAATTGTGGGACTGATTGGCTGATTTATTTAGCCACATTCTCATGCTCTTCTTTCTATGTTGGACAGACTTCTAGGCCATTACGTATATGTATGTCCAAACATTTTAGTGACATTTGGAACAAACGGACATCCAGTGCCTTATACAAACATGTAATGGCCCACACTACAGCCAGGTTTAATTTCATGATTATTGACAAAATTCAGGGGGACAGGTGAAATAAGTTAGGGTGGCATGCCATACTCAACAAAAAAGAAAAAAAGTTGGATAATTAGGCTGGGTGGATTGTTTTCCCTGGGTCTCAATGATCATCTGTAATTAATGGTTGGGGTTTTAGCCTAATGGTGATGTTGCTTTAAATTTTTGATTGATTGGGGGTATATATAATGCCACAAAAGATTGTGTGTTCATCACTGAAGAAGGCAGGTTTGCCAAAACCGGTCTGATTGTGTGTGCATTTTTGGTGTTGCCACAATAAATATATGGTTTTCTTAATCCTTGGGTGCTGGCTTCCTTTTTTGAAGTGGATTAATATGCAATATAACATAACTAAGCCCACTAAAACTCGTATGATTAATTATTACATTGACTCATTTAGGAAAATTATTAATGCAAATATAGATTTAAAAATCTGGTTTGATCTTTTAACATCATTAACAGCTACAAAGAGCTATCCACATAAAATATACAAAGAAATAATTAATTCCTGGAAACAGATAGGATTTGTTTGTTGGCTTCAATGTATCAAAGAACTAAAAATTCTGGATATGCAAACAATAGAAACAATATACAAAATTTCACAACAAGATTGTCTAACTATGCAAAGCATTCTGACGTAGTCGTGAGATTTATGCAGAATAATTAGTAATTCTTCATTTAAAGAAATACTTAAACTTACAAAATACCTATATGAAATCATATATAATGATTATGACATGGGAAATAGTATTTCAAAATTTTACAAGATATTGATAAATTATAAAACAACACCCAAATCCTCATATTGGAATTATATAACAAAAGGACACTCGTTACAGCTAACTGAAGAAATTGAATCAAATATTTTATTATCAATAAAACATACGTCCTTTGCACAATACTGGAAAGTTTTTAATTGGAAATGGTTGAACAGAGCATTCTTAACTCCAGATAGAATTATTAAAATTAATTCTTCGACAAAGGGATTATGTTGGAGGTGTGAGCAAATACGCAATGCAGATTGGAATCACATTTTTTTGACTGTGTTAAAATTAAGCCATTTTGGAATGGTATTAAAAACTTTTTAGAAGCTTTATTTAATGAATCGTTTAACTTATCTAAAGCTCTAGTATTGTTAAATGTGTACAAAGGTCCTCATTTCAATCAGTCAAATATATATCTAGTTTGGACAATACTTGCAATCTCAAGGAAGTGTATGACAAGAAGATGGAATACAAACAATACCAACTTCGGAAGTCTTCTACATCTTACTGAAGACCACAGCATTGTTGGAAATTAAAATAAAAAAAATAAGGATTCATCGTAACCCATTTATTAACAATCCATGGAAAAAAGTATTATCATTGATTGACACTTCACAATAACTGAACAGATACACTCTGATAAATGGATTGCTATGCCTATAAAGTAATTGTATATATTGAGCTCTGTTATAGTGTCAGGCTGATGTAAATAGTGTACGTAGTTATTTAAGATGTTATATCGAAATACTATGGAATTTATTCAACTGTATTTGAAAAATACAATTTTTTTGAGAAAAAAAAGAAGGTTCATGCTAATGTACAACCTGTATATTCCATCTACTTCCTATATTTGGAAGTGCCATATTAAAAATTTGCCCCTATTTCTGGTCTTTTGTCCCCCATTTTTATAGCTTTGTCTACATTTCTCACTCTACGAGGTTGAGACTGTTACATTCTAACACATTTCTATGTGACATCTATGTCAGATATGTCCATATTACTGGTTATTTGTCCTCTCATTAAGTTGGCCTCTGTGCAGATGTCTTGCACTAACAACGTGACAACTATTTGCAAAGCCCTGGTGATTCTTGTGGCATTCCTCACTAATCCATGCACAGTAGGTGCTCTGCTCTACATGGAATTGATATTTGTGTTTGCTTACAAGGTTTCGTGGCCAGCAACACTCTTGTGAGCCATGAAAACTAGCTTAGGTCCACCATGCTTCATTAATATGCATTGTGCTCTGCATGTGTCATTCACCCTCGTGTTAACAGGTAAACTCTGTGTAGGCTCTGCACAAAGCCTACATGGAGTTTATTAAATCCCAGGGAGCATGTCAGCAAATGTTTTATCTATCTTCACACTACAATTTGATAGTGTTGCAGAATCTCAAATTGAATTCTATCAGTGTGTGTGTGTGTGTGTGTGTGTGTGTGTGTGTGTGTGTGTGTGTGTGTGTGTGTGTGTGTGTACACTGATGCTGTCATTAGAATACTAGACTCTTCAGATCTTCTGATGTCACTCCGAAAGAAAAAAGGAGATAGGAGCAATAATTGCAGTAAGAAAAATATTTATTCCCAACTGTCATCAGACATGTCATTGCTTTCATTTTTACATTGTCTAAGATGTATATAACAGCTCAGCAATGATCTAGTCATATTTTAACATGCATGATAAACATGTATTACATATATGCTAAAAATATGCACTCCTGCATTCCTAATATTCTCAAAAAAATTCCAGAACATATTCTATGATCCTACTGCCATTAACGTAGCTAAAGTGAAACACAGCAAATCTGATTAAACATGTAAGGACTTACATATGCATATTACACGCACTTTCGTAGCGCATTAATCCAATAAACTAAAATTATAGCATTTTACATAAAATATTAGCACTTCAATATCAGAGTATAGAACACTATTTATTTCTAACATTCATACTGCTTTATAAATATTAAGCCAGTAAATTTGTATTTATGTTATCTGTAATACAAAAATTAATTTTGGCACCACTATTGCTGTAGAGTTCATTACCTCCCTACCTTCCAGCTTGTCAAGGTTTTACATATCCTTCCCATATCTTAATACGTGCTATATATATATATATATATATATATATATATATATATATATATATATATATATATATATATATATATATATATATATATATATATATATTTATATATATATATATATATATATATATATATATGGGTCTACTTGAAAACACCGACATGCAAAACACCAACGAGAACACAGAGACCGGAAGATCGACAACTGAGATGAGCGACATTTTAAAAGCCTGATGCTGAGAACACCGACATGTTATGGTAAGTGTGCGATAGTGGCAGACTTTAGGGTTAGGGGCGGGTTAAGTGAGTTAGGGTTAGGGTGTGGGTAAGGTAAGTGTGCGATAGTAACAGACTTTAGGGTTAGGGGCGAGTTAAGTGAGTTAGGGTTTGGGCGCGGTTAGGTGAGTGTGCGATAGTGATGGACCTTAGGGTTAGGGTTTGGGTTAAGGTTAGTGCATAGATAGTTGTGTATGTAAGGTTTAATGTAGGTTTGTAAGTTTTTGTTGTGCTTGTATTGTGTGTGTGTTTTTCGGAAAAGGTATTTGTTTTGCTTTGTTGATTATCGGGATTGTGGTTTGTTGGGCATGTGAAGTTTCATGCTTTTAAACTGTCAGTCATCTCAGCTGTCGATCTTCCGGTCTCGGTGTTCTCATCATCGGTGTTTTGCGTGTCGGTGTTTTAAAGTAGACTCATATATATATATATATATATATATATATATATATATATAGCGCTTTCTGTGTGGAGTTTGCATGTCCTCCCCACGGTCGAGTGACGTTCGAAAGACATTGTGAATGGGCGTACCTTCGTTGAAAGTTGGGTGTCGGGCTGGCACCTCAGCACCGTAAAAATCTACTGCCAATCATTAGCGGACCGGAGTTCTGCTGTAGTGACCCCTAACTGGGAAAAGCCGAAAGAACAACATATCCATATATATATATGTTTGTGTGTGTGTGCGCGTGTGTGTGTGTGTGTGTGTGTGTGTGTGTGTGTGTGTGTGTGTGTGTGTGTGTGTGTGTGTGTGTGTTTTTAAATTTAAATAAAATTAAGAAAAAACTCATTTTTGGAACTGAAGAGATGTTGGATCAAATGGTTCATATCTGCTGTCAATATTGATGAAGCCAATTATATAAACTTTTTATTAAGTATATTGATGTACTAATGACAACAGAAAAAGAGAATGGAGTAGCGACCATAACTGTAGTGAGAAGTTAACATGAATTATTCTGTGCTATTATGAAAAGGCAAAGCTGTAAATTGCAGAAGGATTAAAGCTGGGTAGACATGGAAGGAAAAACAACAATACATAGGCGTTTAGTTACAGTGATATTCATGGCCGGGCAAAATTATGCTTTTAGTGTTATAAGGATTTGATTAAGGAGAAGACAGAAGTTAATGACAAAGTTGAGAACATAAGTGATGCTTCTTACTGAATATCAAACACTGTTAATTAATTCTAGCTACCTGGTTTACAAAACTGCCTTTTCACCCATGCATTCATGATTGTGTAGACCAGATGATGTGAACATGCATGCAAAACATTTAAAGTGGGTTTAAAGACAATTATGATTGGAGTTAAGTGTGGCTGGCAAAGGTAAGACAAATGTCTAATGCAATACTGAGAGTTACATAGACACACACATTCTTTTTGCTGACTATATTAGGAGCATGAGTTTTATAATGATGTCTTTGGTGGGAAATCATTGTTAGGAGTATAAGCTTTATAATGTGGTCTTGCGTGGGAAATTATGGTTATGAATAGAAGTTTTATAATTAGGTTTTGGATGGGAAATCATTGTTAGGAGTATGGATTTTATCATGATGTCTTGGGTGGGAACTCATTTGTCAAGGGTCTGGTTATTACTTGTATTAGCCTATTTCCCTGTAGTGATCTTGAGCACATTGGAGATTACTTGAGTCATTTGCATAAAGCTCCACTTTTTGTAAAGTAAACTTGAAGAGACTGTTAAGAAAGATACATGGTTTCAGAAGTCAAGATGGTGGCCAGATGATAAGCACACTCTCCTTACTGCTCCTGACAAAAATCCATCTCTCAACCACAGAAAGCTAACATCGTTAACTAATGTTAAAAACCTAATGCAGGGTCTTACTAAACATCAGATCTTTGATTTATATAATTTATAGCCTAAATTAAGATCTATTAAGCAAAAAAAAAATCCATTAAATCAATCCAGGATTGCTCCAAGAATTAGTCACATGCACCCCGGCCCATGCATTTCTGGATAAAAGAGACAAAAAAAAAAAAAAAAAAGAAAAGAACCACAACCTGGAAAAAGGAAACCATTTATAATTAAAAAATATGTATACAGAACCAGACCAGATGGAAGCACAAGTCACTAAAGCCAAGCTTTCACGAAGTGCATCCTCGGAGAAAGAGGTAACTACCAAAAGACAGAGAACATTAAAACTGCAGCAACAAGAATTACTAAAGTCAAACAGCAAATCAAAAACTGATCATCGATATGGCTTAGAAGACCTGAAATCAGCACTACAGCCCCTACAAGCTGAAATACAAAACTTCTCTGCAAAATTATCAGGTTTTGGCAATTCTCTGGATCAAATAATGAACCGTCTTGAACAAACTGAAGCCAAAACAATAAATAATGAAATAAAAATTATAGAAATTCAAAAAGAATTACAAATGAAAGAGTCCACCATTAGTGAGATCTAACTAAAACTAACAGACCTGGAAGTCAGAAGCAGAAGGAATAACATCCTTATAAGCAACCTTCCTGAGTGCTATGAGCAAGCTCAACTCCACAACATACTCAAATACATCTTTGCCTCACTGCTAGATAATGAAGTACTGTCCCAAGAAATAACTATTGAGAGAGCTCATCTCAACTTGCTGACATCCCAAGACAGATATATGCCAAAAAATTAAATTTTCAACAAGTACAAAAAAATGCTTATAGTAAAAAATTAAAAATTAATCCAATGGAAAGGTCATAGAACATCCATCACCCAAGACATTCTGTTGCAAATAAAACAAAAGGCAAATATTCTCACCTTACTGTGCACTCCTAATAAATAAAAAAGTGAAATTTCAAATGAGATATCCAGCTACTTTAGTCTTCCAATTCAACGATCATAAATACCCGGCAAGCTCACCAGGGGAAATCAAATCTGCATGCTTGAAAGCTTTTAATGAAGCTCCACAACTCTGAAAAGAAGGAAGGGGGAAAACCAGTAATAATCCTTTTCACCTCTCATCCTCCCCCCTCCACTCTTGATTGCATAAGTCAAGCGATCAACAAAGCCAAGAATACTTATTTGAGCATTTAAAAACTTTAACAGTGAGCTAAAACCAAAATTATTTATTTATTTACTTATTTATTTATTTATTTTATATAATAAACACCTCCATGACAACATTCTAATAACCGCACGTCATCGGTAGTGATAAACCTTAATGAATGGGCCTACCAAATCTGAACTGCTGTTGCCGATAATGCACTTAGAATAGCTGCACTGTCTCCAACTTTCTGCATATAACTGCATATGATCCATACACATAAAAATGTTGAGAATACTGGCAACTACAATGTCTCTAATCTTGAACAAACTAAGTCCACATTAAAGTACGACATATGCAACTGTTTCATT
Source organism: Protopterus annectens (assembly GCF_019279795.1). Taxonomy (NCBI): domain Eukaryota; kingdom Metazoa; phylum Chordata; order Ceratodontiformes; family Protopteridae; genus Protopterus; species Protopterus annectens. The sequence goes on along the minus strand of NC_056725.1, from coordinate 745,283,158 downwards.
GCAATGTAAGAAGGGGGAAAAAAGCATTTACTGTAAAAGCATTTGCTATAATACTGTGGTAAAACATATCAAGAGCTAACTACATAAAAAGAGTCATGAAGCAGGAAGGAAAAAGACGAATTGGGATTTTCAGTGACAATGCACCTTGAAAAGAAAAGCTAGAATTAAATGGGAAGAGTGGGAGAGGGGAAGGAGTCTATAACAAAAAAGAAAAGGAGAGAAAAGAAAAAGTTGAGGTCTTTATTATAAAGACAATACGGTAATGGCACAAAGCCTCATCTATCTCTATGTACTAAATAAGCAGAATGGTGTGATCAGAATAATGGAGTTCCACATGCAGTGACCGTTTCAACTCATACAGTTCGAAGGATTATCTCAAATCAGAACTTCTTGCTCCATAAGAGTGTGTAATAATAACAACTGGTTGGATGTGGCATCTACAAATAGTAGCAAGAATCTATCAAATAGAGAATACTTTATTGGGTGCTTTATGTTTACATTTGTGTAATTAAAAAGTCGTGAATATACCACTTCTGCCACATCCCAGTTACATATCCAGTTGCTTATGACTTGCAACAAATTACTACAGTTAATGCACCTTACCAAGAAGTTTTTTTTTTAGTCTGAAAGTAGCCATAAACACTTGGCCATACAGCTCTGATTTACTTTACCTTATGTAGATATATACAAATGCTTTAATGGAAAATGTTGTATTATTGTTGTATTCAAAACACACTGGCATAACAACTTATTCAGGAGTAAGGATAGCGAGTGCTGTGAAATGTAGGACTGCTTAATCTTGTAAAGCTGAAAGTGTTGTATAATAGTTTGATAATTAGTATTGCAATACTTTGGAATTGTAATTTTAGGAAACTTTCTGAAATAGGTTATTGCTATTCTCTTTCATTTTGGGGGGCTAGGTGGATAGGCACCAGGAGAGCAGTGAAAGAGATATGTGTCACCAGGAATATAACCTCTTTTTTATCTGTAAACAAAAATCTCTGTATATTAAATAAGATGGGATGTACAACCAAAAAGAATAAACAGAAATATTTAAAAGGAGGTGATAGAGGTTGAATGATGGAATATCAATGGTCTTCAGGACAAAAAAAAAAAAAAAAAGAAAAACTGCTTATGCCCTTAACCTTTCAATCAAATGCAAATATTACCATTTTACAATAAATGCATATGTACAGTGATCAATGGGAGAAGGACAAAAACAAACCATGGATAAACCAAAGTGTTGGAGCAGGTAATAGTACAAATTCAAAAGGAGTTGCAATAATCAGCAAAAAATCATTTAAAGGGGAAATTATTAAATATAAAGTAGATGATAAGGGATGATGGTGTTATTTCACAAGCTCAGTCCCCTCATATGACATGCCTTTCTGCTTTTTAAATGGTTATGGCCCATGTATTAACCCGCAAGACTTTGTTTATGAAATTTACAATATACTTAAAAAGTTTCAGGAACATTATTTTATATTGGGAGGCAACTGGAATGTACTAATAAACCCTACTAAAGATAGATCATCCAGAACTAACACACAAGCATCCCAGGTCTTGCCAGCTATACAATATCTAATATATGACTTCAACCTAGTAGTCCCTTATTTTCAAAATCAAAATGATAAGTCAACAAGTAAATACACTTATTATTCACCCTGCCACAAATCCTGGTCAAGGATAGATGTTTCTTGATATCTGAATGTCTAATAAGATCAGGAATATCATACAAAACAGAATCTATATCTCTTTCGGACCATTCATAAATTTCTATCATACTAAATTACCCCTCAGCTAAATCTCTCCAAAGAAATAACTCAAACTGGTCACTAAATCCAAATCTACTAAAAAATGAACAAAAAAAAATAAATAAATAATACAAGAGATAACAGATATCCTGGCTCAACTAGAAGGAAATATGTCTAAGTCTGATATTCCCCATGACATCCAATGGTGTGCAGTAAAGGCTACAATTAGAAGTTTACTAATACAAAATGCCTCAATATACAAAAGACAGACTAGAGAAAAGAGAAATAAGTTAGAACAAGAGTTGAAGGAAACAGAAAACAAAATCCAAAATAAGTACAGTACTGAGCTTGAAAATAACATGTTGAACATGCAAAAGAGCTTAACTCACTACAAATGCAAGCCTATACAATTGAAGAACTGAAATTTCTTGTAAATATGCTGATTGGGCCCAAGACCCATTGAAAACTCTAGCAAGACTAATACATATTAAGCAATCTCCTTCTAGAATAATGGAAATTGAAGTTAAAGGTAAACCAATATATACAAACCCAGAAACTGTCAGGTCATTTGAGGAAATATTTAAAAATGGTCCACAAAAGCAACTTCCTGCAGAAAAATATGAACATTACCTAGATAAATTAATATTCCCAAAAATAAGTAATACAGAAAGTGACATGCTCAAGGCACCCTTTACAAAAGCAAACATTAAAGCAGCAATAAATAATTTAAAACCAGGCAAAGCTCCAGGACCTGATGGATCTACAGCTGAATTTTATAAACCCTTTAGTGCACAAATGTTGAATATTCTATTAAAAACTTATAACTATATTATGAAATATGGTATCCCAGATCTATATCTTAAAAATTCAAAAACTATTCTCATCCTTAAACCTAATTCCAATAAATTAAATCCCTACATCTACAGACCCATTGCATTAATAAATGTTGACTTAAAGACAATGTCCTTAGTCCTAGAAAATAGATTGAAAAAGATATTACCCTTTATAATTTCTCCCGAACAATCAGGATTTATGTATAAAAGACAAGGCTGTGATAATATGCTTAAATTAGATACTGCTATTTCAGTCCTAGAAAAATATAGTAACCCAAGATATGCCCTATCACTAGATGCATGCAAAGCCTTCGACAAAGTGAATTTAGAATTCTTATATAAAACAAATGAATACTTTAAGATATTTCAAGAATTTATTGATATAATCAAAACACTCCATAGAAGCTTATATACAACAATTTCAGTTTACAAAGTAAATTCAAATCTAATAAAAATCATAAATGGTACCAGGCAAGGGTACCCCCTGTCTCCCTATCTGTTAAACATTTATTTAGAACCCCTTTACCTATATAGGGCAACACACTTTTCATCATATTCCAACAATTCAAAATACCAAGTTAAAATTCACTGCTTTTGCAAATGACTTAAATATTTACTCTGAACTTCCAAATATGGACTTTCACAAAATTTTAGAAACAATAGTTGATTTTTCAAGTAGCATAAATTTTGAGGTCAGTCATTCAAAATCCTTTACTTTCCCAATACATCCTGTAGGACAAGAAGCATATTAGTTAACAGAAACTGAAATTAAAATAAACTACTTGCTTAAATATCTGGGAATAAGATTCAAGCATACTCAAAAATACCTAATGAAAAATAACTTACAAAAAACCTGGGAAAATATTTCTAAGGACATTACTAGATGGAATAGTATAAAATTCCTTTTCTATCCAAAATAGCTATTATCAAAATACATGTCCTTCCCAAAATTTTATATTATTTCAATACTACTAATTTAAATATTCCACTTAAGTTTTTTTCATGCAATACATGCAGAATTGTCTAGATTCATTTAGTTCCTGAAATCAGTCAGGATTGGCTACAATAAGCTAATCCTGCCTATAGGAAATGGTGGAATTGGCCTGCCAGACTTTAAATTGTGCTATGAAATAAGTTGTGACAGTAAAATCCTTCAAATTGCAAATTACAATAAAAAAAATAACGAGTGGTTTCCAATGTTGGTGAATATATGGAGTAACTATATTAGAACTCAAAATATTAATTCTAAATCACTTCCAATTATTAAACAAGAAAATATTAAAAAAAGAATACATAAATTGATTAAAGATAAAATAAACACATTTCAAAAGCTAATGAAGTCCTTAAAGTTAGAACATACCCTAGTATTTCTACAACTCCTACACTTAAACTCAGACCTTAAAATTAATAATAATATGTTAAATTTAAATGCTCATCCCTCAATAAGAAATTGTACAGTATGGGACTTTTATAAACTAAAATAAAATTCTATTGAGGAGATTAGGTCAGTTTTAAAGTTACAGAAAAATATGTCATTTTAGTATGACAAATTAAAGACATAATTAACTCAATAACACAAGAGATAGATACTAGTGATATCAATATTATCATGGCAGAATCAATCCTGAGAGGTGTGATATTGATATCTAAGAGCAAAATGATGTCTAACCTCTGCAAACTAATCTCTTCAATTAAATATCAATCCTCTATATTGTTTTCAGACTACTGGGATAAGGTAAGCAAAAGCAATAGTATAGAACAAAAATTACAAGCCATACAAAATATGATGAAACTAGTTCCTTTAAAAAAAACTGATATTTACTCAACTTATGATAAACAATAATGCTTACCCAATCCTTGTAAAACTAAATAAATATTACTCAAGTTCATCACCATACTGTCCTTACTGTCCGTCAAAAATAGCTGATGTGCTCTATGTGTTCTGGAGTTGGAAACACACAAACTGTGGTGTTCATTAAGAATGAAATTAGGGAAAAGGGGGTTATGAAAAATCAACACTTTCATGGGAATATGCCATTCTTCATATAGTTCCTCGTAACATATCCAGATTGAATACCCATGTATTGCTTACCACCTTCAGTCTAATTAAGTTATATATAACCCAAAACTGGCTTGACCATACCAAATTATCTTGTATGGCAGTAAAATATATGTATATCTTCACACAAATTAGTTGCAAAGGACAAAAAGAGTCTCTCCTATCTACATTTATTTATTTTACATTTGTTGACTGGGATAGTCCAACTGGATACATTTTCATTTTCAGCGAAGGCCCGGGGAGAAAAGCTCCAATCATACAGATAATAATATACACAATAAAAGTAAAGCTTGGTTTACAAAGTATAATAGATAACACACACATTAAAAGACTAGTAAGGTAAGATTTACAGACTGTCATAGTTAAAAGGGCATTAGAGAAAGTCAGTGTTATATGCAGTACTATTTGTATACAATAATAAAGAGGAAGAAAAAATTAAATATTCAGGAGCAGGAAAATTACAAGAGGCAGAGCATGTACTAGAGCCTAGTTAAGTAGGGATGATATAGTCTGGGGGCATAAGAGTGGAATAATCCAAAGTCCTACCTGACATGGTATCTTAATGTATGATAGGATATACACATAGAAAGTAGTAAGATGTAATAGGGGTAAGAGTAAGGGAGTAGGTGGGGTGTGAAAAATAAAGGGGGTATTGAGTCATGAGTTACATAAATATTGGAGTCTTCACTTTAACAATATATAGAAAGTTTAAACTATGTAGAAGTGCTTTAAAAATAGGAAATTAAAGTATGTACCATTTAACTAAAACCAAAATCCCAGAAAAATATAGACAAAGAGATGAATAATTCAAAAAGAAAATATAATACAAACAATTCCCTTCAGGCTTTCTCTTTTATTTTTCTCTTGTTTTTTCACCTAAAGAGCTGTATATATGAATGAATGGTGACACTACTGTTGTAAATAATTGTGAATAGATTTCTTGTTGTTATGTTTTAAAATGTGCAAGGTATGTGCACAAACAACAAACCACTTTGAATGGTTAATTTCTTGTTATGAGTACAATGCTGCATATTACTTACATTCACAATGCCAGCTATTTTGCTGTGTAACACAATCAGTTTAATTGTATGTTAAAAAGGAAATCTTATTTTGAAAGAAAGAAAGATGCATAGGTTCATAGATGCACAGGTAAATATTTGGCAGTCAGTCTTCATTTTTTATTAGCTGAAGCAGAATACCTGACATAAAGTCTTGCCTCCTGCACCAAGGACAGGCACACACAAGAGGTCTGGGAGAATTTGTGAATTATGCAGTTGTTGAGGATAATACTAAAGCTAGTAAGGGTACTACTTTGTTAAACAGACAGTAGCAGTTTACTGGAGAGGTGGGGATGTTCTGGGATAAGAAATGGTCATGTTAGCATGCCCTGTTAATTTGCTGGTACAGATCAAGGTGATTTGTACAAGTGTTTGCAGAAATATTTTGCTCTGTAAAGGCATAATAAGTCAAGGAGTGTTGGGATGTCATTGCAAGAAAGGTTAAACATAGCTCACCATGGAGTGTCTATAAGAGACAGAATACAGAAAATCAGCAGCTAGATGGTCTATATTATTTTGGGACTTGAGGCCCTTGACTCTTTTATTAGAAAAAACATTAGAGTCTCAGAAGCTGACCAATATATTTTGATGCATATTAAAGAGGGCATTATATTTAATGATGCGGCAGATAAGAGTTGAGTAAAGTATAAGCAAGACTTCCTTTCATCTATGTGTGGTGATCTTTGTTATTAACGGGGCCAAATAGAAGTATTTCTGACTACACTGGTAATGTTATGGTCAAAAGAAGGGCAGTACTCCACAAAGATATCTAGAACTCTAATGACAGTAGAAGTTTTGAGGGTGGTTCATCTTTGCATTATTTCAGTGAATTGTTTATTTTATCAAAGTGCTGTATATTTTCACACTTAGTTTGAAGGCATTGTCCTTCCACCAGTTGTTTGCACAGTCCAATGCTTCCTGGAATAATTTCATATCAGTAGGCGCATGATTAACAATACCTGATTTATGGTGTCCAAGAACTTAGTTTGTCAACGACCTGGAATATTGGTTCATAGGTAGTTACTAGACTTGCAGTCCAGGGGTCCATTGAGGAGTCTAGCCCAGATTCTCAGTTGTTCCCAAGCACTGTCTGGTTCACTGACTTGCTCAAGATCACACAGTAGATAAATGAGGGCTAAGGAAACTGCATCTCACAGCCTTAACCATCTGAGCCACCTGCCAAAAATAAACGTGCTGCTAGGCAGTCTTGAGTTGTAGTTCTGAGAAATGTATATAGTAAATAATATGGCTGCCTAGCACTGAGCCCTGCAGAACAACACTAGAGATATTTTTACTTTCCAAGGTGGTGCCTAAACCTCTAACAACACGAGTTCTGCCTATCAGAAGTTTATTATATAATTTGCTGCATTAATATTCTAATTCAGGAATTTGTCGATGATGCCTGCATGGAGAGCAGTGCCAAATGCTTTAGCCAGGTCCAGTTATGCGGTGTGGACTGCATAACCACTGCATACCACTTCAGTTCCTTTTTCATAGAAGTTTACAAGGTTAAGGAGACATGAGCTATTTTTGACAAAGCAGAACTGATGTGGGTCCAGGACTAAGAGGCTATCGATGTCAGCATTAATGAGGTCTAAGGTATATGATACATGATACATGGCTTTCCAAATAAGATTAGGAAGACCGATGGGTCTGTAGTAATCTGTCTCTGTGTTTTGACCCCTCACTTTGTTTAGGAGTATTATAATTGCTGTTCTGCATACTTTGGAGACATAGCCAGTGGCTACTTTCATGTGGAAGAGGTTTAGAAGGTGCTCTGAGAGGCCATATTTAGCAGGAGTAATTACTCCACCCAGTATGTTATTAAAGCCTATAGAAGTGATGCTCTTAGTTTTTGACAGGGCTTAAGTCACAAAGAATTTGCAGGAAGATAGCTTTTAGGAAAACCCAAAACAAAGAAATATTCAGTTGGGATTACTGAGAGCTTTATGTCAGGAAACTGCCGATTTCTAGTCAGACTTTATGAGAGGATGATACCATTGGAATTGTGGCAGCTGAAGTGATAATAGAACAGCAATATTTATAAATGTTTATCCCCTTCTTGGGGTGCTGTCGAATTATTCTAGGCAGTTTAAATTTCTAAGGTCAGGGAGGCATTGAACATGTTTTCTTGTTGTGCTGTAATTGAAATCCTCAAGGATAAATGTGTTTGGGATTATGAGTATATTAATCAGGGTGTTGAGATAGCTATAGCGGTCTACAGAGCACATGGTAGGAGTTCTTAAAGTATGATAAAATCAGGGTTAACCTTGCTCATGTTGCCATGGATCTGCAGATCTTTGACTGTTGTTTGATAAGGAATTTGTCAGGAAATAGGGTTAGGGTAGAAAAATACTGACACTTCCGTGCAGTTACCCTTAGGTCTGAAACTATGGTAGACACTGAACCATGACATATAGAGAGTGGTGTCATTACATGCAAACATGTTTCTGTAACCACACATATATGTAAATGTTCAACTTGCAGGAAGACCTCAAGTTGGGCATATTTTTTATTGAGACTTCTTACACTGAGTAGAACCACCTTGATATGTTCTGAATTAGGATTTGCTAGGTCTACTTGCCTAGGAGATGGGGACAGCAAATGTGCTAGCCAGAATGTGAAATCACAGGTAAGAGAGACATCAAACATCCTTGTCAAAGCAAATAGGTTTGTTATCCATCTCATCACAGCCAGACACATACTGCAGTTCCCCTTAAATATCAGCTACCAAATCAATTATTAAAGACAGTTATCTTATTTTTGAATCTTGGCATCAGTCTAGGTGATGACAAAATAGTACACAAGATAAATGCCTTCCCTGCTTAGGTTGCAACCATAGTAAGGTCAGTCACACCTTTCTGCATCTCCTTTTGGGTGGAGCATCTACGGTCATTCAGGCAAGTCCGGGCCATGGTTATATTTGCCAGGATGTAGAGATCTAAGAGCTCTTGCAGCTTCCCATATCCTGGTTCCAGAAAAACAACTGTCATCATGTTCCTTTTCAGCCTAGTGAGGGTGGTGTTTTTATGCTTGTGTTTTATGCTTCAAGTCTCCAAATGATGTGGACATCCTACAAAAGGGCCTCACTGAGACTGAAGTCTGGTGTCACAGCCATGGCCTCAAGCTCAGTGCCAAAAAGTGCATTGTCATCTCCTTTGGTAAAAACTCTGTACCCATGAACTACCACATAGGCGACAGTCCACTTAATGCCAAAGGTGTGATAAGAGACCTCAAGACTCAAGCGGACAGTAGCCTCTCCTTTGATAATCACATTGCCACAGTAGTCAGGAAATCTTTCTATGTGGCACACCTCATCACAAAAGGGTTCTCATCCAGGAAAAAAGAGGCCATTGTCCCCCTCTACTCGGCTCTCATCAGACCCATTATAGAGTACAACTCCCCTTTTGGAATGTACCTCACAAGACATATGCAACAGCTGGAAAGGCCACAAAAATACCTCACAAAGAGGATTATAGGACTCAAATAGATCACCTGTGCTGACCACCTCAAAAAACTCCAGCTTTACTCCGTAGCATATCACCTACTCCGAGGTGATCTCTGCCTAACATACAAAGCTATTTCAAACCCAGAGCTGTTGGATATGCTACACCTAAAGAAATCCCAATCTCTTTGAGCTCTAGGGACCTAAACCTTGTCACCACAATAAACAGGACATGCTGGAGGGATAGATTCCTGACAAAGAGACCTCCCATACTCTGGAACAAGCTACCTATCTATGTCAAGCAGAGTTCCTCACTAGTACTCTTCAAGAAAAATCTTGATGAGTGAATGGGCAGGGGCGGCCATGCTATTCGACTGCCGGACTGCAGCCCCCTCAACAAAAAGAATTAAAAACAAATTAAAAAAAAAAAAGAAAAAAAAGTTTTTAAAAATTCACGGGGTTTGCTCATGCGCAGTAGTCCAGACTACTGCGAGTCTATGCGCATGCTCCAGGCAGTCCAGCAGTCCCAATAGGGGGACATGAGGAGATGTCTGTGCACTTTAAAGTGCACAGACTCACTGGGAAAACGCATCGGGGCCGGACTGCTGGTGTTGCAGTCAGGAATTGCTGCAGTAGTCTCGTCGGGAAGGGGTTTGGATCTCGGGGAATCTCGCGGGTCTTGGATTATTGCGCGGGCAGCGTTTGGGATATTATAGACAGCCGGGACAGGTAAGTGTGTTTGAAAGTATAGTGCTTTTTACTATATGAAGTTTGTGTTTGAAAGTATGGTGCTTTATGCTATGTTTACTGTTTGAATAGATGGAGGTGTGTGTGACTGAAAGTATGGTGCTTTATGCTATGTTTACTAAGTATGGTGCTTTATGCTATGTTTACTAAGTATGGTGCTTTATGCTATGTTTATTGAGGGGTGTGTGTGTGTGTGTGTGTGTGTGTGTAAATGCCCCAGGTGCTCATGGTGGTGTGGTAGGGAATACCTCAGGCTTGAACCCTGTACCCTGTATGCAGGTGTTAAAGACTTGAGTTCCCTACCCACCACCATTTGTAAAAAAATTGCAGATTTTTGCCTCATATTTGATCTGATCTGTTCCTCATAATATCTGTGGTTTGTAAATGTTGCAATGCTTGATATTTGATGGTGTAGTAGTAGCATTGTTGCCTCATAACTGCAGGTTCTCAGGTTTGATTCTTGGCTGGGGTTCCTTCTTTGTGGGGTCTGTTATCTTCTCCCTGTGTTTGTGTGGGCTTGCTTTTATTTGATGGTGCAGTGGTAGCATTGTTGCCTCACAGCTGTAGGTTCTCAGGTTTGATTCTTGGCTGGGGTTCCTTCTTTGTGGGGTCTGTTATCTTCTCCCTGTGTTTGTGTGGGTTTGCTTTTGTGTCCTCCCATGTTACAAAAACATGTCTGCATTATTTCTTCCTGGGCCTCTGCTGAAAATTGTTTTTTTGTTCCAAGTCAGACTGTCCTGATTAACAAATGTTAAATAAAATTGACAGGCATTTGAATTTCAGACTTCAGGTTTCTGAATGTTTAATTTCTTACATATTTGATGGTGCAGTGGCAGTATTGTTGCCTCATAGCTACAGGGTTTGTGGTTTGATTCTTGGCTGGGGTGCCTTCTTTGTGGAGTCTGCATCTTATCTCTGTGTTTGTGTGGATTTGCTCTGCTGTCCTGCCATTTTACAAAGACGTGTCTACAGTATTTCTCCCTGGGCCTCTGCTGAAAATTGTTTTTGTTCCATCAGAAGTAAAATTGACAGGCATTTGAATTTCAGACTTCATAGTCTTCAGAAAATACATGGTAAAACAACTTTTTATTCTAGCAATAATATATAGTAACACAACCTTTTATTATAGCAATTTTTTAAGTTTATAAGATGACTATTTGAAAAATTTCCTTATTTTTGGGACTGTAATACCCTGTTAGTGGCTTTGTCCAGTTTTTTTGTGCTAAGGTTGACAGCTATGGCAAGAACTGAATTCACTGAATATGTTTGAGGGCTGTATTCCCTCATTACTGGGTTTGTCCAGGTGTTTTGTGCTAAGAGGTTGACAGCTATGGTGAGAATTGAATTCATTAAATGATAGCCATTTAAGTTTCAGTCTTCCTCTCGTTCACAAAACAGCTGATTTGGCGAAGTGGTATATTGCTCTTGACTGTTTTGCACAGGGACCTTATCTGTAAAATGTACGGTTGGAACACAGCATTTTTCTTTCACAAAGCAGGTGATTTGGCATAGTGGTATGTTGTTCTGACTCTTTTTTGCACAGGGACTTTGGCAGTAAAATGTATGGTGGTAACACAGCATTTTATTCTAGCAGCTTTTCAAGATTATACAAGCAATGTTTGACCCACCCCAATAAATTTGGCTTTTTCCAGACTTCTTGTGCTGCGAAGTTGAGATGCAGTTGAGTATTGAGTAGACTTTACAAGGAGCTGAGAGCTGCAGGGGAAGAGAAGTTTAGTGCTAATAGCACAACAGGCTGTGTATTTGCTTTTGATGCAGAAGGTTGTTGGTTCTACTCCCATAAGGGGTGAATGCTGCCGTACTGAAAGTTAAGATACTAATTATGAGCCTGTTATCAGTTTGCCATCCATTTCCTATTGCAATATTACTAGCTTATTTTTAATGTAATTTAGGCAATTTATTCCTCAGGGGTATCAGATACTTTATTGTTCGATGAAACCATGAAATATAAAGGTGACTGCTAGCAGCAACCTCTTCATTACAGATTTATTTAATGTGGAATTATTTAGATGACTTTTTAACTACTTCAGAGATTGTGCATATTTACTGATAATGGTGGACTGTAGAATTGTGCATATTTACTGATAATAGTGGACTGTAAAAGTTTGAGTAGACTTTTATGATGGAAATGTTCTGAATTGGGCAGTTTTGTTTCATTGTTTACTGGAAAAATGTTCAAAGCAATAGGAAGGTGTATCAAAGAGCACATGTATGTTTCATATGCAGACCTCCCAACCATCCCGAATTACTCAGTTTTTACCGGGTTTTGGGGTCCAAATGAAGGAGTGCCACGATTCCCGAGTGGCACCCCTTCATTTCCGATTTTTGCTTTTGTTTTTTTATTTTTTTTAGTTTTTGCGCTGTCGGAGCTGACGTCATCACGTGCGCGATGACGTCAGCGCCATCAGCACTACCAGCCAGTCGGAACTGAGCTCAGAGAGCTCACATCATTTCCGGCTGGCGGGAAGTGCTTTGTTTGAAAAAGCTGCAGTTTGAGATGCTTATGCTGGCTGGATTTTATTTTGCTTATTTAAACTGCTGCAATGCCATTTGGACAGAAACTGGCTGCAAGAGAGTGTTGGACAGAAGTATCTTATTCTGTACTGCGAGTGATGACGAGAGAGTATGGACAGAGCTACGAGGAGGACTTTGTATATGCTGCCTTGTTTTAGGGAGAGGGACGGACATTGTATATGCTGAAGTTTGCAAGTAGGTAAGGAACAAAGGGTGTGTGTGTGTGTGTGTGTGTGTGTGTGTGTGTGTATATATATATATATATATATATATATATATATATATATATATACTTGTGTTTAAGCCATCACACTGCCACTAGTTAAGTAATAACCATTTAGATTCTTGATTACTCTATTCACATTTGGTAAGTGTCCATAAGAAACAGTGTTCAATGATTTCACATTAGAAACTGCTTCTAAGTTTGCCAGACATTGTAAGTATATAAAGCTTTGAGTTGATCAGAGCAGTTTTTCAGGCTTCTGATGTAACTTTGTGAAAAACAAGATTTGTATTAGATTCATCAGTGTGTCACATATATACAGACACAGAGCGAGAACTGAAAAACATTGATGACTTTAACACATTAATGTTTCATAGTCCATGAGATCAAGTTGTCAGTGAAATGTATCTGTGCACTGGAAGCAGATGCACATGTTCTTGAATTATCTGCCATTTGTCAACACTATTAAAGTGAAGAGCTGCATTTAAAAGGTACATGTTTTTTTTATGCTTTGCTGCTTTGATTCATTAAGGGGACAGCACAAAGGTGTATTGAACACCTCTGTGACTAATGTGCCAACTTTAAATGGTTGGATTAGTTCAACAGCACACTAATTGGTAGAAATCCCCCCTGTACAGAGATCTTGGAGATGATCATATTTAAGTTTAGGGCACAAGTGATGGGTATTATCTCACAAAACAAAAACACAATTTTTCTAATTCTGTGAACCAAATTTCAGACTGGTTGTTTTCATCCAAAATAGGGTACATATTAGAATTCACTGCACAGTTTTCTTAGAGACTTCATTTGTTTATGTTACCGGTTTCAGTGCAGAAACAACTGCAACTGAAAGTATTATAATTACAACTCATTCTAACATTTTTCCGTTTGATTGCTTTTCAATTGATTGTATGCATTTTCATGTACTTTTAGTGTCATATTCAGTGATAAGGAATATACTTACTGAAGCAAAGTAAGCAATGTTAATATATCAATTGTCTTTAAATGATTTGTGAACTCAGTGTTTGCCATAGCTGAGGAGACACATATCTTTTTCTGAATTTTATTGACCCTGCCTGGGCTGGAGATAATTAAATTAGGAGGACTTGAGTGTGTCAGTGGTGGGGGTGGGGTTTGCAGCCCACCTGTATAAAATGTAGTTTTAAAATGCATTTTTTTCCTCTGGTTAAGTTTCTGTCAATGGAGAATCACACTGACTAGTTTGTGTGTTGCTTTGGAAAAAAATTCAGTTATGATCTACATTTATGCAGTGTCATCATGGCATAGCTCTCTAATGACATTTCAGAAGGCTTGTGTTGTTACCTGCAATGTGGTCATAACTTCCACAACTTCTTTCTCCTGAAACAAAAGCTAATTTTTTCTCTAACTTTTTAGTAATGTAGTAGGTAGAAACCTTATAGATTTACAGCTTAGTAGTCAATATCACTTAAGTTTCTTCATTGACGTATCAATTGTATGTTGACTACAAATTCTTTATAAAAGGGTACATCTGGCTATATCCATAAGAATCACAAAACAGTATACTTTAATATGCTATTTTTAGCAGCTAAATTATATATTTTTTTCTGAATACTCTTTGCACTTTTTAGGTAGTACAAAGGGTATAATAAAATCTAATTAGTATTTAAAAATTGTGCACAGTGATTGCACAGAGCAATCAGCATGCCTATGATAAATCAAGCATGACACATGGGAAGAAGAGTGGCATAATGAAACAATATTAGCAGTCCAGGAAACTATGACTTGACCTATTTAGTTTCTGTATTTTTTGAGAAATACTTAAAAATAAGAAGTACAACTGCATTAAACAGGTACATAGCAATTAGATTTTGGTACCCAGGGAGAAATAGCCAGATAATGAGACATTGGTATGGCTGCAGGGGGGCTCTGGTGCCATATTTTGGTTGTCTGTTCTTTAGTTTGCGTTTAAAATTAGGTATCCCACAATCCCATTGGAGTGGGCGTGGTTACATAATTATGTATGCAAATTTTATGTTGATCAGCGTACAGATTTGTACCTATTTTTCATGGGCCTTGTCCAGATTTTTGATGTTTCCAGGTTGAGAGGTATGTTCATATGCAAGGGGCCTATGATTTGAAAACAGCCCAAAATTAATTTTTATCTGTCACAGGTAAAATGTATTTTCTTTGAATGTGGGTTTTAATGTTGTTTCAATGAGAGTTTCAAGGGCAGAGAAGTTTTAATGCCAAATTTGTTTAGCAGATGTCTTAGTGTTTGTGCTGTAAAATGCAAAATAAAACTTTCAAATGACGTTCAAATCATCATAGAAGAAAATCAGTATGCACATTAGTGTTTATGGTAAATGGAGTGAAATAGCAAAGTAATGAATCATTGGAATGGCTGCAGGGGGAGGCTCCATTCGACCATGGTTTTGTGAGGGGGAAGGGCGGCAAACTTAGACAGCCCCAGCTGAACTATACCTCCCAACTGTCCAGATTTTCAAAGAATGAATAGGTTTTTTGCTTCTTATTTTTGGTTTGTTCCTCATAACATTTGTTGTTTTCTGGCAAATCATTTAGGAATTAAGTCACTAAATAATGACACACTAGTTTCAGACTTCATAACCTACAGAAAAATGCATGCTAAAGTAAGACCTGTTCTATCAACTGTCCCAGTTTATACAAGAGCAATTTTAGTACTGTTTATATGTTCCCCAATATATTTGGCCTTGTCCAGATTTATTACATTAACAGGTTGAGAGGTACATGCAAATTGCTTTATAGAATTAGGCATAGCCAAACCTCTCAACTGTCCCTGAATTTGGCTCAAAATGTTGCTCTTCCCCTAATAATCCCTCTGCAAAATAGCAATTTTGGAAGAAAACATGGAGGGTTTACAATTAAGAAATTACTGTAATAATCAGAGTTATAGATTACTTTTATTTCAGAAATGCATGTAGACTCTTATTTTGTCAGCTGCTCAAGTTAGCATTACTATTGTACTAATATTAAAGTGTCCCTTCTTCGACAGGTTCCCAGCTGTATTGTGTGGCTATTTTATATTGTTGCATCACATCTTTGGTTCATTTTTCATAAAATTGTGTTTTTTGGCAAATTAGTGGTAAATCATTAAAGACTGAAGTTAGAAAATAATGACAGGCATTTAAGTTTCAGATTTCATATCCTTCAAAAAATTCATAGTAATGCAAGACCTATTCTATTATTTTTCTAAGTTTATAAGAACAATATTTAAAAATTGTCCTTATTTTTGGGCCTTTGTCCCACTTCTATGTATGGCTTTGCCCAGATTTCTTGCCCTGAGGATGAGAGGTATGACAAATGTGTTAGGGCCATCACCGTCAGCCAGAGACATTTCAAATTGTGACATAGTTGTTGCACCCCCACTCCCCCATGTAGTGAGTCTAGATGTGTCCAAGCAAAGCAAGGATCAGTTATGCAGTGTAAATGTGCAGCGTATTCCCCCATACAAGGTAAACACAAGTACTACAGTGGCTTTTCATCTGTTTGATTTTGCAGAATGGTCTGGTTTCTGTCATTTTTGTACTGTTGATTTATGCTTATTACTCAAAGTGCCTGTTGCTCTGTGTTTTAAGTAGCAATGCTTTAATGACCATCAAGTAAGCTTGTCTGAGATCATAACATGCAAGTAAGCTTTAATAAGCATACTGTTGAGTCTAGATGTGTCCAAGCAAAGCAAGGATCAGTTATGCAGTGTAAATGTGCAGCGTATTCCCCCATACAAGGTAGACACAAGTACTACAGTGGCTTTTCATCTGTTCGATTTTGCAGAATGGTCTGGTTTCTGTCATTTTTGTACTGTTGATTTATGCTTATTACTCAAAGTGCCTGTTGCTCTGTGTTTTAAGTAGCAATGCTTTAATGACCATCAAGTAAGCTTGTCTGAGATCATAACATGCAAGTAAGCTTTAATAAGCATACTGTTGAGTCTAGATGTGTCCAAGCAAAGCAAGGATCAGTTATGCAGTGTAAATGTGCAGCGTATTCCCCCATACAAGGTAGACACAAGTACTACAGTGGCTTTTCATCTGTTCGATTTTGCAGAATGGTCTGGTTTCTGTCATTTTTGTACTGTTGATTTATGCTTATTACTCAAAGTGCCTGTTGCTCTGTGTTTTAAGTAGCAATGCTTTAATGACCATCAAGTAAGCTTGTCTGAGATCATAACATGCAAGTAAGCTTTAATAAGCATACTGTTGAGTCTAGATGTGTCCAAGCAAAGCAAGGATCAGTTATGCAGTGTAAATGTGCAGTGTATTCCCCCATACAAGGTAGACACAAGTACTACAGTGGCTTTTCATCTGTTCGATTTTGCAGAATGGTCTGGTTTCTGTCATTTTTGTACTGTTGATTTATGCTTATTACTCAAAGTGCCTGTTGCTCTGTGTTTTAAGTAGCAATGCTTTAATGACCATCAAGTAAGCTTGTCTGAGATCATAACATGCAGGTAAGCTTTAATAAGCATAGTGTTAAAGAATTTCCAACATTGAAGCCTTTCTGTTGTTGCCATTCAGAGAATACTTAACTAGATAATGTATAAACATTGGATATTGAAATGCATATGACAGTATTTGTAGTAAAGGACAGGATTACATTATTTTAAGAAGCTCATTACACTTGTTGGAGACTTCTATTGATCTCTGAGGGCTTTACCAGTAATCTAAACAGAATGCCATTCATGTGTGGTCCATAACCTGTACAGTAATAATTTAAGCAATGTATCTTGAGCTTGTTTCTTGTTTGCTTTTCATTTTTACTTTGATCGTGTTTTCCCCATGAAACAAGTAGATAGTTGTGTCAGGCAGCAGGTCTGTTTTGGATAAGAAACATTTTTACAAGTGGGGGCATCACAGAGATTGCTACTTTCAGCATGTTACTTGGTGCTTTAATAAAGCTGAATATAAATTATAATTAGAACTGCAGTGCAAGGTGCTTTAATTAAAACTGCAGTGCAAGGAGAAGTAGTTTGAGTTGAGTGCTCCTTGTTTTTCTTATACTTGATTTTGACTGGCATTCCCGTAATGTATTTAAAAAGTAATTCATTTTTTCATGCCTCACAACATTTTTGCTACCATCTAGATATTAAGTAAGCTGTCATGCAGCCAATGCATTTAAATATTTTTATTCTTTTACACTTCATTTGTCTTGATTGGACTCTCATAATGAGGGTTTGGCACCCAGGGCAGCATATTTAATTAAAGTTAGTTTTTGTGGTTTTGAGCATAGCTCCTCCCCTTTCTAGTTGGCCCACCTCTTCCTATTGACCCCACCCATTCAGCTATCCCCTGCAGCCCCCCTTTGATTTGAAGTCACCAGCCGCCACTGTGAATGGGTAATAGGAAATTCACCCCTTGAATCATTTCTGTGGCCCTGCTCAACAGGGGCAAAGATAAACAGCATCATTGGGTGGCGAAAGCTAGGGAACCTTGTTGGCTAGGCTTACATAGGCCCTTGGGCCGATACCCTAGTGCCTACCTATAAATCCATAAACCTATGGAGTCACAGTCAGTGATTATAACAACATTATCTCTATTCTTGCTGACATAATGTGCCTTAAGGGCTTGAAATATGCTCATGTGAACTCATAAAAGTATCTTTAAAGTCTGTCAAAGCTTGTGCTGCTGGTGAAGATACAGGGATATGGCCTGGTATCTGAAGTATATTAGTCATAATTCTAAGTTTGTGGAGTGATTTCTTCACAACCTCAGTAAACTTAGATGTAGTGTGAGTGCCTGTTAATGTAGCTGAGTGTATCTGGTGCATTTCATGAGTTGAGAAGGTGGCCTCCAGACTAAATAAAACTCACACCTCTGACAGAGTGAGTGTTGCTGAGGCATTAATAATGTGTTTTTGGTAAGCATGAGCAATTGTTACAATGCCTTAAACACTGCCTTTTTAGGTCATCAATAGAAGGTCCAATTGGTGACTGCATTTCCATTTTAGTCAGAACAGTGTCAGTATAAGTTGTGTCTTACTCTACAGTGTTGCTACAGCAGACTATGCACCAAGGCTTGCAGCACAGCCTAGTACAGTCTAGCAAAGATAAGGTACAGCGTACTACACAACACTGTACAGAAGAGTAATAGGAAACTAAACCTCAACCTAGTGCATACAACACAACCTTCCATGCATAGGACACAGTCTATTCTAAGCATAGAGAGGAAAACATAGATTATTCTGTAAGACAGAGTATTTCAGGCATGGGGGAGGGTGGGTTACATCTTTTCAACAAAGCACAGAGATATGAAAATTAAAACACAACTTTGTGAGTATAATAGAGCAGCGCAGGCACTAATTTTGAACAGAGCAGAGAGGTAAAAAAATTAAAAACTATATTATATATATATATATATAAATATATATATATATATATATATATATATATATGGAAACACTTTATAACCTCGAATTACTGAAATGTTGAATTTCAGTATGTCGAGACTATAAAGCCGAATGTTAAAAATAGCGAAATGTCATAATTGCGAACTCAGATATATGTCGAATTCGCAGTTATGACCTTACGCTGCGTAATGTCCGGGATTGTGTTTTGATGGTGCGCGATGCCATGTGTGGATGTAGGTGTTATGTCAGGTAAGTGTTTTCTAAGGGTTTTGAGTGGGAGTTAGAGTGTGTGTGAGTGTGCTGATGTGTTTGATGTTTGTGTGAGGGGTAGGAGAATGTGCGTGTGTGAGTTGGCTTTTGTTTTGTGTTTGTGCGATCTCGGAGTTAGTATATATAAGTAAGGGGGGTGTGGGGTGCAGGGGGGTTTGCCCCCTGCTTATGTGTGTATGAGTTGTGTATGTGTAGTTTTGTTTGTTTATGTTGTGATGTGGGTGTTGTGGTGTATGTGTGGTATAGTGTGTGCGTTTTTTTTGGTGTTGTGAATTTCACGTTTTTTTTGTGTCGGTGTTTTGTGGATTCGGTTTTATAGTTTCGAGATACTGAAATTCGATATTTCAGTATTTCGAGGTTATGAAGTGAATCCATATATATATATATATATATATATATATATATATATATATATATATATATATATACATATATGACAGAACAAGCACAGAGGCAACAATTAAACACTGCAGAACCTGAAACATATTAGTGTGCAATAGTGGTGCTATGCACCAGGATATAGTATAAAAACAATTCATTAAACACTGTTTTTTGAGGTATGATTGTTGCAGTAAAATGAATGGGATAGGGTAACCATAAGGGAGTAGTGGAATAAGACACACAGAACCATTTTCACATCACCTGGTCTAGCGTACTGATAAAAGTGCCCACTGGTTACTATATGATTTAAGCTGTCACAATCATGTACCAGCTCAAACTCGGGCAAAGCCCTGCAACACAGCAGAATTTAATTAAAACCTGGCTAAAACCATGCAACACAGTAAAATTTAAAACAAGCCAAGATCAAGCTGTAGCTAACAGATTCTCTCAGTGCTATTGGCTGCAGATTTCCCTTCTATCACAAACGAAAAAATTGTACAAAACAACTCCAAACATAAAATACTGTTAGAAAGCCAATTCTCAATGTTGGCGCGTGCACACACACACACACACACACACACACACACACACACACACACACACACACACACACAGTACTGCATCACTGTGCTGCCCTAAATTTTGAAAATCTGTAGAAACACAACCATGCTTTCAGCATTTACCAACCAGGATGTTACTTCATATCTGATATGCATCAAACAGAGCTGCCTAAGATGTGGAAACAATATGCATATGCAAATATACAAAGCCAATTATAGATGAAAAGATCTTGATACAAGCCGTATTTGTTTATTTTGAAAATGCAGTATTTACTAAACAGCATCAAACCACAAAAGTAATTCATTCTAATATGACCCTGAATGATGGGATAAAAAGAAGTAAAATCAAAATATGCAAAACTGTATAGCTGTGTACATGTAGTAGCAACAAAATAAAACATTGCTTTTTAAGGCTGCACATATGAAATCCTGTTGTCACATGTAATCTGATGGGCAGGTACGATGTAATATGGAGATGAAATCACACTGCTTAGCTACTGGAAACATTAAGTAATTTCCCAATACTTAAATGAGTTGACACAAGTAAATGATGATAACATCAGCTACTGAATAGGAATCAGATGTGGTAAAGTTTATGGGCAAAGCCTCTGGGTTAAATGGAAACATCTGAAACCATAGTAACAAAACACAGTTCTTACAAATACTACAGTTTAAATTTTATTACCTTATAAATGTCTTTGAAGTTGTGTAATATTTCTGTAGGGAGATCAGTGTATAATCATCAACACACTTCATTCATTTCAAATTTGTTAAAAGAAATAATGATGCCAGTCTGGCATTTTTTCCTTTCAGCAACCCTGATTAATTTCTTAAATTTATGTAACATGCTGTGTTAGAAAACAAATATTGTGGGCAATAATAAAAATACATAGTGTAATTGCAATTCATAAACATTGATGCAATTGCATAGAGGACGCATGCAGTAAAATTCAAATACATTTCCATGCGCAGTCCAGGAAAGTCCTTCAGTCCCCTATGTATACTGTGGAATTGGAACATGCACACCTGTGTACCTGCAGAAGTCTAGGCAAACTGCTGGTATGAAAATGAGGCCCCACAGATCAATCTGCTATTCACATACATGCGAGTGGCGGACTGCACTATTTAGGAGGGAAGGGAAGTTATGCAGGTGCAATGCCAGGCAGAAGGCTGGAAATAAAGTCGAACAACACTCATGCTCTAATTTATGTGACCAACAGCAACATTTCCTTGAATGACACTTCCTGTAAATAGGGAAAGCAGGAGAAATGCAAAGGCACCTGCCAAGTTATGCTGCTGCTGCTCACGCAAGTACACCAAAGCAATCATACTTGCTCAGCTCCTATCGGAATGATGCAGCCATGCCTCTGTCAGTGGGAGAAGCTGCAGTGCCTGAGCCCTTCAGTAGCATTATATGATAATGACATGGTCTGTGTGATCATGGCAACAGGCGGCAAAAGTTTTATGAACTGACCCCTGTCATGACTGTGAAGCTGTACTGATCTCCCTCCCACTACAGTAGTTGAAGTGGGCCTGGCAGGCGGCTCTGTGTGTGTGTGTGTGTGTGTGTGTGTGTGTGTGTGTGTGTGTGTGTGTGTGTGTGTGTGTGTGTGCGTGTGTATGTGTGTGTGTGTGTGTGTGTGTGTGTGTGTGTGTGTGTGTGTGTGTGTGTGTGTGTGTATGTGTACATGTGTGTACGTGTGTGTGTATGTGTGTGTGTGTGTGTGTGTGTGTGTGTGTGTGTGTGTGTGTGTGTGTGTGTGTGTGTGTGTGTGTGTGTGTGTGTGTGTGTGTGTGTGTGTGTGTGTGTGTGTGTGTGTGTGTGTGTGTGTACGTGTGTGTGTGTGTGTGTGTGTGTGTGTGTGTGTGTGTGTGTGTGTGTCTCCATGTGTATATGTGTTTGTATCTGCTCACTTGCTTGTGTGAGTATATGTGTCTGTGTGTCTGTATTTAAAAAGAAGATATGCAGTATATAGTAGGCATTGGCATGCATAGTCATGTCCAGGGTAATTTACTGGGAGTTACTGAGTGCCGACATGACAACAGTACTACGTTGTATAAATTGGGTTACTGCCATGCTGGTGGGATACACACATTGTGCAGCCAATGTGCAAGGGTGTGCACCATGACTATGAATACATTGTATCATTTTTTTTAAAAAGAAATCCATGTGCAGAGCGCAGAGGTGATGAACAAAAGTAATTAGTTACAGCCATTTTCAAAATTTCACATCTTCTAATAAGCAAAATAGAGTTTTGAAAGCTCTCTCTGATTAATTTTTACATCACACAAGTTGATGAACAGAATACAATTAAAAACAACAAACTTTATTAAATGACGTTAAGAAAAAAAAACTAGTGCTTTGACAATCCAGCTTCTTAGGTTCTAAATATTTTCAGAAGGCTATTGTCTTTAAAAAGACAAATCAATCATTTCCCTCCAATAGAAAATGCATTTTTTCTATTTGGCTTTGATTTTCTGGACTTAAAGAAGGATTGGGAGCAGGCAGCGTTCACTTGTTCCCAGGAATTTATTAAAAACTTGTGGCAATATGACAAAAAGCAGACTGAACTGTTGAATGTTAAGGCCGAAAGCCTCCTAAATGCTATACAGAAGCTCCCTTGTAATTGGATAAAAAGATCAAGGATCTATTTTTGGAAATTCATACATTTAAAGAGAAGTTGACTTCTGTGAAGCATCAGAATCTCCAAAGAGATTTAAAAGTCTTCAAGAAGGGTTTATGATTTCCATGGAAATGTTCTACATGATCTCATAAGTATTTTGACCATGGGAGCAGAGGTTATAAAGATGGCTGTCATCAGCAACATCCTACTAGGGGGAAGGAGCAAAAATTTGGCCATGGAAATACAGGAAAGAGTTGGAATGGAGAACTGAAAGAAACTGACTCTCATGAGATGATATAATTTTATACAAAACAGATTTAGAGAACTTGTTAAGTACTGCAAATGTTCTTAATCAGAGTAATTTCTGTAAAAAGAAGTGTTGAAAAAAATGGTTAAACATTATAAGGATGCTATTTTAAAGTCGGGCGGAGGGTACTTTGTTGTTACTCTTGGAATGGATGAATTACCAGAAGGTACTGATAAAGTGTTGCAAAACGGGTTGAAATGTGTTCTTATGTCAACAATATTGAAGTCAGAGGTACACTTGGATATTTGGTTATTCATAAGAAAATTACAGCTAAAACATGTTTTTCTCTTCTTCTTCTAGAGCCCCAGGTTTAAATTTAAATACAACTGTTCGGATAATATCATGAAGAAAGCTGATTGAACAGTCAAAAAGAGATTACTCCACCATTGAATAATAGAACTGTCTTAATATTTTACAACTTAGTGAAACAAAAAGTTAGGGGTCATACTAATTTAAGCCCTAAATATTATATTAAATGAAGTTTTGTGGAAGTATTTAGAACCTAAGAAGGCTGATTGTTGAAGTGTAGTTCTTTTCAATGTCATGTAATCAAGTTTGCTGTTTTTAATATTTTGGTTGCCAACGAATGTGATATAAATGGTGATATTAGCTTAATTTGATGACCATTTCAAAAAGGTGGATTTGTAAATTTTATTCTCTTTGATTATTTGTTTGTGAAAAAAATCACAATAGTAGCATTCAAAATTGATCAAAATAAAAACAGTATAAGATTTTAAAGAATCTCAATCTGCTCTTTAGTGAATATACTGTGCTACAGTTATCATTTTTGCACTAAGATAAACTATTTGCAGTTGTGTTTTCAATAGATAGACCTATTGGTTCATTGTTTATACGGATCATAAAACCTGGGTCCCAGAAGGGAATATTAACTACAGAATGTACATGCAAGGATATGTGTGTATGAGATGGACTTTTGAAAAATAAGTCATGTTATTGCAAAAAGCTGCACATGTTAGAACAGTGCAGTAAAAATGCTAGTCAAAGATGATGTTTACAGATATAAATATCACTGTATTGGTAGGGAAATATGCATATTTGTTTGCTTTGCTGCACTATGAAAATGATCAGACTACAATGAAAGCACTCACATACCTTAAATGAGGCAGCTGATGCAATCTAGTATTCTACTATGCTAAACAAAATACTGAATAAAGAAAAAACTGAAAATTATTATCAGTTTATCTTCCTTTTATCATTCTTATCTGGGCTCTCCTTAGCTGGTCTGTTGACACATTCAATCTTCAGATGGCAAAAGCCCACCACCCCATTTATTCCCTTTGGTTTTGAGAACCAGGCACCAAGAGTGTTGGTGTCATCTGTGTTGGGAACCAAGAAAGCCCATAATATTCCCTTTTCCACACATCTGCTGTGAAGGCCACAAGAGACTTCCACCTATGGCTTGTGTGTATATGCTTGCGGGCATGCTGACATTGGCTACAACACATCACACTGTAATAAGCAAGCGGGGTAGCTATGGTCTGCCTTCAAACTAGCAACAGACCCTCAACCCAATTATATGCCTTTTTTCAGCTTGAGCTGCTACAATCAATGATTTTTGGGCTTCAGAGGAACAAACAGGCATTGTACGTTTTTGTTTTGTTTCAAATATAACGAGTTATTCCAGAAATCTAGGGGTGGATGGAAATTGTGTCAGGAGGAGTGTCACTCATGATGTACAGAGTATGAAGAGAGCAAGAACTGATATTGTGAAAGGAATTAATGTTTTGGTCAAAATAAAAGCTGTCCTTGCTTAGGAGTTATGCAATTCCATTAACTTTCTTGCAGGAAATGAAATTGAAGTTCATCTCACCATATTTGTAAAGGTGGTTGAAAGGGGAAATATTTTATTGTTGTGCCACTCGGCAAAGAGAGGGTTGTGGTCCATGTGCATTCTCCCTTGATATGTTGAGTTAAATCATACAAGACAGATTGAAAGGACAGATTTTGGTCATTATGGGGAATAATTATGGTGTATGGGTGCTTGGTTGTTATTACAGGCCTAAAAAGGATTCAGATCATGTTTAGTAGACTATGGGTGAACAGCTGTAAGCTTTTTATAATTAAGGCCATCCTATCATACTGGGTGATGATTTTAACACTATGCTAGACTGGAGGATGCATAAGATCCTAATAGGTATTGATAGAGGCTAAAGAAAACCATGGGCATTATGTATCACCATGGATGGCTAGCCACTCAATGGTGTAAAAATTGGCTCTAGATAATTCAGACATGATTACTAATGGCAACTAAAAATTGACATGTTATTTGCTTTTGACCTATGCCAGGGACCCATGCTACCAGTGGGAGGCATCTGTGTGCTTCAATTGGCCAGTGTGTGCTTCCATGAAGTCCAGCAGCCATGGGTCAATAAGTTACTGGCTGGCTGGTATCCAGTTGCCCAGCTTTGGTTACTTGGGATAGCTTTGTTGAGTAAACTGGACCTAAAACCAGTCAACCTGCCAATCATGAAATAAGGATTGCTAAACTCAATATAAGTTCATTGACATGATGCAGCTTGGAAGTGGATGACATAATGGTAAGGAGGAGGCTGGACATCATCTGTATCTGGGAAACTAGATGGTAGGGGACTGCAGCAAACCCACTTGGCCTGGAACACACACAGAGTATACTACTCTTTGGGAGGCCATACGTGAAATGGTATAGGAACTGTGGTGTGGGAGAGGCTGCATAAGATAGTAAGGAATGTCAACAGAATTAATGCCAAGACTCATGTCAATCAGACACTAGTGTAAGGATAAAGCAGTATTTATAATTTCAGCCTGTGCACCACAGCAGGGTTGTGATAGAGAGATCAACAGTGCATTCTGACAGCAGTTGCAGGACCTACTATATAAAGCAAGACAACGTGAGTTGGTGATAATAATGGGGGACCTGAGTGCACATATTGGGATAACTAGAGTAGAATATGAGTATTACCTGGGTCTCTATGAGTGGGGCAACAGGAACAAAGAAGGAGAAGCCATTCTAGACTTATGTCTGGAAAATGGCTTGATGGTAGTCAGCACATGGTTTAACAAATTAGACAGTCACAAGATCACATAAAAGAGTGGCCAATATGCAACTTATGTTGACTTCCGCCTAGTAAGGAAAGGACATTGAGGTAGAATCAGTGATTGCAAAGCCAACCATAAAGAAACAGCTGTCCCACAGCATACACACTAGTTGCCATAATCAGCTGCAAACAGTGGTCAGGGAAGGCTCTAAAGTCAAGATAGACTAGATTGAAGACCTAGAATTTGAATGAAGAGAAAGCACAAAAGGTCAAAGAATTATTGATGGCTCTAGCAGAAAGAAATTGGAAATAGGTCACACTGAGGAAGTCTAGCAACGTGTCAAAACAGCATTTGTAAGGACTACAGAACAGATCTGTGGTGAGCCAGGTAGAGAATAAGGAAAGCTGGTGGTAGGATGCAGAATCTGGGAATTCATCAAAAGAAAGGAGTGCAGGAAAAACTGGGAGATAAAAAGTCAGGCAAGGCTAAGATGGAATACTGGTTGACAAAGAAAGAGGCCAAAGGAGGGAGCTACAATAGCAAAGAACATTGCATCAGAGGCATGAATGAAGAAAGCCTCCATAGTAGCTGTAGCACTCCAGACACAGCCTGCAATGAAAGAAGCAGATGAGTCCACCCTAGACAAAGTAAGAAGAGCAGTACAGAAAATGAGATCAAAGAAAGCAGCAGGTTAAGATGAGGTTACAGCAGACATGATCAAAATGCCGGGTGAGTTAGGAGAGAAATGGCTCCTGAATGTATGCATAGCAGTATGGAGAGAAAGCTGTATCCCAGATGACTGGAGAATAAATATTCTAGTGCCAGTGTTCAAGAACAAAGTGGACATTCACAACTGTGGGCAGTATAGAGGTATCAACCTTCAGAGTAGTAGCAAGTGAGATGGGAGATGAGGAGTTCAGATTTAGATCAGGATGCAACGCAACCGACCCAATGTTTGCTGTGAGACATAGTTGAGAAGAAGCTAGAGATGAGGAAAGAGTCCAACTAGGCATTCCTAGACTTGGAGAAAGTATTTCATAAGTTGCCAAGAAAGCTGATTTTGACAGTCCTGCGATGATTCAAAGTCCTAGAAACATTGGTAGAATTAGTGCAAGCTATGTGTAAGGACACAATGATACAGGTCTGAACCATGTTTGGACTCACAGAGAGGTTCCTGGTGGGTATGGGTGTGCATCAGGGATCAACTCTGAGCCCACTGGTGTTTATAGTGGCGATGGACTACATTAACAAACAGGTCAGAGGGGACAGATCAACAAATATGCTGTAGGCAGACAATGTGTCATTACAGGCTAACTTTGACAAGTACTTCATTAAGTTATAAAGGAACAGAATGCAAAACTGAAGGCACATGTGCAGGAAAGCAGAAGACAATCTGGAGAAAAAGATTTAGGCAGGCAGGAAGAAAACAACAGAAAGTGAGGACACCCAGCAAAGGGTGGGAGGGATTGTGTAAGGGAAGACCTGTTGCAGTCAGGCATGACTACTGAAGAAGGTAGGAGAGTGACATTGAATCCAGAGAGATGGCAACTGGTGATATGACACCCCAACCCCATGCAGAAAATAGGAAAAAGAGGGTTGATGATGATGATGATGGGAATGCTAGATTTAGTGGCTGCATGGGATATACTACATCCAGACTACTTGGATTTTACTTTTGGTATTTTTTCAAGGCTATCGTCAGATTTGATGAAGGCAAGGTATATGTTACTGTTTGTATTTTTTTTTCATATCATTCCTTGATTTACATGGATATAGATATCAAAGGGATGCATGAGCCATTATTGAAGTGGGAATGCCACCATTTATGAAATAAAAACCAGAACAGATGTAAACTTATTCAGGACTGGGTATGAAAGGTTTCAGACAACAATAAGGAAGTTGACAGGTGCTCAGGGTGGAGATGTGGATCTCTTTTAAGGGAACAATGAGAGTATTTTGTAAGAATATTTCCAGGGCCTAGACTTGTCTAGAAGAACAGCAAAGCCTGGGATTAGAAGACATGAAGAGGTTAGAGTACAGTTCATAAATCTCTAAGTGAAAGGATAAGATTTCGGTTCTATATCACTTAATCGAATCTCACATTATTGAACCCCTCTTCATCAAACACCTTTTAATCAAAACTCTCAGATAAGTGAATGGGCTTTTACTCAAAGTTTTTCATAGGGCAACCCAATGGTAGGCCACCCTAGCAACAATTGAATAATTCAGAAAACTTAAAACCTACTCAGGTGGGGGGGCTATGCCCCCCACCCCCCAACTAAATATACCAACTCAGAAATTGCACTACAGTGGGGAAGAGGGTAAATTCCATAAGGTGGCTAACCACTGGCTTACCCTAAGAAAAACTTAAATTAAAAGTCCATTCACTTATTTGACAGTTTGATTAAAAGTTGTTTGATGAAGAGGGGTCCGACAATGTAAGATTTGATTTTGTGATATAGACCCAAGATTTCATATGCGCAAATTAAACTGGTGAAAGAGAGATGTAAGGCTATGGAGCTACAAAACATTAAAGATAAGACAGAGAAACATTAGCATATAAAATATTGCATAACTATAAGAATCAATCAGAGGAGGTTAGGAAGGATTGGGAAGAGAGACTGGATAAGCAATTCAAAAAGAAACAATGGGGGATATATGTATGTCTCCTAAATATGCAACAAAATCGAGAAGATTTAAGATTTTTGCTTGGAAATGTTTACATAGATATTTGTATATCCCGTGTACACTCCAGAGTATTTTTCCCCAGGTAGACAGCAAAAGTTGGTGCGATTTTCCTCAGGTAGACAGCAAATGTTGTAGGTGTGATGGGAAAGAAAGAGGTAATTAGGAACATGTTTTCTGGGAGTGTAATGAGTCGGCAGACTTTAAAGATTCCTTGCAGATTAATCTATCAGAGATACTCGGTGAGCAAATTGGTGTAACTGGGGTAATGATGTTTCTGAGCTATGACACAGAATCAAAATTGCCTAGACATAGTAAGGCCTTGTTGAGTCTACTTTTGGTGGCTGCCGAAAAAGCAATTACGAGAAAATGGAAATCAAACGTCTAAATCAACTGTACTAGAAGTAGTGAATATAGTAATAGAGATAAAACAACTGGAATTTGGTTGTTTAGAAAAGGGTAGGAGCAAATTACATAAGAAAAAATGGGAATTGTGGGAACATTACATACAGGGGAGGAATGAGGTTTAAAAAAAGACAGGATTTGAATGAGCTGTGTAATGTTTGACTGACAATGATTGGCTAGATTATAAGTGATACATAATGTTTGCAACAAAAATTATGTCAATATGGTTTGTGATGTAAAGTGCTTAAACTAAGATTATGTCAACAGGGTTTGTTTTCATTTATATAAATGCATGATTGCCTGTATCATAAGTGATAATTTAATAGCGATCTTTCTTAGTTAAAAAAAAAAGATAAGACAGATAAATATTGAGATTTTTGGGGGGGCTATTAACATCTCTGAAAGTACTTGCCCAATGATGCTAAGTGGGTAATGAGGAATTGGTGGTACATGGCTTTTCTGACAAAGAAGGAAAGGTTATTAACTGCCCCTAGGGTATCAACCAGCGGTTTTCTAAATTTATTTATTTATTTTTAACAGGAGACAAACTTTATTTCTGACATTGAACAGATAATAATAAAACACACAAGAAAAGCAGATAATCTGCAGATTGCCTCAGGAACACAAAAGCTATTGTTGAAATTACAGCATAACTAATTTTAGGTATCTAAGTCAAATTATCCCATGCATATAAGTCCAATAATAATTAAAAGTAGCTTTTTTCATCACATCTATCTAGAACTTTACATAACTGGGTGCAATAACAATGCGATTCTATTAATATATTGGGAAGGTTTACTCTTCCAAGGTTTAGAGATAATGAGAAATAGGGCAGAAGATATCTAAAGTAACCACTTTGTCTCCAAGCTGGTGGCAACCATCTAGATAGAATACCTAATACCCAAACTGGAATTCTCTAATGGGAGAAGTGGATTGCCTAATGTGGAGAATGAGGATGAAATTATTTGTGCCAGATCTCCTTAATGTATATGCAATCCCAAAGCAGATATAGATAGTCTGCTCTGCTGTTTCTGCAGCTCCATATGTATTTTCTCCCCATCACCTATTCTCAATTTGCTGCAAGGTAAGGTGCCAGAACTGTAACTTCTTGAAATCTGCAGAATAGAGGGAATGTAATAATAACCAATCCTTTACAAATAACAGAGTTTCATTCCATGCTTCCTTCTCTATTTTGTTTTGAAGCAGTTTCTCCCTGCAAAGCCTATCTTGCTCATGAAGCAAGGTACTGCTATTATCTAGTGCCTCATACAGGCAAGATGTAAAGTGCAGTTTTTCACTACTATACAATTAAACTAATCCTGGGACCTCCAAGTGCAGGTCTATACCCATGTCAACTGTGCGACCTATAGTCACAATTTGCAGGTATTGCCACTATCTAATTTCATCACCCTTCAATCACATCTTCTCATTAAAAGATGTAAAGAATATAATTCCTTTGCCATGACACATACCCTTTCAGAAAAGCAAGCCTTCTGCAATCCAGGTTTTCCAAATAAAAGGCTCAGCTGATCACACAGTACTTGTCATTAGCCCAGGTCCAGCTCTACAATACTAAGCGACTCTGTAGCAGGCCCTTCTTTGCTAAGAATGCTTCCAAGGCCTTTTCCCATCCCCTGGTTCCCATACCTACCTTCACTCTCTAGGTGACAATGCTTTTGATTGTAACAAAAGTAAGCTGAGCTCAGGGAGGCCCCATATTAGCCTTGATTGTCTTCTAGCTTGCATGTTCTAGGTAGTATCCATGGCCAGGCATATCTCTCCAGGTCTGGGACCCATAGCCTTCCAATCTTAGTGGATGCCAGTAACTTTTTATTTGGTACTGTTGGCTGTTTATTGTCCCAGCTGAAGCTCATAAAGAGCTTCTGCAACTTTACCACTAAGGAATGCAAGATTAGGAAAGGTATCCATCTGGTAAGGAACATACATTTTGCAAGTAGGCACATCAGTACAGCAGATATCTATGCATGAAAGAAAGATGTCGTTTATCTCAGGGCTTGTTCTTTCTTTGACATACCCCTAAAACATTCTGATAATTATTATGGGAGCTTCTGACACAGAGACCTGGAGATGTGGCAGGCAGCTGACCTAGAAGGAGTTTCAGTAGTAAATCTTGGTTGTTTGTCCTGGAAGAAATCACGGATAGTGTTTGAAGCAATTTAGATTGCAAGTAATCTGCAGATGTTGGTGTCAAGGGCTCAAAAAAACAATTTTGGACCAAATTTTAGATCCACTGAAATCAGTGTCCTATGAGATCCAGGTATTGCAAGACTGGCTGCAAAAGCAACAGAACTATACCAATCATGTACATCAAATATTTCTGATTTTCAATTAGAAGTAACAAAAAAATTATTAACTCTAGCTGCTCAGTCACAAAATATAAACAGAGAAAGATGAGAAGTTACTTGGTTACTGTCCAAAGTGGGTGATCTTGAGAAGAGACATACAGGGGGAAATGTGCACTTCTAGGGTAAGCCTAAGTCAAGAAGAGATAATCAGCTGTTGGATTATTTTTACAATAAGTAGTACCTGCTGTCAATGCACCCATTGATATGGAATGGAATGTGGACAGCATCCACTGAGTGGGAAGGATCCATGAAAATCTACAGTGTCCAGGACAAGTGATGTTACATTTACATTCCTATTCAGCTAAGAAGTGTATTTTAAATACTGCTTTCCTGCTACACAGAGTGAGTGTCAAGGGATATACTATAAAGGTATTTCAGGACTACTCTAAGCAATTGCATATGAAGAGAGGTGCCTTTAAGAATGTCAGAAGGGAGATGAAGTATAATTGATCTTATACCATGCGAGCCTGGTGGTAGCAGTAGATGACCGACTGAAGATTCGAGCCCCAAGAGGAAATTTTAATTTCTGCAGTCATACCAGACCCTGGTGGATGACATTATGAATGCTCTGCAGTGTGGCCCTAAAGGGGGAAGGGGCACAAGGTGTCTGAATACATATTTTATACTTCTGTGTAAATCAGTTCATGGACTGGTTGGCAAAAAGAAGAAGACAGAGAGCATCCAGTAGTGATGAAGATGAGGAGGCTATTAGTGCTATATCAATGAGTGGGAGAGAGGAGTATTATTATCTGACAAATGTGCAAGACTAATTCAAAAGGTGAGAAAAAGTATGGAGGAAGA
The DNA here is from genome assembly GCF_019279795.1 of Protopterus annectens. NCBI lineage: Eukaryota > Metazoa > Chordata > Ceratodontiformes > Protopteridae > Protopterus > Protopterus annectens. The sequence continues at coordinate 745,250,706 of NC_056725.1, read as the reverse complement.
TTAGAGGTGGGTAAATGTGGAGGGGAGTTATCCTATGAATAATGAATCGTCCAAGAAGGAGGGCAATCCAACTAAGGAAGATTTGGGAGGGGATAAAGCATGTTCAAATGGCTCATTTACTTCTGTTCTAAGCATCCAGCCTGAAACTATAAGTACAATTATTATTTCTGACAATGGAGGGGCTAATAAATCAGGCTGTCCTGGCGAAAGAGGGAAAAGCCGTAAATCACTTAGAGAATAGCTTTTCAAGTAACTGATTCATGTTTTTGGTTTGAAAAATAAATATTTTATATGTTTCTTAAATATAAATTCTAATCAGGATGATGTTACATCATGCCAAGTGCTGTCAAATATGGATATTTACGTCTTGATATGTATTAACATTTGAGACATATTGTTACTGCTGGCTGTGTGTAAATGTGAGTGTTAAGGGCATTTATCTTTATTAAATATATTCTTTTCCCTAGTGTAGTGCTAATGATGTTGGATTTAGATGTTAATAAGTCTATTGTTTAAGTAATATTTGCAGTAAATATTTATTTTTAAATATGTTCTTAAATTTGAAAGGAGATGTTCCAAGATTTGGATGACAGGGCAGTATAAGTTTCAGGTTAATCTCTGGCTCATTGAACATCCATTTATGTTGTCTGCACATTTCAAGATGCTAAGTTTCATCACCTTCCTTGGCCTATAGCTGAGGGCATCCATGGGTTATGCCTGACCTAGGTCAGGCAGAATGAGGTGGGGAGTGGGTCAGGGGAGATAGTACCTGGTGGGGGGATTCAAAACTTTTCAGAATAGTTACATGGAATGGGAGAGATCTCAAACCCATTCAAGAGAAGTAAGACTAGGAAAAAGCTTAAATGGTTAAAAACTCAAATTGTGATGTTGCAGGAGGTTACACTGAGTAAAGAGGTGGTTAAATTTGGTGGAAGGGACAGTTTGATACCCTGGGACACAGTCTTTTTAAGACACATCAATTTAAGACACAGAAGATTTCTATTGATGGTTAATGATTTTTTTAAAAAAAAGGGTAGATGGGTAATATTGGGAGTAGACATAAATGGTCAATAGTGGAAACTTAGGGCCATTTATGGACCTAATGCATATGCCCCAAAATATTTTAAGGAATTCTAGGAAAACTGTCAAAATGTTATGCCCTATTGTGAAAGAGAGATAACTGGGGACGATTTTAACTTTGTTATAGACTGCACAAAAGTTGTTCAGAAAGATAAAAATATCAGGGCGTGTAAAGTAGTGACAGTATGGGAAAATTACAAGGTTTGGGTAGACATATGGATACAGTGACATCCTTATATGGAAAAGTAATCTTTTACAAAAGATTTTGCATGTCAGGCTAGTAAGCTGGACTGATTTCTTTTGAGAGGCAGGATATTAGATTATGTGAAGACAATGAAGGTAAGTGAAAAGTGCCTTTCTGAACATTTGCTTGTGCTGCTAACATTAAGATGTCATATGAGTCAGATTAATCAAGATAAATGGAAACCTTGATGGATAAATCCCATCCACAAACAAAAATGGAAGGAGATTTGGAATTCTTAGCAAAAAGTCAGTAGCCTGATGACATTAATTTAACAATTGCAAAATGGTTGGAGTTACTAAAGAGTGATTTTAGGGGTCAGCTAATGACCTTGGAAGGTTATTGGAATACAGAAAAGGACATAAAAATTTGGAATTGGGAGCAGGAGTTAGGGATACTCCAAAGAAGTTTACATGGAATATTCAATGGCGAGAGTACTTGAGAGATTAATTTTAGGATGGAACAGCTATGAACTGTAATAGATAAGCAAGAAACAATGGTAGTGGGGAGGCATCTGATTTCTCTGCAAAATTGCTGGTGGACTTGGGAGAAATAATGGTATACAGCTAGCAATAGATAAGAATGATCTTGAAATTTATAAATTAAAGGTCATCCACATGATTTTTTTCGGGTGGGGGGTCTCTGAGGTTTATGCATCCAAATTGAAAGGTAAATGTGGTGATTCTTTAGGAGGACATTTATTCCTAAGGAAGGATCATGTGGTAACAGTTGAGGAGAGGGGATTTTTAGATAAAGAAATCTCAGAACTGGATAAAAGAAGAGCAATTTTTAACTTTTGGTACAGGAAATAACCCAGATATGATGGCTTTCCAGTAGAATTTTATACATTGTATCATGAATTGCTTATAGTACATTTGAGAAATATGTTGAACAGTGGTACACACACAGCAGTGGTACATGAAATCTTTTACTAATACTTTGGTAGTACTTCTTTACAAAGACAAACTAGATTCTAAATATCTAAGCAACTATAGGCCTATATCATTGATTAATATATATTAGCTAGTGGACTAGTTGTCAGTCAAAGGTGGGGCTACTTTCTTGCTGACTTAGGCCTCTCTGGACAATGCATGGAGATTTGGAATATCTTATAGATTAAGCAAATATCTGAGTAGGAAGTAGAGGAAGACAATTGGAATGTTCTTTGTAGGAATTTGGAACAATCACGATACTTTAATTTTAGGCAAGCTAGTGTTATGGAAGAATTGAAGGATAGGGTTATTATTATGGTAGGGCAAGTTATCCAAAAGGCTGAGGGTAATTCAATCATATTATAGGATTGGGATAGTTTTAGAGCTAAGTACAATCTCCTGGAAAAGGAATGGTTGCAATACGTACAGCTGAACCATGCAGCTCATTCCTGGATAAAAAGCTTTGAGAAGAGTGTTCAGGGTAAAGGTGATAAGTCAGACATACATGAATTGATCTTTTTTGGGAATAGAGTCTTGCAAACGGTTTAACATATTTACAGTTATACAATATGATGGTGATACATAAATATGGTAAAGAAATGGAACAGTTAAGGTGAAGGTGGGTGAAGAGACAAGGGATGAATTATTCAGACCAACAATGGAGTGATTGCTTTAGACTGGGAGTAGGACTTAAGTCTCTATGATCTAGGATCATTCCATGAGGGGAATGCATAGATGGCTTGGTTACCCATACATTTGGGAAAGGTGATGGCTCATGCTGGAAGCATAGAGAATGTGTGATGAAATATACATATGGTCTGGTCATGTAATGTTATTATAAATTGCTGGGTGGATGTTATTAGGGAATAGGAACTACTTTTTGGTAAAGTGGTCCTCAAAACAATGGGAGTTTTTTATTCTGGGGCTAGGAGGAGAAACTGAGGGGTGAAGATTTTCAGAAAAATTGTGCATTTAATGCTATCAGGATGGATAATGAGTACTGTAGTTAAGGCAAGGAAGGGGGACCTCAGTTGAAGAAAGTAGAATATAAGGTCTTATAACCTTCAGACTTATCATTCGGTCTTGAAAGCCTGGGAGCAACAAGCTAAAAAAATTCAGGTTTACAATGACTGGAGTAAGGTAAGGACTTATTATGTAGCGAGGCAAGAACAGGATGTGTTAAATCAATATGTTAATGTTTTTAATATCGTATTGATGTTTAATCATTTATTTCTGTTTTATTCTTGTTAATGTCAAAGGATGTAGCATGGAATAATTGAGTATACACTGTTGAGCAATCATAATCTATGTTGAAGTGTATTGGAGAATGTTATATTATACTGGAAAAAGTTTTAATAAAAAGAATTACAAAAAATGTTCCAATTCCTATTGTTAATAGAAATAAACCACTAAACTATTTAAAACTAAAAAATAAATTGCAGAGACCGGTATGCCTAGTTATACATGAGAAACAAACAGCCCCTGTTGAACAATGGCACATTTGATTCCTTGACCACAGGAGTTCAATGGGTGAAGCACCATTTTGTCTCTGTTAAGAATTTGACCAAAAGACTGCCAAAATCCCAGAATAACTGAATAATACCTATCAAAAATAGTTGCTAGTTTGCCACCAGTATTGTACAGTTATATGTAAATCAGGTATCCATAAGAGGAGGCCCAAATGTTGGTGGTTCTGTCTTATAAAACAGACTAAGAGGCTCAACTGCCAGTATAAGGGGGAAAATGGATAGTGGACAGCCTTGACTGACTCAATAACAATCAAAAGGCAACCAGAAAAAAAAAGCTTTAATTTAAACCAATAGAATTCACACAAACTTAACGCTTTCGCCCTTATAATCTTTTGGGCCCTAGAGATTGTAAGGGTGAAAGCACTAAGTTTGTGTGTATTTTTTCAGTTTAAGTTAAAGTGTTTCTGTTTTCTCTGGTTTCCGGTGCCTTTTTAGATTTATTTGGAGCTTGCTGAACAGTTGATACTTGAGTTCATCAGGTATGTTGGTTACTAGTCTTGACTGACTCCTTGATATGGTTGAAAAGGCAAATTATTTCTAAATAATTGGGCAAGTACATCTGTATAGAGCAGTTTACACCATCCAATAAAGTGACCCTGAATATCAAAACATGTCAATATTTTCTAAATATAAGTACCATAAAGTATATCAAATGCTTTGTTGAAGTCTACAAATGTTGCTACTAAGTGTGTTTTGTCATCAATTTAATGCTGTCTCATTGGAGACAGTATGTTAGTGTGGGCTAAATGGCACAAGTTACTGTGCTGTCATTTTAAAAATCATGAATGGGCTCTGGCTTGCCTAAACACTGGTGTGGCTTTCCATTGGATAAATTCTCAAGTTTAAGTGCTTTCATCTGTCACATTATACATTCCTTGTGTATTAAATCTTAGCTGAGGAAAGGGAACGGTGAGTGCTGGAAGTGTAGGAGACCGGATGCAAATTATTTGCATATGAAATCGGCATGTGAACAGCTGAGGTGATTGAAGTGATATGTTGAGCCCTTAGGATTCCTTTGCTGTCTCACTTGGATATTCATTCCTGAACAGAGTTAAACTTTGTCTTTTAGTGGTAGGTGCTGATTTGGAGTATTGACTGCCTCCCTATTATATATGTGCTTTAGAGAGTGAGTGGAATCAACTACAGTCTGTTTTAATTTTACTTATTCTCATAGGAATACATACATAGGTGCATACATACAAATATTTGAGCTCTACATAATCTTCTTCAGAGCTTATCTGAAACAGTGCTGTATTGGTTTGTGACTGAGTGTGAAACTGCCTGGTAAGAGATGATTTATTTTGATTTATATTTTATTTATTTTTACCTTTCTTTTATAATTGTTAGTAGGAAGAAATGGATAGTTTGTAGACAGGAAGATTTGTTTTGATTTATATTTTGTTGTTCTACCTCTAATTTTCACTGTTTGTTATTTAAAAAAATAATAGATTTTAGACAGGCAAACTCTAACCATCCAAAGGGACCTAGGCACACAAACTGCATATAGGACAATACATAGCTTATCTGAAACATGTAAGGGAAATCCAACTTTTATGTTACTGGTAGGTCAGTGTTGACTTCATTGTGCTTAATTTAACATTTAGCTGTATATTGTTTTTGTAATATTTCTTATAGACACTGACTTAAAATCTCTAAATTCTGTGGTAACTGATTTTGGTTATCCTTTTTTTCTAGAATTCTTTATTCGTGGATTCCTTAAATGAGTATGCCATTAATTATTAGCTAAGACATAAGCATTTTGTACAGTATATTAAATGCTATGTATATTTAAAGGTAAGACCTGAGAACATTACACTGGTGACCTGTGTTCCTCATGTCAAAAGTTGGATGATCAACTTACTGATGTTGGGTGCACTTGTGCCATTGGCACAGCTTGGAGAACTATTGTTATATATAGTAAACACTGGGCTGATCAGATTAGTAACATTATGCAAAGTGCAAATAGAAATCATTTAGGAAAGGAAGTGTCTATTGTCATTAATGATCACTCAACCCTTATTAAAGATGCTAATACCGATGACAACTTTGGAATTCAGGATACTAGTAATCAGCAAGCTGAGGATTCAGAGCATGTAGAAGAAAATAAAAAAAGAAAGGAAGAAGTTAACAAAAATAACAAGAAAGAAAACAATGATTAATGTCTACTATGTAAAGAGAGGGCACTGCTTTAGTATGTAACACACACACACACACACACACACACACACACACACACACACACACACACACACACACACACACACACACAGGTTACAAGGAATGATAACATTATTACCTTAGAAAACCTTCAGTCTACAGAAAAAGTTATTTTTTCCAAAAGAGAAGGGAGAAAAAAATCAAGGGCCAGGTGACAAGGAAGAAATTAAAACTGAACTTGGAAGGATTGAACAACATTAATGTAAGAAAAAAAGAGGAGAAAGACCAAAGCTGACAGCATGGCTCAAGCTGTGGAAGAACAAAGACAGCTGGATGAGAAATGAACGCTTACAAATGTAATAATCAGTGAAAACAGTGGGATTAATAAGACTAATGGTGATGAAGGTCATTCCTTTGTAACAAGTGAGACAACAGATATTACTGAATTAGAAGTCTGGTCAGAAAAGATTTTCTTGTAGTTGGAGATTCAATTATTAGAGGAACTGATACATTTACAGATAAGGTAAAAAACATTGAACAGTATTATGCTTGCCATGAATGAAACTACAGATATGAGAAAGGACTTAGAACACCTTAATGGAAGGCAGTATGGAGCTATTTTTATTCATGTTGCTACAAATGATCTTATCTGCTAGGACTCTCTGACTGCTAGTAGGGAACTAACAGCCCTCTTAGATAGCATAGGTTGTACAGATGTTAAAATGTGTTTTTCACAAGTCCCATATAGAAAGGAAAGTCGGTTCACCATGAATGAAAATATTTTTTAGGTAAATACTTATATTAAAAAATGGTGCATTAAAAAAATGGAAGTATATAGAGCATCTAAGCCTAATTTTAGACACATATTTGTTTAGACAGGATGGCATGCACTTGTCAAGACCAGTGAAGAGAATTTTTGCAGCAGATATATTGCAATATTTGACAAATGCAAGACAAGATTTTTGCCAGTTTTTAATTTTAGGAGTTTACAGATAGCAACTTTTGATGCATCTCTGATGGTTGTTAATGTTTGGAACATTAGTAATAAAGATTTTCTTTTTTTATTGGAAATGTCAAAGTCCTCACAAAACTGATGTTTAGGAAACATGGTTAAAGAACAATGTCTGGAAACCACTTCTGTCAGGGTATAAATGTTTTTACCATAGCAGGTAGTCTAACAAAAATCAGGTAGAGGTGTTATTATAGGGATTAAAGGTTGTCATGAGACCTGTGATTATTGTGTGTTCAGTGATCACACCAGTACTGAAGATTATATAACTGTGACAATAAAGACAACCCTGGAACATATAACAATTGTTGGAGTGCATAGACCACCAAAGTTAAGTGCTGATGCCCTAGCGAAACTAATACATTTCTTGCACAAAACACAGGAGGGAAGAATAGCAGTGGCCTGGGGATTTAACTTTCAAAAAACAGATTGCAACAATATTGATTCAATAATATTAGTATGGAAATTATTCACAATGTATGTTCAGGAACAACAATTGCTTCAGACTGTAGAAAAGCCTACCAGGGAATGGAACGTACTAGACATTGTTTGTGTTCCTATGGAAATTACTCATATTTTATGTCAAGTTTTACCACCACTGATGTACAGTGATCATAGAGTTATAAATGTCAAATTGTTCCTAGATTCTTCTGCCAATTTGAAACCTAAACCAATGCACAGAAGATTAGTGGCAGACTACATGCAAGCAAAACAGTCACTATGTAAAACTAATTGCAGTACTGCATTCACCGTAAAAACTACAGAAGAAATTTGACAAGGTTTGAAAGAGAACTTGCTTGAATGTAAACATCAAAAACATGTTTAATATTAGGATCTAGGCGCACACCATCAGGAGGGTATATTTCCATAAAAAGGAGATAATTGATTAAGGTGAGACACAACATTTTGTAAGAAATGGAAAAGAAGTTGAAACTCTCACTTTGAAAACCAAAATAAACAAGTTTGACAGAGAAATTAAACATAGTGTGAGACAAGATCAAGAAAAATTATATAAAGATATTGAGCGTTATAGGAAACCATTTTATAAACATGTAAGATGAGGAAGGAATAAAGACATACAAATTGATAAACTGTGTATAGATTCTAAATGTATTCTCAGGCACTACATAATATCGATATATTCACAAAATCTTATGCAAAGCAATTTGGCTCCAAAAAGGGTGTGATACATTTTCCTTCTAACATCCCAGGCAACCTCAGATTCTGAAATCAAATTAGAATATATTGAAAAAGAACATGGCTCATTAAACAAAGTATAGAGAGGAGACAAAATTTGTACTAATGCCCCGAGGACACTTTGGCATGAACTTATAATACCATTATAGCTGTTATTCACAAGGTCATTTAAATGGGGATATTCCTCAAGACTGGAGACATGCACTTGTTAAAGGAGAGTAAGACAAACCCAAAATCATATAGACTCATTACTTTTCTTTCATGTGGAAAATAATGGAGAAGTTTATTTTGGATACATCATTATTAGAACTGGAAAGGTTGGGACATGAAGCCACATATCAGCATGGATATGTATGTATAAATGAAAAATTGTGCTGGGATGTAATTTGTAAATGCTTAACTTCACATTTGATACGGTCGTACACAAAACATCGATCGATAAATTAGAGCAACAAGGCATTTATATAGCCTTGATAAGATATATAACTCCATGCCTTACAAACAGGACATGGCTAGTATCATACAGCAATTAGACATATCAGATTCTAGGTTGCAGTCAAGGTGGCCAATAGGGCTCTGTCCTAGGCACATACTTGTTTAGAGTGTATCATTCAGATCTATCCTTTTCATCTGAGGTGGTCTGCAGTTTTTATGTAGATAACTTGAAAATGAGTAAATGTGTTACAGATAGAGCATGTCTACAAAAGAAATTGACTTAACTTTCCGTTTGGACAAAGGAAAATAATATGCTGATAAATACATCAAAAACTAAGCTTAAGCAATTTGGGAGACATAGATCAGAAGGTGAATATTTAATATAGAACACAGTGATTGAAACGGTTGGTTCATTTAAGGACCTGGGTATACGGGTAGATACAGGTTTGAGCTTTTCTAATTATATCAACCAAGTGATAGAACTATAGGTTGTATAAAAAGATTTATAAAGTCTAGCAAATCAGAAATGCTGAAATCATTGTTTGTTAGTTACATTATACCCAGACTTGAGTATGGAATAACAATATGGAAACGTTATAAGAAAACAAGCATGAGTAAACTGGAAAAAGTACAAAGGCAATATACCAGGGACATGCATTCATGTGAAAATGTAAGTTATTATAAAAGACTAAATTATTTGAACTCTTGTAATGTCTCACATAAGCATCTATCTTATTCAGGTTTATAGGGCATTTACAGACAACTACCTCTACCTCTGGGAATGTTTGGGACTGTTAAAAGTTGAGAAGCATCAAAAGATATATGTAGGAGATTATACGGGAATGAGAGGTGTACTAATTTGTTCTTTGAGAGATTAGCTGATGCATGGACTAGACTACTAGATTACATTAAAGCAAGTACTAGTTTACAGATCAACAGCTTAGTAAGCACCTATGGATCTATGGGGAGTAGAAACTACTGTGCATTAACTGGATAAGACAAAGTAAAAGAAAAAGTAGAAAAAGAAAACTTAAATGAAAAGTTTATTAAATTAAATATTTTGTCAGTAAAGGTTAATGATTTAAAATGTTCATTAAAAGATGTACAATCTAAAAAAAAAAAGAAATAAATGTATAGTACACTAGATTTGTTAGCAACATGGTCCTTAGGGACGACAGAATATTTTGAGCTTCTTGTTTTGACTATAAACAATTCTAAAGTGAAATATTAGATGTTATAAAAAGTAGAATGCATGGCCCTATGGCCCAGAGAGATGAAGCTGTTAATCTGACTCAGGAGACCTACTTTTAATTAGAAGCTTGGATAACAGTGGGGTGGGCAGGCAGGATTGGAGTGAGCAGTTGTCGTGGGCTTGCCCATCCTGGGTGAGAAGGGAGCTCTGTTCCATTACATGGATGGCACATAGTGGGAGTTCTGGACATTTCATCCATATAGAGCACAACTGTTTTACCAGCACTGTAGCTCTAGAGAACATGCTTGAAGATGTGAATGTTCGCTGGGAAGCTGGGCAGCAATTGCAGAGCTCTGTAGTGTTGCTGATCAGGGTTGCAAGCTCCTTAGGTGGCCCACTTGATAGACCAACTCTTCCACTCCCTACAGTCTGAATGGCTTGTCAGAGAGGGCCTCACCAATGAGCTGAACCTTAAGAACAATTGGCTTCAGCTGTCACCTGAAGGAGAGGACAGGTTGAACCTTCAGTCTTTCCTGGGGAAGCTGTTGAGTATGTTATGCACAGTGGATCTGGGATAGAAAGCATAGCAGCTGGTAAGGTTTCTGTGCACTCCCACAGAAGGAACAAATAAGGAGAATGAACAGTAGTAGCACTGGCTATTGAATTAGTTGAGTGAGCAGAGGTGGGGAAGTACAAATAGGATGGATATTAACAGTAGAGCATTGGCATAAAGGAAGACACATTAGGGTATGTAACAATTATACACCCATAAATGAGAAATCCAAACAAAACTTATATTGGCTCGCCAAGAAACAGCTGTGCAAAACAGAAATCCAAGGAAAAACAAACTGCTGTTCCTCCACAGAGAGAGAATCTTATAATTCTAGAATGTGTATCAACACCTAACATTTTAATGCAAGTAAAATCCAGCACAAGTAAACAAATAAAACAATAAAATCACAGTTTGTGTCTTTCAGCTTTTCCCGGTTAGGGGTCGCCACAGCGGAAGTCCAGTCCGCTAATGATTGGCAAGTAGATTTTTACGTTCTGGCTTGCCGGGCCTAACGCACAGCCTTCAATGAAGGAACGCCCATTCACGCATGTCGCCACACAGAAGACGCTCTAACTGAGAATCGAATCACAGTATAGCAGCAAAACGTCTCTGTCTTCAAACCAACAGAAGGATAAGCACTTATGACAATGCCTTCATCAGATCCTGTTGGTTAGCAAAACACATCCATTTCTTATGGAGTAACTGATCCAATCAAATCATTTCCTTAGATTCCGGCCTCTTAACACCAGCTTTAAAGGAAACACACCATTCCGTCCGGGGTTCCTATCTGCTTGCAAGTCTGCAATCCATTTGGTTTCTGCTATTTCATTTTTGTTCACTACATCACCTCCTCTAGCACTAACACTAACTGGGAAAACTACTCATGTACCAATACACTTGCCCAATGTTTCCTGGAATTCATTAATTCCAATGCACTGGACCAGTTCATTCTTACCCCCACTAGAGGTAGCAACATCCTTGACCTGGTCATTATTAACATGGGCGACCGTTGCTCTACATCAATAGTCAACTCCTCCCTGGTTAGATCTGACCACAAAATAATCACCTTGGAAATCCACATCCCTCCCCCCCCACAAAGATAACCACCATGAAAAACTTCTCCAAAGCTAACTCTGGGCTCCTAAGAACAGAGGTGGCTAACTTCACGGCACCCATGCAAATGGAGAATAGTTGCAAGACTGCCGAATCATGCACCAATGCACTGTATGAACATGTACGCAAATGCATGGATCTCGCCATACCCAATAGAACCAAGACGCTCTCCTCCAAAAAAAGGAAGCCAATCTGGTAGTCCCCTGCAATAAGCAAACTCTACAAAATTAGGAGGAAACTGATGCAGAATAAGGTGAAGTCCCTTATCAGCCTTAACAAAAAGTTGAGATCCCTCATCAAATCCTCTAAAGCTAGCTATGAAAACAGAGTTGCAGCAGATAGTAAAGACAACCACAAGGCCTTCTATAGTTATGTAAAGAACCTCCACAGCAATACCCAGATTTGCTCTGAGCTACTGCACAATGTTACTTCCTATACTAAGCCAACAGATATTGCCAATATACTGGCTGACAGATTCATTGCCAACTTTACCCCCCCCCCCAGGACCAATCATAATGCCAGTAGATTGCCAGACACCCAGTATTACTGCTGCACATGTTAAAACAGCACTGTCCAAGGCCAAGAATACTGCTTTTATGGGACCTGACAGTATCTCTAGCTGTATTCTACATGAACTACAGAGTGAACTGGCACCTCACCTCTGTGCCCTGTTCAGTCACAACCTCACCTCAGGCTTTGTCCCTACCGAATGCCACACTGCTATAGTCACCCCTCTACACAAAGGAGGAGCACCTAAAGACCCTGGGAACTGTTGCCCCATTAGCCTGATAAGTCTGATATGCAACGCTATGGAATGCATCATCATGGACCTAATAAACAAGGATATAGGGAATCTCCAAACTCTGGCTCCCACACAGTTTGGTTTTGTGAAGGGTAGATCATGCCTGCTCAACTTGGTCAACTTCTTTGAGTCAGTCACCAGAGCTGTGGATGAAGGCAAGGTAGTTCATACAGCCAGCTTGATCTGGCCAAGGCCTTTGATACCATTCCCCACTCAGGAATCATAGAAAAACTCACTAAGCTAGGCATCATCCCTTATAACACTAGGTGGGTTGCAAACTGGCTCACAGATAGAACCCACAGTGTGAAAGTAGCTGACTCCAAGTCAGACTGCTGACAGGGATTGGTCCTGGGTCCTTTCCAGTTTGGTATCTACTTTTCAGATGTCTAGGCCAACATGAAGGGACTCTGGCTGACAAAGTTTGCAGATGATTGCAAGTTGGGAGCCATTATTAGCTCCCCAAGTGATGCTGACATCCTACAGAAAGGCCCCACTGAGACCAATGATTAGTGTCAGATCCATGGCCTTAAGCTCAATGCCAAGAAATGTGTCATCATCCCCTTTGGGAAAAACCCAGTTCTCATGAGCTACCACATGGTATTCCACTGAACACAGAAGGCGTTATAAGAGATCTGGGAACACAGGTTGACAGCAACCTCTCTTTTGACCACCACATTGCCACTGTGGTTAGAAAGTCTTTCTATGTGGCACATCTCATTACTAAGGGTTTTGCATCCAGGAAGAAAGAGGTCATTGTCTTCCTCTACTATTCCCTCATTAGGCCAATCATTGAGAACAATGCCTCATTTGGCATGTACCTCACTAGACACCTGCAATAACTGGAGAGCCTGCAAAAGTACCTCACAAAGAGGATGCTGGGCCTTAAACATTTGTCCTATATGGACAGACTCAAAATACTCCAACTATTCTCTGTCTCATATCACCTGCTTAGATACGATCTCTGCTTGACTTACAAAGCCATGTCTGACCCAGCTCTGTTAGAAATGCTACATCTAAAGAAATCCCAATTCCTCCACACCACATGCTCCAGAGACCTCAACCTCATTACCACAATCAACAGAACAAGCTGGAGGGGCAGGTTCATAACCCAGAGACAGACCATGCTATGGAATAGATTTTCCACACATTTCAAGCAGAGCACCTCACTGGCCTTCTTCAAGAGAAATCTCGATGAGTGGATGGGAAATATAAAATTCACCCCGGGGATCACTCCAGTGGCTCTACTCGACAGAGGCACTGGAAACTAAGGTCAGGTGGCACGATGCCAGGGTAATCCTATGGGTTAGGTTTGTAAAGGCTCCAGGGCCATTAGCCTAGTAGACACCTATAAACCTATGAAGCAACATGGATCTTTTCCATGGATAAAAAGAAGAACTTATGTCCAGGATGTTCCTGTATGTGATGTGGTAATGCATTTGTTTGTACAGCCAGCCTAATGTCACTATAATGACATAATATTCTTTCTTTAAACTGTCTATTGTTTTTTCCTATGTAGAATACTGTGGAGATTTCACATCTAGCTCTATATACAATATTCTTCGTATTGCAATCCACATAGTTCACTCAGTTTGTATTCTTAGCCATTTACTGGGTGTTTAAAATAATTATTGCTGTCTATATTTTGGCATGCCTTGCATCTTTTACAGGGAAAGGTGCCAAATCTGGAGATGTACAATTTAGAAAAAAAAAAGAAAAACAATGTACAGTACACTAGATTTGTTAGCAACATGGTCCTTAGCGTCTACAGAATATTCTGAGCTTCTTGTTTTGACTATAAACAATTCTAAAGTGAAATATTAGAAATTATAAAAAGTAAAATACATGGCCCTTCTGGCATAAGAGTCTCTTCAAGTTTGGTTTGTTCTTAAATGTAAACCTTGAGGTTTCTCCTACTATAGATCTGACAGCCTCATCTGTCATCAAAATCTTCCAGTTTTCTTTAACAATCTGGCATACTGCTGTAATATCATTGCTTTAAGTCAGCAAACATCTCACACCATTTCTCTCATTCCATATTTCATCACTGGAGTCTTGCCTCAGTCCTGCTGAAAAAAATATGGTCTCCCTCTCATTCTCCTTTGTTCTCCAGCTCTCAATTGTCCTTGATGGATCTCGAGATTCTTATAGCCTTGAGCCATCAGACTTTCTGTTATCCGTTCTGACTCTTCCCTTTGTGTTTTGTCATCAGTACACAACCTAGAAACATGGAGAAACTGACCTTTAATTATTTCAGAGTAAATGTGTGTTGGCTACATGCTGGTTCTATGCAAGATGTGATTATACCAGCCTTCTTTTCTGTGCATTCTTGTGTCATAGTTAGCATCTCCATCTAGTAAAACACTAACATCAAGAAAATGTATCTCCTTATTGGAGTACTGGAGATCAAATTCTAAAATGAGGTAGGAGGGCCAAGATATCCCACAAATCTTAGAAGTTCCTCCTTAGAGCCTTTCCGCAGAACAAACACATCATCAACAAATCTGCCATAATAAGCAATATGGTCTCTCCAGATATTGTTGTTGAACACAAACTACTCTTTCCACTAACATTTCTGAAGTGTTATATGAGTATCTAAGAGTAGAAGATCCAGCCATTCCAATAATCAGTGATCTACAGAAAATACATAAGAACAGAAATGACCCACCCCTACATCCTATAGTATCAGGAAGGGGTTGGCTTACAGAACCAACGGCCATTTTTGTGGAGAGCCAATTGAAGGTAGCATTGTCAAATGTGAAGACTGTATTGAGAGAACCTTCACAATTTCTACAACTTCTGTATGAATATGTAGTCAATTTTCCTAACAGAGAAGGTCTTATTATGGTGACTCTAGATGTTATAAGTCTCTTTATAGTAATCATGAATGAGTATGGGATTAAGTCTATTCATGACATACTCAGCAGACATCAGACTTTTAATGGATTTACAATCTCATAGTTATACTCTTTACTGAAAATAATTCTGGACAATAATGTTTTTGTGTATGAAAATGTTTATTACTGGCAGAAATGGGAAGTAGCCATGGATACATCATGCGCTAACAGTTACGCAAATTTGGTTATGGCTCAATTTTATTGCTTTGCACAGTACCGTAAAATTTCCACTTTAAAGTCTATTGTATTACAAGAATACAAGAAATAAACTAATTAATGAAATTCATGAAGTGCGTTATAAGCTGTATCAAAACCATTGAAGTATTTAAAATACGTAAATTCATACCACATTATATTTGTTACGTTTTATTCATGAGTAATTTTATGAAAGAAGATAGCTTTAAGCATACACTGATTTTAGATCGTCCTTAATAAAAATGGTTTTAATTAAATGATTAAACAATTAAGGTGTATGTATAAAAGCAAATGAAGTGTTCAGTTCAAACATCTTGATAAAGCCTGGGAGTGCCCGGGCGAAAGCGCTTGATTCACTTGTTTGATTCATGTTTTGGTGACTTTTGGAAAATACAATAAATCCGTTAAACAAAAAGAAACGTTGGTTCCAGCTTGTTTTTCTAGCCGTGGTCTTCGTGGTTACCAAGGAGGTTCGTCCTGCAGTCAATTTTATTTATTTTACTTGTGGTGCTGGACATATTTTCGTTTTCTCTGTATTTGGTTTAGTCCGTGCACATGGCATGTTAGCATGCACCAGAAGGTGTTGTTGGGGGATGTGTATATATATATATATATATATATATATATATATATATATATATATATATACACACACACACACACACACACACACACACACACACATGCACACACACACATATTATTATTATTAGTATATTTTCCCTTCTATCTACTACTATAAACATTTTACTAATTATATTTGTTAATTACTACTACTACTTCTACTTAATCCTTGTTCTTCCTCATTGTACCACTACTTACCAGTTACAATCTTTGTGTCCCCTTGTTTTTCTTTGTATTTCTCTCTTCTCCAACCTTATACAAACGCACAGGTAATCCTTTAGTTTCTCCACTTCCATTAGTCATACAAAGTATGATAGATGGTTAGCATTAATCATATGTTGCACCTAATCATGTATGCAAAAATGTATATGCAACTAAGATGAAAAAATTATATACAGTGTGGAAAATGAAAATCTACTCTATATTGCCCATGTATGTGAATACTGGATATTTTCTTCCCAAGCATTAGCTGAAAATTGGTATCTATTCCATTTGGACTTTCTTGGTCAACAAAGATAAATGAATAAATAAATTAATGTAAATAAATATAGATAGATAGATAGATAGATAGATAGATAGATAGATAGATAGATAGATAGATTTACATATGTGTGTGTGTATTTGTGTATTTATTGTTATTTATTTGACATTTCATATCCAGGAAAGTCTGACTGGGTAGAGATTATCAGTTTTCAGTGGAGGCTTGGGGAGAAAAGCTCCACAGATAGATAGGGTGAAATAATTCCACAAAAAGACTAAGAACAATAAGAACTGCATATGAGGTAAGAACACTGCAAATACAATGCATAAATTGTTACAGTCATTTTCATGCAAGTAATACATTCTAATTAGTATAAATTGCATCTTTATTACAGTTTTTCAAAGAGTAATAAATTGGGTGGTGGAAAAAAGGAAAAATGTATAAGAATAAGTACTAGATAAGAGAACAGAGAAGGTGGAAAGTACTAGAATGCATAGCTGAATAATTATGGTAACAGTATGAGAGGACTAGGGGTGTTAGGTTAAAATGTAAGGTATTAGTGTGGCTAATGGTTGGAGACAATAGCTAGGAAGAAGAAGAGCACAAGCAGATCCAGGATTTGGAAAGTTGTTCTTTGAGGAGGGTCTTGAAGGTTTGGTAGTGAGAAACTTGTCTGATTGCTACTGGCAAGCTTTTCAAGGTCTTGGCTACACAGTATGAGTAGAGAGAAAGACTGCTTGACCTCAGAGATTTATAAATAGATGAGTTGTTTGTGAGAAGAGTTTGGTTTATGCTGAGGAGTATAGTACTGTGAAAGGGTAGCGGTAGCAGGAGAGACTGAAGGATTGCCGAGTATTTTATGAGCTAGTAGTAGCTGGTTCATAGTAAGTTGGGGTGGAAGTTCAAGCCAGTTAAGTTGTTTAAATGATAGGCAGTGATGATACTTGTAAGGTCGGCTATTAGCAAATTTTGCTATTTTGTTGTAGCATTGGTAAAGTTTGTTTCTAAAGATGGGGAGTTAAGATTAGTTAGAATAAGGGAGGCATAAAGAAGGGAAAATAAGAGGCATGTCACGGCAAGTTTAGGTTTAGTAGAATTGGTTAGAAATCGTTTAGCCCTATATAGCTTGCCAGGTTTTTGGTGGGTCAGTTTGATGGTGTTTTTTTATGTGCAAATCAAAATTGAGATTGTCATCTATTTTGACACCTAATAGTGTAGTATGAGGAAAATGTCAATTTCAGGATTGTTTAGTGATGGTATTCTAAAATTTATTTCAGCTGGAAAATGTTGTTTAGAAAAGAATAATAGGGAGTTTTGTTTTCTTGGGATTTAGTAAGAGCTGGATATTGGTAAGCCAGACCTCAATGGAATTACAGATGTCTTTTGTTAATGTTTGTTGTTGAGTAAGGTTGTTAGAGGAGCAGGTTAGAGTCATCAGCATATTGTATGAAAGTTGCTTGTTTAGAAGCAGATGAAAGATTGCTAATGAATATAGTAAAAAGGAGATGGCCTATATTTGAGCCCTATGGAACTCCAGTGCTTATAGGTAGATAAGGAGATGGAGTGGAGTCCCATTTATCCGACTGGTGTCTATTGGATAAATAACTGGACAACCATAATATGGTAGTACCCATAGAGCCAAAGAAAGTAAGTTGTGATAAAAGTTTAGGATGAGAGCCAGTACTGAAAGTTTTCAAAAGATCAAGGAAAAGGGATGAGACAAAGCTGGGCATGTCTCTGGCTTTATTGACTTTATCAGCAAAAGATAAGAGAGAGGTAGTGGTACTATGTGCAGGTCTGAATTTGTGCTGAGTGGAAGTGAGTAGTTTATTTTCATGTAAGTGATGAAAGAGTTGTTCGTGAATACATTTTACTGGAATTTTTGATAGTGGTGACAGTATTGCTATAGGCCTATAGCTAGATATTTCTGTGGAGTTCCCTCCCTTGAGTAGTGGGATAATAAAGAACTTTTTTCCCAAAGGGAAGAACATATAGATTGCTGATAGATCTATTAATGAGTATAGACACAGGGTAGGCTATGGAATCAGTGGTTATTTTTAGAAATTAGTTGGGAAGATTATCAGAAGAAGGACAGCATGGTTTAAGTTTGCTAAGCAGATTTTTGATAAGATATGTACAGACAGGTTTGAGAGAGAAAGGAGACTGGGAGGAGATGTGGGAGATTGGAGGGTAGTAGTAGTGGAAGAGAAGTTGTTGTTGCAATGCTTTCAATGAAGTAGGAATTAAATAAGGAGGTATATCGGGGTTAATGTTGCTGGTGGAGGGTTGTGGCACTGAATTAGTTCTGGAAAGAAGAATGCTTTTGAAAGATTGCCAGAATATCTTTGGATTGTATTTGTTGGTATGTTTCGTGCCTAAGTAATAGAGTTTTTTTATATTTGTTTACATGTTTTTTACTAGATTATGCAGTTCTCTATAGTATAGAAAATTAATAAAATATTTTTGTTTCAAATATGTTTTCCAAGCTTATCTCTGTTACACATGATGGATTAAGTGTGTGATGAGAGCCAAGAAAAGAAACTAGTTTCAGTTCTTTGCCTCCTTGTAGGAGCTATGCTATTTAATGTCTTTAGAAATATAGAGTTGAACTCATGACCTATTTCATCAAGAAGTTAGTATTTAAGAAAAGACCATTTTATAGAGCTCAAAGCATTGGTGAAGATAAGTGGGTTGAAATTAGTTAGGTCCAAATGATTTTATATAGCAATAACCCATGGTTGTGTGTGAGTAATGCTGGATTTGCCCACACAACCATGGGTTATTGTTATTATACAATGGTGTTACTTTTGTCTTGGGTTATGTTTGTGTTGCTATTTAGGTTTTTGTTTGCTTTAGTTTGTATTCTTCTACTTTTTGTGAGATAAAATAGTTCACACTTTTACTTTATGTTTATTGTTTATTTGTCTTTTAATTTAAATACAAGTTATTATTAATTTTTCAAGAGATATTAGGAAATAATTATATACGTAAATATAGTTTTTAAAGCTTTTGGTATGTCTTGCTGTTGTAATTTCTTTTATATTTCTATATTGCGTCTGACTTGATGGTTGTCTATGTTGAGATGTTGACTTGAGTTCTTGTTAGTGTAGTACCTGTAATGAGATATTGTATTTATAGTTTTATATATATATATATATATATATATATATATATATATATATATATATATACACACACACACACACACACACACATATATATATATATATGTGTGTGTGTTTTTAGTAATATATAAGCATACATTTACTTACTTATTTTGTTGGGTTTGTATGTTGTAGATGTTTATTTTTCCATAGTTTATTATTTGTTGTTTGTCTTGTGGTTTTACTGATTCATTTTCAAGGTATGTAGGTTCTGTGTTATGGAGTTTAATTTTTTTCTTGGTTCTTTGTCTGTTGGTTTATTGATATTATTTTAATTTATTGGACTTTTTGGTGTTTCTTGTTGTTCCAGAGATTGTTTTTCCCCATGTTTTGAATTGATTTTGTGATGGCTGGTAATAGGAGCGTAGTGATGGTTCACTCTTATGTCCTGTAACATTCATTATTTGTCGTGCTTTCATTCCTGATTGTGAGAGTAAGGTTACTGCTGTTGCTCTTAAGGAGTGGTTTGTGCATCTTTTTAATAGGTTTGCTAGTTTGCAAATTTCGAGTAACATTTTTGAAAGATAATTTATTCTCATAGGTTGTGTTGAGTACCATGTTTCCATTTTGTCCAGTACATGTTGTGGATGTTTTTTTTTTTCCAGTGGAGAAACAGTGCTTTTGTATTAGGTGGCATTTTTGAAGGCATTTTCTTTAAACTTTTTACAGGACATAAAGGGTCTGTGGGGTTTTCAAACATGAATTCTCTTAGTAAACGTTTTGTGATGTCATAATGTTCTGTGTGTTTTTTTTGTATGGTTGTTAAATTTTTTTGTTACATATTCTTTGCCATCTATGTCTTTCTTTATTATAAAATTTTCTTGTGTGAGGTATCATAGTCCTTCATTTCCACGTCTTGTGAAGTGTAGTTGTATTTCAAACCAGACTTTTATGACAAGTCCATCTGCTGTGTTTGGGGAAAATACTTTGCTGTTTCTCAGTTGTGTTATTTCTTGTATTGTTAGTGGGTGTTCTGCTGTATATTTGTATATTTTCCTTGTCTTCTCTAATTTTTAATTACTGATTTAAATACATTATTTGCATTTGTTAGACATATATCTGTTATTATGTTAATCTTGCTATTTAATGGTGGGTTGTTTATATATCTGTTGAGTCCTGCACGTAGGGATACAAATCCATTTATTACATATTATTTTCCTTTTGTGTTTCGTACTGTAGCATATAATTCTCTAAGTATTGTGTTTAAGTTTTCTGGTGTAATAGTGTGCAAGTCTATACTGTAGTTTTTTTGTTTTTGCCATTTTTGAAATATTCTTATAGCCCACTGTGTTTGTTTTCTTGTACGTGCAGCTTTCTTTTCCATTTCTAGTATTTCTATTTCTTCAGGTGACTTTTTTCTGCATGTCTTTTGTTAGGTTTCTCTGTGGCATTGATTTGATTTTTTTTTTACCTTTGTGAAGAGTATGACTTGTCAAGATGTTGTGTTTTCTCTGGGACTTGTTATGTTGCAGTACTTCCTGTTCTTGCAGTTGGAGAACTTTCTTGCTTGTTGACTGTTTTGTCATGGCTTCTGGTATGTTGTCAAATATTTCTTCTATTTCACTATCAGCTATTAGTTTGAAGTTTGCTTCCATGTTTTTTTAATTTTTTTTTTCCTGTGGTATCTTGTTTTGGCATTTTTCCCCTTTAAAGTGTTTGTGTATAAGAAGGCTCACACATGTTTGTGAAGGGATGTAATAAAACAGGAGAGCGTGATTATTAATGTGGTGTCCATAGTATTCATTGATGTTTTGTAAGTGCAGGAAAGCCATTTTTGTACCTGTTAAATGCTGTGAAGTAAAATTGACAGGGAGTACGTACTGTAATTGCCTTTTGTATGTTGTGTAGTTATTGACATTCTTTTGCTTAGTGACTATGTATGAAGCTACAGTGAGTATAAAAAATATATCATTCAAACTGTTACTTTTTACATGAAGCCAGAGTTAAGCACATATAGAGGTTCACAGTCCATGGTGATATGTTTTCCGGTAATGGTTTTACTTGACTTTTGCATAGTAATGTAATTATGAAATCGAGCAGTTACTCTGTGTTTGTAAAAGTGCCTTTGCCATATGACAGGAATCTCAATGTGTATTGTGGTTGCCAGTATGTGTTTTAAGCAGAGCAGTTACTGTATGTTTCTTAGGTGCATGTGAGGTATTTCTTAAACTTTTTTTTTTCTTTATGATGTCTGTTTTTATTTTTTCTTTATAAAATACAGCTTGTAGTATGAGAGGAGTTTTAATTTGTATTGTGCTTGCCAGTAAGGTGTTCTTTGTTGGGTTTCTTCATATGAAGTCGCCGCTGCATGATACATTAGCAGCGAGACTTCTTCCTTTGGTTATGTTTGATTTACAATGTGCGTGCTGGTTGGATTGGTGAATCAGCGTGCACGTTTCTTGGCTTTGCAGAGTTTCCATTGTATAATAGTTGAGAAAAAACAAAGAGGCTGATACTGTTTGTGGGGAAATGTGAGGTAAATTTCAAACAATCTATGTTAGCATCCCCTAGGATTATAGTTTCATAAGGGATATTAGATGAAACCCAGGATAATATGTTTTCAAGTGTAGATAGATTGTTGCCAGGGGGAGGTAAAGAGCAATTATACTGAAGTTTTTGTGTTTGTTTAACTCAAAGTTAGAGATGATTAGTTTGGCATTACTGAAGGTGGGAATGAGATGGTTATATTGGGTAAGGGAGTAATGTGTCGTGTAAACTATGATGACTCCTCCAGCTTTTCTGTTAGAATGGTCTGTTCTTAGCATATTAAATCCTGGGGGAAGTATTTCAGAGTCTTTGTGTGGTTTGAGCCATGTTTCTGAGATGACAAGTATGTTGGGGGAGTACTGGGATATCCAGGCATGGAACTCAGTGATTTTATTACATATACTGCATATATTTATACCAACAATTTTGGGTTTATTGTTTGTTAATAGACTGTGACTAGAGGATGGAAAGGGAGTGTTGCTTGGCCCTGGATTAGGGTGAAACAGATGAAAAAAAAATGGTTTTAGTGCTGGAGATATTAGAGATGAGTTTGATGTTAGGTAGAAGGATGGGTTAGTAAAATATTTTAAGTTTAGTAAAGAGTATAGGAGATATTAGAATAAAAAAGCTAGAAGTAATTGTTAAAGAGTAGTGAGCAGATTGGTGGTATACAGCAGGTGTGCAAGTGGAAGAGATTAGTCTAGGTGAGAGAGGGATTTGGTAGGATGAAAGAGAAGAAAGAGAGAAAAGAAGTATAGTGTGGAGACCTAAGAGAAGCACGGTGAAGTAGGAACTCAAGTAATCTTGTGTATCAGAAGAATGTGGGATAGAAAAACAAGTTGGTTAATGGTGGAGCAGAGTTCAGTGCACTGGGAAATGGGACTGTGGAACAGCAGTGCAGTATAATAGAGTGGTAGAAACTTGAATTGCACTGGGAAAGAGTACTGAAGAACAGCAGTATGGTGTGACAGGGTATTAGAAACCTTCAGTAGCTACAATGATCCAGACAATGGGGGAGAAGTGAAAGAGTGAAATAGGATTGCAATAAGGTTGTTAGGGAAATACGGTGAGGAAATAGAGGATTGTCAGAGCAGTATTGTCAATGGAGTATTGGAAGATAAGATAGTCTATTCAGAGGAAGAGTAGAGGGCAATTATGTATGAGGTGGATGGAGCGGCAATGTAAGATAGAGGAATAAATAGTGGGTATGTTAAGTGGTAAGTGGTTGTGGCATGGTTATTAATAACTGTAATAGTAACAATAAGGCATGTATAGAGTATTATATGCAGAACATATATGAGAGTTAGGATGAGGATGTCTTAATTGGGGAAAATAGTAGAGTGGGTGGTAAGTTTCGAAGGGGAGGAATTGACAGAAGATGTCAGAAGGGAAGTGGTATGTTACGTGAAGGCAGGAATTGGGAGGAGATGGTGTTAGAAAGGGGAGAGGTTTGTTAAGTATAAATGTAGGGATAGTGGGGTGTGTGTGGGAAATAGGGGTAGAATAGGGTATATGCTGATCAAAAACTTAACAAGATAACAAGAAAACACAGAAAAAAGATAATTCTCCTCACCAGTTAGCAAACCCTTCTTCACCTATTTGCCTTTATAAAAGGTAAAATGTCATATAGCAGTGAGCAGCACATAGTATCTCCTACCATTAAAATAAGTTATTCTCTCTTAATATTTTTGCAGGGGTCACATCCCCCCTGCACCCCCACCCACCACAACTTTATATATATCAATTCTGAGATCACACTGTGATCTCATGTACATAATCTCCATGCGACTTCTAATCAGCTGTGCATTTGAGTGACTAGGTCACAGCAGCCTGCTTAACGAGCTCTGCACTTAATCAATTTTTACAGGGGCAAATCCCACTGCACCTCCCATACTCCTGCAACTTTACATATACCACTCAGAGATCATACAACAACAGATAAGGGGCATATTCCCAGTATGTACTGCTCTTTGATGCTGTGAACAAAGCTGCATATAGTTTCTAAAGGGCTGTGCATTAGCCTCCACCAGCTGTGCTCTCAATTAATTTAATTGAGCCTATATATGTATATGCACACACACACACACACACACACACACACACACACACACACACACACACACATCTATCTATATATCTATCTATCTATATAATCTTTTTGCGATAAGAGGTGGAAGAACTCTATAATAGTAACAAGAACAATTCCTGGTTCTGACCATGACTGAGACTTTACCACAAAGTTTAGAATTAAATTGAAGAAAACTAGAAAGCCAACTAGATAGGAGTTCAACAACATTTCAGGAGAATATGCAGATGAGATAAAATAAAGATTTAAAAGATTAGACCCACGTGGATATAGCACTGAATGAACTATGGCTAGAAGTATGTAATGATATCCAGGAGGGAGCTACAAAAAAAAACACATTGAGAAGGCAATATAATTATCTGTGACATATTTAGAAGTTGCTGAGGGAAGACTATGAGTAAAAGGCAATGAAGACAGAAAAATATTTCAAACTGAATGCAGAGTTTCAGAAAACAGCAAGAAGATATAAGTAGACATATTTATATAACTAGTATAAAGAAATTTAAGAAGACAACAGGGAAAAGGCAAGGATCTAATTAAGTAAGTTGGTGCTAGTAAAGGAAATTTCCAGGTGAAGCGGGCTTGACAAAAAATGAGCATGAATGATAACTTAAAGAAGAAGAAGGAGACATTAAGAAGTTGTTGCAGGCATATACAGAATAACTGCATGAAAAAGATGCTAACATCACTAATATGTACAATTGCATGTTCTCTGATCTATAGCCAGGCATCATAAAGGTT